>NC_051212.1:17421698-17778640 GCF_015220715.1 Pygocentrus nattereri | reverse complement strand
AGTGTAGAATCTCCTTACATAAAAACCTGAACAGTGAACAGCCTACACACTCAGTTATGCAATGCAGCAGCAGGAGTTAAAACCGTGAACGAGAAAAAGAGAGATGAAATGAGAGACACAAAGAGAAGAAAAGAAAGGAGAGAGAGAGAACAGCAGAGAGAAATGTACACACACACACAGATAAAAACATTTTCGCAAACAAAGCATAAACATTATATACTGTGAACTGTGAAGGGCTAAAGTTAAAGATGAAAAGAAATAATCAGTCAACAGTAACAGTGGCACGATGAAGAGACTGAAACAGTTCTGCTAACAAGCATCAGGAGAGAGTGAGAGGGAGAGGGGGAGAGCGAAATGAGGAGGAGTTTGAGAAGGAAAAAGTGGGCGAGTGTGACTTCTGCAGGCTAAAGTGAAGATTAGATAAAAGACGAGTCACAGGAAAGGCCTGCTGATGGAGATCTCCTGAGACAGGAGCGAGAGAGAGACAGAGAGACAGAGAAAAACAGAAAGAGAGGGATAACAAAGAGAAAACGAGAGGCAAAAAGAGATAAAATAAGAGACAAATAGAGGCAGATAGATACAGACAGTGAAGAAGAAAATGACAGAGAGAGAGAGAGAGAAATAGGGAAAGAAATAGAGAGGAGGACAGAGAAGGAGAGAAACAGAAATAGTGAAATATAGAAAGAGAAGAAGAAATAGAAAAAGAGAGAGAGGAGGATAGAAGCAGAGAAACAGAGAGAAAGAGAAACAGAAATAGTCAAATATAGAAAGAAAGAAAGGAGAAGCGTAGTTAAGAGCTAGAAGGAGCATCCTGAGTGAAAAAGAGCAGCAGTAGCTGTGACAGAATGTGGGGGCAGAGAGACACACATCTCTTCAGTATGAAATTGTACATTAGGAAAGAAGGCAGTAGGGCATTGCCTTGGCTGGCAGTGGGGGAACCAACACATGCACAACCTCACTGCTAAACACCTGCCTACAGGCCAGTGTCACGGCATTGTGGCTAACAAATGCATACCACCCACAGAATTACACTGACATTTCTTACTGAGCCATTATTTACTCTCTGAGGTGACGAAAATCTTCTGAAGCCAATGTGAAAAAATCTCCAATAACACAGTCTGCAGCCAATAAAAATCACGCTCATCATAACTCTCCACAGAAAAAAGCTCAGGCAGTTTTTGACAGGTTTGGGGTGAGTGTGCAGCTCTATCTCTCTCCCTCTCTCTCTCTCTCCAGACTGCCAAGCTAAACTGTCAGAGTTGGAGACTTCAAGAACTCTGGGTTCTACTGTGCAATGTTGAAATCTCACTGCAGAGGGATGTTATAAAACTCCCAGTGGGCTAGCATGTCCTATCTCCACAGTGAGTAACGATAAGTTTGACTGAGACACTGACTAAATGAGGGTCTGCGGAGAGGAGACATTGTGGTGGGTACAAGAGTGCTCTCGCTTGCAAACACAAACTCAGCCCACTTGGCAAAAACTCAGTTTGCATCCTGGCGCAACCTAAAAAACTTGTACTGCTGGTAGACCAGCAGGCAAGTCAGCCTGTCGAACAGCATCACAATCAGCCCAGCAAAGGTTTTCACATGCAAAGGTTTTCAAGTTTGGTGAACTTTGCTTTGGCTGTGGTGCTACTTGGTGCTACTTCCACTAAAAAAATGTAAGTTTTTAAAATCATTTAAAAAAACTTTCATCCAAATATCCAAATATGTATAACAGTAGTCTGATCAAAGACATGGCAGTCACCTGAGATTGAGTTGTTCTTGTTCGTTGAGTTGTTGGGGTTAATCACCTGGTTCAGTCTAAATTTTCCCACTGCTTTGGATTGCTTTATGTTTGAGCAAGCTGTCCATTTGGAGCAGAGAGAAACACCTTTAACAGCACCAGACCTTAAGACTAATATAAAGTGTTTTGAGCAGATTAAAAGACGTGGTCATATAGAATTTATAACATGGTCACCTCTTCGCTCATTGATGAGCGGACCAAAGAGTGTTTTCGGTTTTTAAGACAATGTGGTGAGAAGATGCTGTTTCCTCTGAAAAGTACATACAGCCTCAGTAATCTGGTCACAGATGCCAGTTCCCTCAGAACAACATTTGGCGACACTTTATTTTTCTCTTTTGGATGAAACACTCAACAGACTCAGTAAAATATCAAAATCATATGAGTGTTAGGAATAGATTTTGTGTTGAGGGTCAGGGTTAGGGTTTGGTTTGGGTAAGTTAAGGTTTTGCATGTTGGAAGTAACATATTAACAAAATATTTACTTAATGTAAGTAATGTATGAACAGTACATCTTCAAGATACTGACTTCAGTGTATTCAGATGCTTCACTACTGCTACTTTACTAATATGTTGTTGATGTGTTACTGATACTGTGTCAAGAATTTATTAATCATACACAGAGGACCACTCCAAATAAAGTGTTACCCAACATTTTATGCCTCTTTACTATGAGATGATTTTTCATTATCTTAGTATACAGACTCATCAATTAATAATAATAATAATAATAATGACTAACAATAAGTAAAAATGTTTATTAATGTAATATTCAAATATTCAAGATAATTTCACAGAATATTCAAAAATGAAAATCTTCAGTAGTTGCAGCCCTGCATTCCAAGTTTCATGATTTGTGCTAAATGATGAGTAGAGGAATGTGTTATTCAGTTTATGAATATGGAAACATGATTAGATTGTGGTGACTCCTTGCTTACTTTCTCAACAAACATCTGCCAGTGGGTGCCTATGAGATCAAAACTCATCATGACAACAGCACAACAGCTTGTATTACTGTATTATACCAAACACACTCTAATTCTCTCTTTCACACACACATGCACACACCTTTAAAATCTGTCCATCCTCCAATTCTCTCAACCCCCCCACCCCCCACATACTTATCTGCACTAACTGAGTGATTTTGGAGAGTCTGTGATAGGTAAGTGAAGCACCTCTCATCCTGTTCAAGAGCAGTCAAAGAAGAGCAATCTATAGAGATGCTAAATCTGCCTGGCCTGTATGTGTGTAATATGTTGGACAGCCAGTTGCTGTATGACTCTTGAAAAATATAAACTCATTTTAGCTGGAACTGTTGAACACTGCACTGAGTTAGTGGAGAGAGCAGGTGACTGATGAGTATGAGAGGTGGCAGTGCATTCAGAACCAGCACTGTCACTCACAGAAATGCACCTGCCATAGTTTAGTGTAGTCCTTGTAGGTAAAATGGTAACTGCATTAAATGTACATTTGAGGTATAAACTGATGCCTGCAACATGTTCCAAAAAAGTTGGGACAGAGCAAATTAAGAGTGGGAACAATGTGAAATGTTAAAATGTCGAAAAAACATCCTAATCCCTTAATTACTTATTACATAGTAAGGCAGACATGTCAAACAGGTGACCTTCCAGGTCAAAGTGTTACGGAGATTAGCATTTACCCTCATCTACTGCTCTGAAATCAATTGTTTATTAGCTTGTTAATTAGCTAATGAGCTGAATCAGGTGTGTTTAATGAGGCTGTGTACTGAAGTCTGCAGTGTGCATGCGTCAGACTCAGTCCTCCGCAAGGCTTATTATTCAGTAACTCCAGGGACTTCAAACAGGTTAAGCTATTCTTAGGTTATAGAACTGTGAAATAAGACTTTGAGCCCATTGGTGGGCTCTGGCTATTAAAGTGCTTAAACAGGGGTTAATGCAGATATGCCTGGGTAATAAAGGGGCCTCCAAGTATAGCAGAGTCCTTTATGAGCAAGGGTGGGTTGAGGCTCGTCACTTTGCCAAACAACATTGGTTTGATCTACTTGTGAGTAGCTTTCATAGAAACTTGTGGGGTCTATGGTAGCTTGAACATACACTGTCATTCAGGCAAAAGGGGAACATACTAAATACTAAGAAATGCTGAAATTCATGTTAAAATTTCAAAGACTTTACTTTTCACTCAAATTGTTATATTGTAATATAATATGTTAAGAAAATCTTTGTATTGGATTAGAAAGGAGGCCTTTTGAACTGTATTTTCTCTCAGTATTAAGCTACATAATGAAACACCAAATTTCTTGTATTTTCAACTCACAGACACTCTAACAATTTATGAAAAGGTTTCTGACAACTGTGTTCATAGTCTGTGCATGCAGAAAATAAATATTAGAAGGCACAGAGCAAATCTTTATTACAAAGAAACGGACTACTTCATAAACATATCACTGTGCAATGAAAAACGTGTACCTCCATTTTGAACAGGTCAGCCGTCCTTTAAATTATATGAAAATTCCTTCATGAATGGACCAGCAGAAATACTCCAGAAACACTTGGAATAAAACCTTTTTACATTAACCATTTTGGAGGAAATCATTTTGGAGATACTTCTTTTTCTTTGGACAGTGATGATGTTTGTAGCTATACGTGACTGGCTTGTGATGTGTTTCTCACCAATCACTGACTGTTTGCTTTCGTTACAAGATTTAAACTGCAGTTCTTTGCACAAGTCATGCGTCATGTGAATATATATGTAATATATGATAAGCAACAGGAAGCTGAATGATAACAGTATCATTCTGAAAGGATAAAGTGCTCTGACAAGCAAGATTTGGAGCTGATTTGGAACAAACATTCTAAAATCAGTCAGTACCACATGGAGGATGTTTCTCCAAGCACAAATGGCAAGAAATGACTTCAGCAATGTCCTCTCAAGATCACCAAGGCAACACGGTGGTCAGTAACGTGACAATGACATCAACATGCAAACGACATCGTCACTGACACAACACACTGAACAGGTGTGAGAGTGCGTGTGCTCTCTGTGAGTCACAGGACAGTGAACGATGGAGGTCCATGCGTGAACAGTCTGAACTAGAACGTGTGTGTGTGTGTGTGTGTGTGTGTGTGTGTGTGTGTGTGTGTGTGTGTGTGTGCTGTTTAAATGTGACAAAAAGAAACAGATACTGGAAAAACAATGGCAGAAAGAAGGGGACTCAGAAAGAAAGAGAGAGACAAGGAGAGAAAAAGTGTGTGTTCTCTCCCATGAGGCCCTCACAGTCTTCACACTTCCACCCCCACAGGCAGAGCAGAGATGCTTGGCACTATTTTCCTTAAACTCCACCACCGAGACAACCGGTACTCACACAAATTCTCACAAACGGGGCTGGATAGAGTTTAGTAACTTTATTAATTTGTTTTTTAGCATTCATTCTTATCCTACATACTACAATGTTTGTTTACAGTAACAACATATGGTACTTTCTTTTTACAAGGCTACATATAGACAACAGTACTGTAGTCTAGTCTGTCCTGCTTTCTGAATATTATACAGTTATATCCAGTCTGAACTCCAATTATACTTTTCTGATTTCCTAAATTAAAATTAGTTAACAAATTAAATTAGTTAGCATGTCCTCTACAGAGAACATATTATTTTGAGCGAACAGTGATTGTGTGTTAAGGTGAGCAGAAGTATGTGCTCTGTAGAATATTATTTTTACTTATAAAATTAGCATGTAACATGTGACCAGGGGTGCCAAAACTATTGCTTATGAGTGCATATTTTAAAATGGCTCCTCAATTTCATTTAATATGTTTTAAAGAATTACAAATCCGAACAAAAGAGTCAATTGATTCTTTTAGTTTTTCAAAATACACACAGCTATTCTTTCAAAAGCTAACAGTTTACAGGCTCCTCTAATGAGACTCACACATAACATTTATATCGATTTATTTACCAAAGGACTCACTGAAAAACTGCAACACACAAAGCTAAAACATTACATGTATGTCTTACAAGCTCCAAACACATAAAGCTTGCGCTGCACAGTATTAAACTCAGCCTATAGCTAGCTGAAATTTGCATTTTTGTAGCAGGGGCAAAGAAAAAGATGCTTACAAAGTGAAAGATTCTACATTAAACATCTCCGCTACATAGTGACATACATGACATATGAAAATGTCCATGAACTGAATCTGTACAAGTTGCTGTGGGTAAGCTAACATATTAGAAAGACAGCTACCATTAGCTAGCCAAGCTAACGTTAACTAACTTTACTGCTAGATAAGATAAGATAAGATAAGATATAAGATACGAAACATTGTACTCACGGTCCAGTCAACTCCTAAAAGTAACATAAACAATAAATAGAAGGTGCAAATAAAGGGGTGGACAAATAACAGCAGTATGGAGCGCAGCAGTATGAGTACGAGGTAGGAGGTGTACATCTAAACGCTGGTAATGTATAAAGTGTCATGTGTGGATGATATAGTGGAGGCACTGATTCAGTAAAGCAGCACTAAATAAGTGGACATGAAGTGCCATTGCAGTGCTAGTGAGTGAACTTAACCTGGACCACAGATGTTAATTAAGCTCAGCCTGTTTGTTTTAATTTTTAATAATTGAAAACTGAAGAACAAATTTTAGAGGATTTTAAAGGAATTTTATACATTTTGGATCAAGCTTGCTTATTTGCTCAATTGGCGCTAATAAGGCCGACTACTTAAGTACTGAAATTTGGTATTGAATGTCAGGATGTGGCAGTTCTGGACGATTCAAAGTCAACGTCACCGTAATTTCTGAATATATCACAGTATCATGCGATCAGAAGTTTGAATCAAAAATCAGTACAAATGTAATGAAGTACTGACATTCTACCCTAAAAGAATATCTCACAAACCTGACAAAGCATGTTTTGATTGAAATGTTTTCTTCCATTCAAATTACGCCTATGAAAATATCTACCATTACAGTGGATCTGATGCTCAGTGTTTATAAGATACATTCCTGGAAATATGGTAGAAAACAGTATCACACTATGTCAGTATTATGGTATAGACGATGTTTATCTCAGCCCTACTCACAAAAGAACTACAGCAGAGCTCATGAAAAACATCGCTGTATAATAAGCACATGGCTGCAATTATAGCGTGGCCACTGATAATGAAGCAGAAGATCAACTTGCCCTTCATGGCAACTTTGGAGCTGCGCTCAGCTAGACCTTGCGCTCATCCACAGCAAGTAGTGTCAGTCTATGAAAAGCAAGCCAATACACAGCCCACCCAAAGCCCCCTGCAGAAAGAGAACAGCGAAGCAGCAGCTTTAACCCCTGAAATCACTCTCATAATAACACATTAGCTACATAGTAATTACTGCATGAGTAGCTACTGAATAATACGCCTCATTGTTATCAACTGAATAAATAGCCTAGAGTTTAAGGGATTAACTCTTTAAGGGCTACAGTGGCCACAAAATATGGACCACACACAACTCCAATCAGCTCAGAAATCAGCATTTAATAAATATATGAGGTTAAGAGACTTCAGAGGTGATGATACTAGTCAACAGAACAATATCCTTCACATGATGTGCTGAAGTACACGAACCTATAACCAAATAAGCCCGATAGTAACTGCCCCTGACGGTCGCAGGACGGATCAGAGGTGTTAAAATTTACATCTCCGTCAGTGAGAGCTTGTGAGAGAGCAGGGACACCAGCAACTTTACCTTTTCTTCTAGTTGTTAGTTCTGCATGTGAGGTTCAGCATCAGCTTCATCGGATTCAGCCACAGGGATCCTCCACGCATCGTGGCTCATGGTTTCTCTGTTTTCTGTCTTGGGGAGTGGTTTCATGAAGACCCTGAGCCCCTCCGGGTTTATCTGCTTCTCTGCTTCAGGAGAACATTTCTCCCTCCCCGCTCCTCAAGCTCAGTTTAAAACGCACACCCAACTTTTCCCATGCTTCTGTGCGCGCATGCGCAGTGCGCAGTGACAGAATACAACAGCAAAAAAAAAAACGAAAATGAGATTTAACACTGAAAACGAAAACAACAACCTTGATGACTTAATGAGTCTCGAACGTGTTAAAACATTTGCGTCATGTGATTTTTTTCCGTCTAGATGCTGGTGTTAGACTTTCTTGAGCAACATTTTGGAAGTGCACAGAAATAAATGTCAAGTTTAGCTACAGACGTCATATATCTGAGGAGAAAAACACCCACGTAGTGAAAGAGAAGTGTGCTATTTAAGCGCGCGCTGAGCCAGTCCTCCATCCGCGCGTCACACCTCTCACCATGCGCTGCACCACTCGTCCTGTCCACTGGGTGGCACCAAAGGAGAGCCTAAGGAGAGCAGCGAGCTGCCTGTCTCTTCCAGCCTTCTCTTCACTGTTGTGGACCCCTATACCAGGTCAGTGGTTTTGTTTTAGCTTGGCTCCAGTCCTCTGGACCCACTGTCCTTTTCTGCCCCAACACACCTGATCCAGCTCAGGCAGATATTGCTACTGTTGATCAAACTGTGCTGGCCATTAGGTCCACCAGGACTGGAGTGGAAAACTACTAGGTCATAGCCCATTATATGTTAATTATGGGGGAGTGTGTTAGGTAATATGGGGGTTTTCAGATTCAGTATGATTTTTGATTCAGAGATAAAAATTCAGTGTTAAAATGTAAAAAAAGTTTTACACCACACAGACCGGCTCAGAAAATAGATTTTAAAATAGTGATCTTATACAATAGTCCAACAGGGCTACAGTTTGAAACATAGACGGATACATATGAGTGTCCCAGATACCTAGTTATGATCATTGACACTGGTTTCCAGAGGCATCACTAGAGACTTATGTATGCAGGGTTAAGTGAGTACTCTGGGGCTCTGGGGGCTTGGATCCCCCATGAGAATGTTCTAATGGCCCAAAATGTCCATGTCTTATGAACTTTTAGTGTAGTAACAGCAAAAAAGATATCAAAACATGGCTGTTGGGTCAAGTTGGTCCATAGTAGATCTGTATCTTCATAGTTTGTATTAAACAAAGAGTTAGTATGACTTTAAACAAAATATCCATCAACTTGCAACAGGCCACAGATCAAGCAAAGATATTAAATCGATTCCTTTCTCTTAAATAAGCTGCAGGTCCTAAATATATTATTCAAACGCACAGATTATAGATTAGTTCAGCCTCAGGTGGTACAGTCGGTGTGATTTTGCTCTGTAGGCATGTATATGTATCATATATAGTGACAGAGATGTTCTCTGTTCAGTTAAATATAGTAGTAATTTTAATTGAAAGATTAAACAGCTCTTCACTTTTTTCTTGATCACTAACCTCTATCTGATCTTCTCCTTCATTCACGTCATTCTCATTCAGGTTTTTTTCTCTTCCTCTCCTGCCTGTCTTTAGTTATACATCAATTGTATTTTACAGGAACTAATGAAAGAGCTTTTTTGTTTTAACTGGAAAAAATATTCCAATTACCTGGGTTTTGATGAACCTACTGCCTCTTATTTCCATCTTCCATTTCAAATGTTTTTCGATATTTCAGTGTTGTATTAAAAAAATTTAAACTCTTTGTGTGAGGTCATCTTGTGTGGTACAGCATGTTAGGGAATCAGGATTAATGCATTTGGTATTGTGAGACTGTGTTTAATGCAGGATTTCAGTTGCTCAGCAGTTCGGGGGGGGGGGTCATTTGTTGTATTTTTCATTTCATAACACACCAAATGTTGTCAGTGGGTGTCAGGTCTGGACTGTAGGCAGGTCGGTTTACCACCAGGACTCTTCTAACACGGAGCAATGCTGCTGTAATACATGCAAAATGTGTTTTTTGCTGAAATAATCAAGGCCTTCCCTGAAAAAGACGTCATCTGAATGGCAGTGTATGTTGCCAAAACATATATGTATCATTCAGCATTAATGGTACCTTCACAGATGTGTACGTCACCCATGTCATGCGCACTAATGCACCACTGTATCGTCTTGAATACTAGTTTTTGAACCGTATGCTGATAACAAGCTGAGTGGTCTTTAGCCCAGAGAACACAGTGTCCATGATTTCCAAAAAGAATTTCAAAAGTTGTTTCGTTAGACCACAGGACACTTTTTCACTTCCACTCAGTCCATTTTATATGAGCTCAGGCCCAGAGAAGGTGGCAGTGTTTCTGGATACTGTTTATATATGATTTCTTAAGATTAAGTGACCCTTATTAGTCCCACAACGGGGAAATTTCACCTCCACATTTAACCCATCCGTGAAGTGAAACACCACATACACTCTAGTGAGCACGGAGCCCGGAGCGGTGGGCAGCCCAATCCACAGCGCCCGGGGAGCGGTTGGGGGTTAGGTGTCTTGCTCAAGGACACCTCAGTCATGTATTGTTGGCTCTGTGGATCGAACCGGGGACCTTCCGGTCACGAGGCTAGTTCCCTAACCTCCAGCCCATGACTGCCCCGCCCACGACTGCCCCCGCCCATGACTGACTTCTTCTTTGCATTTTAGAGTTTTAAATTGCATTTGTGGATGCAAAACTGTTTTCACCGTGGTTTTCAGAAGTATTTCTGAGCCCATGCAGTGATTTCAACTACAGAATCATGTCAGTGCCACCTGCATTGAAGGTCATGGCCAGCAAATACTGTTTTTTGGCCTTGTCCCTTGTATAGAGAGATTTCTCCAGATTCTCTGAATCTTTTAATGATGTTATGTACTGTAGATGATGTAAAGCTAAATTTCTTCACAGAGTGGTGGACTCCTCCTCATCTTTACTTCTGAAATACTCAGCCTCTCTGAGATGCTCATTCAATCTCCACTGTCAAATATAAGCTTAGCTATATATTATGGACACTGTTAATAAAACCACTGCATTTTTTTGTAAATATGAAAGGACCTGTCCACTCTATTATCTTCATATTTTATTAAAGCAAATCAGTAATTCTTCACAGTAAAAAACAAACGATTATAATTGACTTATTATACATCACAATGGGTCAAGTAGTTTTTATTCCAATTTTTGTCCGAAAATATTCAGTGTTACTGTTGTTTGGGGAATAAAAAGATGTCTGATGAGGATATGGTGAGGAAAGAGATTGCCTATTGCTGCCTATTGCTATATCTGCAACTATAATACTTTAGAAACACAATTTTTATATGGTGTGCTTGTCCATGACAGGGTGGACACATGTTAACTTGCCATTACAAATAAAGTTTGACACAGATGTGTTCTGCGTGGTTTATAGTCACGTTACTTTGATGAATATTCATAGGAATTAAAAATCATGTCATTTTTTTGAAAGTTATGATGGCCCAAAAGGCACAGTATACTGATAATGACCCATCTGTGAGGAAGCTTTCAGAAGCATTTAAAGCATTGGACATTTGGTTCAGATCACCACTGTGAACCATTCTGACTATCAATGAACAAAACCATACTAGATAATTTTATTTACATCTCAGTGATTGAATTGTGAAAAATTCTACTTTAAGCTTAAACCTTCAACTCCAGGAGTAACAGAGACTATTGCTAACCGGAGGCACTGAGAACGCATACACGCAATGCTGCACTAGCATTACAGAAATGCTGTTGTTGTTTGAAAGCCTTAGTTGCTGCATTACCAAAAGTAAACCCTGCTGATTCAGCCTTTAAATCAGTTATGTACCTCATGCACCTGCTAAGATGCATATGAGGCCTAGTTTACTAAGAGCACTTAGCTAGAAGAAAAAGTGTGAAGAAGTAATACTCTAGCATCATCTTTAATGCTATGGCCCTTTTTCGTGTTCTTGATTCTTATTGCTGTTTTTAGCTGCTTTGTTGCTGCAATAGCAGTTTGTGGCATTATGATAGAAGCAGTGCAGGTATATTTAGATATCTGGTCAGAAGATGGTAGCTCAGAGTTTAGGGAGTCCTCATTGCTCTTCCCGTCTTGAGCTGTGGTTCTACATCTGCAGTAGGAGACTGTGATAGTGCTGAAGAGCATAAGCAAAATGAAAGCATAAGAGTATAAGAAAACTGAGAAAGGGGGGAAACTGATTTAAATGTCCAGTGAAAACTGAGAAACTGAGCAGTTTCAGCTTGTAAGGAGGCAATCATATTCACTGTTTTTTCACTGCTTTTAACTAAGTTGTTTACCTAACTGAGATGCAGTACTTTTGACTAAAGTCTGAGCAATGTAAGGCACCGTGAGGCAAATCAGTCCATGAAGAAAACATATTTTCTAAGATTTACCTATTGTACATAAATAGGCTATAAATAATCAGAAGTTAGCATTTTCTCTCTCACAGAAAAGTTCTTCTCTTGGCAGAGAGAAAAACACAGGTACATATAACTTCATCTTTCAGTTATTCATAATAAAAGCTTGTCTCTTTATAGGAGTGACCATATCCATTGTAATGTCAACGTCCACTGTAATATTATGAGATAATCTTCATTATAAAGTCTATAATTTGGACAGATTTATCACACAGTCACCCAAAAAGCCATGCTTTCTTCCAGAAATGAAATCATGAGAGGCATTGGAATTCTTGTGGAATGGGTTTTATATAGATCCAATGAGGATTTAAACTTCTATGCTCTGTTGACACTGATAAGCCCATGGACCCACTGAATTGCTACATCAAGAGGTAGGAAGACCATCTTAAACACACTCATACAGAGTGTTTTCACTTAGCCATTGTGACTTGGTTTGTGACTCCTTCCATGCCCCCCTATGTCAAATAATGAGTTGCTTTGTTTTGCTGAAATGCCAGGTCAGACTGTCACCTCCCAGGCTCCACCTATTCTTTTGTGCCTACTGTTTCATCAATAGCCCAGCTTCTATGGATCCTCTGCATATATAATGATGCAATTGCATTTTGCAGTGCTGATATAAGAGAAAATACAGTCTCAAGCCTTTGGAATGGATTTTTCCCACTTCATCACCTGCAATCTGCTGTTTAGGAAATCACACAAGCCAAGCCTCTTCAGTTAGGCCAGCCTATGTGTGTAGTGTATGCTGATATAGGGGTGGGTGGGCAGAAGGGTAATATATTGTTAAATTACAGTGTGCTTTTGTGATTATGTCATGGATATTGTCCGTGATTCTAGAACACTGAACAACTGCAGGCATCATAAAAAGACCATTTATGGAGATCCTCTAAACAATGACCAGTGCATAGAAACAGCCAGCTGATTGGATGTCGACCTATCAAGACATAAACTTACTTTGTTCTATTATTTTTAACTGGGGATGCACAATAGTGTTGCAATCATAGTGGCTTTAGACAGATGTTTAGATTTCACAGATATTTCAAACGGATATTAAATGTCATGTTTATTGTACTCCAGAAGATCAGAACCTACAGGAGACGCTGGGTTACTGTGCTAAAATGACCACATTTGATCAATGTTACTGCATTGGTAAACTTCTGGATTACATCTGTAATATTTATGCAAATTTAGTTCCACTTTCTGTTTCATAAATATTTCTATTGGCACGACTGTTTAATTCCCCCCAATGCTTTTTAAGAAAGCTTACTGTATAATGATAGAGATGTTATTTTTAGCCATATTGCCCATCCTTATGCTGAAGGCTGAAGGAGTGGACATCATGCTGTCATTAGTGTGCCTCATGTCCAGGTGATGAAAGCCAAAGGGAAGGTCTCAGTGGTCAGCAGTTCTCAAGAATGGCCTGACAAATCAGTGCTGCTCCTGTGCACATCACCTGACTCATATCCTTAGACATGATGATGCTGTCTGGAAGCTATTTAGGTGTGATGTCCTAGTTTCTCTGGCAGTAGAAAATGGCCCTTGTGAAGCACAGTGGGACAGCAGGAAAAGATGGTGATGGGGAGGGGGTCTACTGTCAAAATGACACTTTCACCTGCAAATGTGTTTTTCCTGGGTTGTTTTATGAAATAGCTGGTTTGTTTTTGTCAGCCCCTAAAAAGGTGCATAAGAGAAGCTCTACAAATAGTGTTGACTGTCTATTCTGTATTTTATCAACCTATTAGTCAGTCATATTAGCAAAGCTAAACTATTAAAATAAAGATGACAAAAGAAATGACAAACAATTCTTTGGTGAATTGCCAGAACGACCTCTTTTGGTTCCCTACAGTACCTTTCAGTACTGCAGCTGCTTATGCCCCACAGCCTCCAGGAGGCCCTCTAACCTCCAGGTATTTATTGTACCATTTTGTTTTCTACGATGCTCGAGTGAGGGGGAAATATAATTGGTTAATTATATCTAAACAGAGAACGTACACATCTGGAGCCAAAAAACAGAGATAAAACATGATAAGAAAAAAGCAGATAGTCCTCAGTACATTAACTGTAAATGTTCAAATGATTAATAAACTACAGAGAAAGTTGATTCTCAGAAGTGTTAGCATTAGTATTAGTACCAGGGTTATGCTTAGGTATTGGGTTGGGTGAATTCAATAGATAATTAGTTGCAAGATTCAAATTAAATGCAAAGATATTAGTATGTTTTGCTTTTTTTGTGTTTTAGTGCTAATACTATGCCTTGTATTTGGCTTGTAGTTAGACAGCTAGAATTAGTAGATCAGGAATCTGTCTAACAATTCAGGTTCAGCCTGGACAGACTTTCTGACTAAGTTTCAGCTTAAAAACCCCAAACATAGACGTGGTTGCCTCATTTTACGCTGAACAGCAGTAAACAACTTTCTCTATTAACCCCTTAAAATCCCAGACTTATTATATACTATTATTCAGTAACTACAGGGACTTCAGTGCAAACCAGTTGAGCTACTCTCAGATTACAGAAGTCTGTAATAAAACTTCGGGCACAAAGTGCAATGTATATGAACCCGCAATTACAGATATATAGCCAGTAAAGCATTTATAATGGTAAAACAAAAATTAGTGCTGTCACCACTAAGTTTATTGCTAGCAAAATATGCTGCATTGTGAGACAGAGAATCCTGAGAAGGTGATCTGAAAATAAAAATATAACTTATTAGAAGTTCAAACAAGCATCCAATAAATAGCAATGCACAAATTAGCCAATCATAAATGTATACAATTTAAACAGCATGTGATAGTCATTGTTATTAGCCTCTAGTTTTGCAGTACATCAGCTACTAAGGTGAGCTGAAGAAATTCTGCTAAAGGGGCCCTGAAATGTCCTGCCCCCATGTCATAAATATCCACAGGAATATGTTTTTTTCTCTTTTTTTGTAATTTAAATCAATCTTTATGATATTAGCAGGAAAATATAATCACTTTGCTTATAACAAAAAAGAATACTATATTTTATAACAGAAGAATAACACACACACACTCATCTCAAAGACAGAATAATGTTTTCATTTGTATTTATTATTCTTATGTTTTACTTATGTAAATTCATTCATACTAATAACATGACAGTGGGATGAGTGGAGGTTGTAGAATGGTGCTTAGGGCCTCCAAATATTCAGAAAAATTAGCATGTAACATATATGTGACATCACTGAGTTTTTATGAAATTCAATCATAGCTGTTTAGCTCTTTGTTTCACTAATGTCAGAAGGTGAGGTCCATGGCTGAAAGCAGGTGCAATGTCACATGGTTAGGCCTACACACATTTAGTCTTTTAGATGAGTCATCCAGCTGTAAATACCTTCAGCTAATCAGGTGGTAAACTGTCAGAGCTGCTGGATTCAGACTGCTGCTAACTGCAGATTGCTGCACCCTGCAGACCCTTCCACTTTCAGCATGTGGTCATGTCCTACAGCAATTCTCATTTGTCCTTATATTTCCTTTGGATACGGTTGATGGACCGCTTACCTGAACAGTTTTGTGTTTTATCTTCAAAGAGCCCAGAAGAACTCCAGCCAGCCTATTAATATAATAGCTACTACTAACACTTAGCAGTCCACAGGCTAGAAATGTTGTTGTTTAAAAGGTTTAGTTACTGCAGTATGAAAAACAAGCATTGCTGATTCAACACACGGATGTAAAAAACACAGGCAAAAATTCTTAGACTCTCTCTCTCTCTCTCTCTCTCTCTCTCTCTCTCACACACACACACACACACACACACACACGTACCCTTTCCTCTGCCCTGCCTGCTGTCTTTTCCCCTCTGCTTCTACAAAGAACTTTCCGCATGAGCAGTGTGTATAAAAAAAAAATCCTGCGTGCACTGCGGCTCTCATTAATTAGGATCAGAATCTGAGATGTGGCAGGAAACGGGCGGTCTTTGCACTAAGAAAAGGTAGGCAGCTGCCTAGGGCCCCCATCAGCCAAGGGTCCCATTACCATACAAATTAGACATACTATATGTCTGATATTAAACTCCTCTGAATCACTGACTGGCCATTTCAACAAGCACATTTAACACCAAAGTAACACTTTGTATCTATGCACAACGTCCATTTTATTAGTTTTGCCATTTACAGACTGTAGTCCATCTGTTTCTCTGCATACTTTGTTAGGTCCCTTTTACCCTGTTCTTCAATGGCCAGAACAACCACAGAGCAGGTATTATTTGGGTGGTGGATCATTCTGAGCTGTATTAGTTTGTGAGAAGGAGTGGATGAGACATGGCTGGCCTGAGAATAGTCTACCAACCAAAAGTATCCAGACAACAGTGTCCTGTGGGCAGCATCTTGTGACCACTGATGAAGGACTAGAGGATGACCAACACAAACTGTGCAGCAACAGATGAGCTATCATCTCTGACTTTACACCTACAAGGTGGACCGACAGGGTAGGAGTGTCTAATAGAATGAACAGTGAGAGGATACAGTGTTTAAAAAAACCTGCTGCACTGCTGTGTCTGATCCACTTGTACCAGTGCAACACACACTAACAAACCACTGCAATCTCAGTGTTACTGCAGTGCTGAGAATGATCCACCACCCAAATAGTACCTGTTCTGTGGTGGTCCTGACCACGGAAGAACAGGGTAAAAGGGGGCTAACAAAGTATGCAGAGAAACAGATGGACTACAGTCTGTAACTGTACAACTACAAAGTGCATCTATATGGTTAGTGGTTAACAGATAAAATGGACATTGATTGTATACAAGGTAGGAGTACTTAATGAAGTGGCTGATCAGTGTTTTAAAATAGCCGTTTTGTGATTGTAGCAGTTCTTTTCAGTAATTTCAATGCCTCACTTTTCCTTTAAGCATTTGTGTCATGATGACACAACTGTAGAACGGTTAATCAAAGTGTAGAAAGGAAAATCAAAGTTATTTAAGTGCAGCAGAAAAACAAAGCAAAAGTCTGCGCTACATCCCCAAAGCTAACTTCATTTTATCAATCAGAACACAGTGCTGCACAGACTCAGCAGACTGTACATAATGCTAGTGTTAATGCTAGTACAGATATATAATAATTATAATATAATGATTTTACTTATTACTTCCTGGAATCTCATTACTCATTTCTTTCCTTTTATATTACTCAGTACCAAATTATCACAGTATATTGGCAGATCATTTCTGATGTTTCAAGCATTATTACTTATCTGCCAATACACTGATGTAATGTCACCTAATAAAATTACTCTAGCAAAAAAACATGATTTTGTTGCTGAGTGTATGGTTGCACCATTTCGTTTGCCTCGAGCCCCAGAATCACTAAATCTGCCATGACGGATTATTCCATGTTGTCATATGATGACAGACTGGTATAAACAATTAAGTGATAATCTACATTATGGAAAGTATTTTTTTTTAAAGCAAACACAGGAAAAGATGGACTAGGAAGTCTGTGATCATATCCTACATTGTTTTGCATTGTTTTTTCCACTGATAAATTTTCTTTGATTTTATGTGACATAAATGGCTATGATACTATTGTATATGACCATCTCCCAATTTATAATTAAGGAATAATTTTATTAGTGCACCTTTAAGACTGATAATGCTTCAAACAAAATTGACACTTTACTTCTTGTGATTTAAAAAAAACGAGGGATATGTGCCCTTTGAGTGCATAAAATTCTTCTGTAGACGCCCAAATTTAAATTGAATTTTTCAGCCTTGAGATCCCTAAAGAGTTTAATACAAGATGAATGCGTTTTTATGCAGTAGCCTCTGGTTCCTATCTCATTGAAGAGGATAAACCTCAAACTGATAGCCAGGCCAATGTTTAAAAACCATGTATAAATTCACTGGCAAAATCAGACAAAAATTGCATATGTAATTTGTAGTGCTTGGCTCAAATAACAAACCCATGCACATCTCCACAACAGGGATGCTCAAGCCTTTAACAACAGCATGACTGGCTCGTTTTTTGAAGAGCTTCTTGTATTTAGCCACTATGTTGTGTCCTATTCATGTTTCAACCTGTGAATGATCTCCTCCTCCTTTCAGAATATCTCTGGAACATCTACTATGTCAAAGTGATGGACTTTACAGTGGGCCTTCGGCAAACACACATACAGAAGCTTATACAGTATATATACTGTAGTCGTGTGTCATTCTGTATTCGTCATTATGCCCATATTAGAAACTCCGGGTCTAAGCTCCATTTCTCTATGGCCAGAATAAATAGGGTTCTCGAAAAATCACCTCTACTGCACCCTGCGTTACATAAAAATGTTCAGAACTCGTTACGTTTTTGTCTTGTGAACCTTTTTCTCTCAAACACCACTGGATCCTCTAAATTCCGAGGTCATTAAAGAGCTATAACACTAATACTGCTACATGTGAGCTAAAGCTACTGTGCATCAATTTGATGTCACTAAGCTACACAAAACTAAGGCGGGCTGTAGCAGTGCTCTGACGAGTTGTGCTACCTTATCGAAATCCCAGTAGCACATATTGACAGGTATACCCATAAATAAAACCTCTGGGTGGGATATTTTGATAGCCCAAAAAACCTTAAATGGTGTGGCAGTTGTGAGTATGACAAACATTAGCAAACAAGACAAAATACTGACCTGTCAGTTCTGTGAAACAGCAAAAATAAGTTATTGTTACTCAGCTGTTAAGCGGAAATAAATAAACCTCATATCATGCCTTTCAACCCTCCATGAAGCTGAAGTCAGCTTCTTTTTTGCCGGCTGCTTGTTTGAATTTTCCCGTTCCACCTTAAATGGTGCAGCAGTTCAGAACGTGACTGCTGCGCCATTTAAGGTGGAACGGGGAAAGTTTAAAAAAAAGCTGGTGAATGCCCTGAGATGTCCTCAGAAAAATATTACCAGAATTAAAATAAAAATTAGGATATTCTGAGGGCCTAAATCAGTTTATCAGTGGGTGATAACCTGCTTAAGGAGGCTGCCAGTCAAATGACATGAATTCAGTGTGCAGTAGCTTTAGCTCACATGTAGCAATATCCATATTTCAACTCCTTAACAACCTCATAATTCAGATGATCCAGTGATATTCGGGAGAGGAATGTTAACAGGACAAAACGCATCAGGTTCTGAACATTTTTATGTAACCCAGGATGTGATAGAGACGATTTTTCGAAAGCCCTATTCATTCACCCACAGAGAGATGAAGCTTAGACCTGGAGTTCCTAATATGGGCATAAGAAAATGGCAAAATGACGACACATCTACAGTGGTCTGTGTGTCCAGGGGGGCTAGAACACTGTTAATTAAATGAAGCAAATGTGAGACTTTTCTGTTCTATATTTCATTTCTTTTTTTTTACTTCTGTATCCCCAAATGCCCTGCTGAGTTTGCTGTTTAACAGATCTACCAACAACTGAACACAGTTTCAGTACATCAAGCAGGTTGCAGCTCCTGCAAGTCTCCTCCCCATTTAACACAGACTTGGTCAAAACACTTATAGCTATAATGCAAATTATATGCAAATCTACAATCTACTTATACAGTTTTGTATCATTGTTGCTGATTCTTCTGATTCATGAACAAAAACTGAATATAGTGTCATTAAAGAGATTCACTTAACAAAGGCAGTGTCCCTTGTGTGCATCGTAATGACGTCAGCAATAGACGATGATGGAACTACCCAGTACCAACTCCTGTACCGAAGGCCACCACCATCTCTGGTAGGATTGACTGGATAATCTCATGTCACAGCATCCTTAAAAAAATCCAACAAGCCTCACAGAGACATAAAAAAACCTAAGAGCTATTACTCATAGGTGTACGAAATATTCTTAAGAAAAATGCTTTATATTAAGAACATACAAATTCTGCTACAGGAGATAATCTACCCCTTCAAAGCCAACTGTCTTGTCTTATTAACTACATTTGGGTTGTGGAATGTGAAATATGTGTAAATTTGATTTTTGCCTGAACCATTAATAATAGAACTCTTAGAACAATAGCATTGCTGGGAGATTGCACGTCTTAAACCCTGAACCACTTATGTGTTGATGTGTTCTTTTGTGTAGAACAGATTGAAAACACTGATTTCCACTCCAACCCTAATCCAACATACCACATATAGCTAATCCTGGTCTTTAGCAGCACCTGACTATTCAAGCTAAGTGTTTTCTATTAGCATTTGGATTCATTTGTCTAAGTAAGTAAGTCTCCAGAGCCAAGGTGGGGGGTGCTGAGGGTGCTGCAAAGCATCCTTCTGTCAGGATATGTTACATTACAACTGCATTATCAGTATTAAAGAGTCCAAATCATGGGAAACCATATGTTTAATTTTTTTCTGAAAACATGTTATTCACTCCTCAGTGAAGTCCATATGTGGAAAATAAACTGCAAAAACAGCCTGTCTTGAATTTATGTTTTTTGTCATGAATGACCCTGCAATTACATATAGCCAGCAGTTCAGCCTGCAGCAGTGTTTCGGTCCAGACTGCTTTTTTCAATGAGGCATATTACAGGGCAGCCAATTAGCTTCCTAATTAGCTAACTAATTAACTTCCATCCATCCATCCATTTTCTAAGCTGCTTCTCCGTCAGGGGTGCTGGAGCCTATCCCAGCAGTCTTCGGCGGAAGGCAGGATACACCCTGGACAGGTCGCCAGTCCATCGCAGGGCTATTAACTTCCAATGTATATGTAATAGTTTAATGTATAGTCATTAAATTATGTGTTTTGTTGATTTCCTAAATGAAAATAAGTTGATAAATTCTTTATATAAAATATAAAATATGCCATAGCAGGTCACATTTTAGGTTTCATTTTTCACCATTATGTTAAATTACACAAATAAACATATGCATATTAAAATAGGCAGAAACGTGTTCTCTGTAGAGATTCTGTACTCATTTTCACTTAAAAAAATCAACATCACGTTTTTGCATATGACTCCATCGGCACAATACCTCTAGTCTGTCATCAGTGGTCACACAACACGGTTGGCTGGATGTTTTTGGTTGGTGCACTATTCTCAGTCCAGCAGTGACACTGAGGTGTTTAAAAACTCCAGCAGCACTGCTGTTTCTGATCCACTCAGACCAGCGCAACACACACTAACACACCACCACCACATCATTGTTACTCTAGTGCTGAGAATGATCCACCACCCATATAATACCTGCTTTATGGTGGTCCTTTGGGGGTTCTGACCATTAATGAACAGGGTAAATGGGGCTAACAAAGTATGTATAGACACAGATGGACTGCAGTCCGTAATTGTAGAACTACGAATTGCCCATATATGGTAAGTGGACTTGATAAAACCGACAAAGAGTGTAGATCCAAGGAGGTATTTCATGAAGTGACCACTTGATATAAAGTTTTAGTACCCCCAGCTAACATTCCATTGCCTTCCTACATACTGGGTCCCCATTTATAAGTGAGTGCTAACACAGCATTCTATGTTTTCATGTTCTCTATGAGTGAGCTCAGAGGCCATTCTGGAGCATGTGTGGTGCTGCTTCATTAGCTCCCAAGAGGGCCTTTACTGACCCATCAACAAGCACACCGAGCCACGTGCTCTCACACACACATGCACATAATTCCTCCACAGCTGAGTGACAAAACGTCTGAGTAACAGAGAGACTGAGTGAAAGTGAGTGAGAGAGAGCGAGTGTGCAAGAAAGTGTGAATGAGTAAGAAAGTGTGAGAGTCTGAGCGAATGAGTGAAAGATACAGTAGGTGAGAAATTGAGTGAGTAAAAGGGAGAGAGAGACTGAGATGGAGATGGGGGGGTGGTGGGCTGAGACAGAGAGTTAGAGAGAGAGAGAGCGAGAGAGACTCAGCTCATCCACTCAGCTGTCTCTTGCTTTCCTGTGCTGGGTGACTCAGTGGTGCTGGACAGTGAAGATGGCACCATGCTGGATATACATACTGAATCATCACAGAGACACTGATTGAGATGTGATGGGTCCTCCAGCAGGCTGGACAGTCTCAGTCTTTGTGTGGGGACTACAGGCCTAAATATTTTAACTAGTGGTCAGCCAGTACTTTGGACTTGCGGGGTCAGATGTGATCTCATACTGAGAATGTCTGGGGACAATCATGGAAAGTTTTGGGATTAATGTGGGTGGGAATATAGACATATTAGGGTGGGAACAAATACATGACATTTCTAAACCAGTCTGAGGCTTTGTGAAGGCTGAGCTCAAAGATGGGGATGAAGGTGCACTCATCAACATCTGACAGAAAACAACATCCTTGGATAAACAAATACTAAACTGTCACTATGGATGTAGCCCCCAAGTTACTGATTTGGTCCCTCAAGGTCTGCAGAACCTTTCATTAGGAAACATGTAATATTCTGTTGCAGATGTTTCTCCTGGTAAATGTAAATATAGTGCACCTTTAAAACTTATTTAAGATACACAATTGCCTCTTAATACCACTAATGGTACACTTAGGGGAGCGTGGAGAACAACCTATGACAATTTAACACAGACTTTTGTTATACAAGGTCAAGCAAAGTGTGCGTCTGGCTATATTACATTTCCTAGCCAGAGTCTCCCATGAAAATTCAGAACAATTTATGAGTGTTTTAAAGAGATTTGTGTTTTTTTTTTTTTGTTCCACGTGTTTACATTGATTTTGAAAGTGAAAACTATATTATGGAAATTGATGTGAACAGTGGGTAAAGCTGTAGTTATTCAGAAACATTGTTCCATGTTTTATTGATGTGAGATTTTTATTTGCTGTCCTACAATGGACAAAAAGTAGATTTGTCATTGTTTGACACAGCCTCATGTCAGTTTTCATATATAATTAGACATGTGTGTATGTGTATCTATCAACTGAGCTGACTGTCTGTCTTATACATAGGTAATAAAATATAGTACAGTTGGAAAATGTATTTGTTTCTTACAATATCGAATTATACTGAATTATATTTGTTTACACTAATTCATCAGACTTTTCTAGCAAGTGTTACCACTAACCCTCTGTCTGCTACAGTCAACCCCACTCATGGGGTAAGTTGTAACATTGCATTTCTTTCATTTTCGGCAGAATTGTACATGAACGGTAGGTGCTAGAAACAAGTTCAAGTGTTGGTTTGTAGCAAAGATGTATATATTGCTTGTATAAAAACATGATTATTCCAACTTAAATATTTTTTGTGCCTCACTCTTCCCAATAATGTTACCATGGTGAGCAAAAATATACAGACCATTCTACTGAATTGGTTTCAACTGCAGTCCCACAGTTAAAAAAAAAAACTACTTGAAAATGAAATATTCAGACCTCAGATATTTGCAGAGGATTATGTTGTGATCTATGTAAACTCAAGGTACTGAGACACTGAGACAGTAATGAGTTAAATCTATACAAAATGCTCACCTGTAGGGTATTCTCTGCTGGGAGGTGACTATTCCAAGTCCTAGCAGTAAATTTCAACTTGTAAATATAATCTAAAATATAGATTTCTTTTCTAAAAGTAAAGATACGGATTCACGATGAGTTTAATTTACAAATTAAAAAAATGCTGTCCCACATTTTCTTAAAACTACCAAAACACAAAGAGTTTTAGTCCACAGTCGGAGCCACATTTTAGCCACACCCCTGCATTTTAGAGCAGGAAGTGAAACTGCATCCCTGTCCCTCATGACCACATAGTGAGCAGTTAGATCCCATTGTTTTGAAGTAAATGTCTGCCAAAGTCTGAAAATCATTGTGTAACCTTAAGAAACATCACTTCAGTTTTAAGGCTGCCATTTATGAACTATTTCTACTGGCTGGTTTCTACATTTTCAAATACCATCAGTCACTCATCATTTTAATCATGTATAACTGCTTGTCCTGTTCAAAGGCAGTGAGATTTCTTTGCACAGCATGAGAGCTTGACAAAAGACTGAAAGTCTTATGTCAAAACCGTGAGAGTTGGTAACCCTGAATTTCAAGTTGTTTTGCTCCTTTATTTTAAGCACTGTATTTACTGCATGCAGCGCTTTAGTTCTGTTCTAAAGACAGTATTTTTTCTGCAATCAAAGGCTTGTTATTTAAAGTCATGTCAAATTTGACAGGAGTCCACTCAGAGTCTCATGAAGCAGTTGCATCTCTGGTGCGTAAAGACACATGCGTGTATTGCATGCAAGTTTCCTATCAATTCAAAGCAAAAATTTTAATAATTTCTTTTCTTCCACATCTAGCAGCTGAGGTGCATTATCCTCTAGAGATGAGAGAGAAGGAGATAATCTAAGACAGAGAAAGTGACGAGAATGAATACATAAGAAAAAAAGAAGAGCAATGAGCAACCCAGTGTGACGATAAGTGAGAGACAGATTTGAATAGAAGGCACATTTCACTTGTTTGTGCCACTCACCCTCTTGTTGCGATGAAAAACCTGACTTGGATATAATTTAAAGTAGAATGAACTATCCATCATCAGTTGGCCTGCTTTGTGCTTGAGCTGTAGACTGCTTACCCCTGCATGGACTCCTAATCAGTCTTACACATTGCACATTGGCCTCACGCTGTACGCTGAGTTCTTCACCCGTTCATCTTAACATGTTCTCATAGTATGATGTTCTTACCCCCTCAGTTGCTTATCCACTAGATATAATTGTTTACATTGGTTCACATTGGTTAATCTCACTGCTTCTGTTTATGGTGAATTCTCACAGCTTACAGTGTTATAATTTTGCTATCTAGTTTCAACCAAAGAAGGATAGACCCCATTTGAGTCTTGGGTCTTCTCAGAGTTTCTTCCTCACGCTCTTAAGGAGTTTTCCTTTCGAGTCTTAGTTTCTCTCAGTGGTTCATCCTCATGCTCATAGGGAGGTGCTTTTGAGTCTAGGGCCTTCCAGTGTTTCTTCTTCATTGTCTGAGAGAGTTTTTCCCTTTGAGTCTTGGTTCCTCACAGTGGTTCTTCCTCATGCTTTTATGGAGGTTCTTCTTTTGAGCCTTGGTTTCTATCTGTGTTCTTTTTCTCATGCTTGTGGAGAGCTTTCCTTTTGAGTCTTCGTTCCTTTCAGTTGTTCTTCCTCATACTATTAGGGTGTTTTACTTTTGAGTCTTGGTTCCTTTCGCTGGTTTTTCCTCTTGCCATTATGAAGGTTCTCCTTTTGAGTCTTGGTTCTTCATAGATGGTTCTTTCTTATGATATTATGGAGGTTCTTCTTTTAAGTCTTGGTTCCTCTCAGTGATTCTTCCTTATGCTATTATGAAGGTTCTCCTTTTGAGTCTTGGTTCCTCTCAGTGGTTCTTCCTCATGTTATTAGGGCGTTTTTTTTATCTTGATTCCTCTCAGTATTTATTTCTCATGCTATTACAGGGGTTCTGCTTCTGAGTCTTGGTTCCTCTCGATATTTGTTTCTAATGCTATTAGAGAGTTTTCCTTTCAAGCTTTAGTTTCTTTCAGTGGTTCTTCCTCATGCTATTACGGAGGTTCTTATTTTGAGCCTTGGTTTCTATCCATGTTTTTTCTCATGCTTAAAGAGAGTCTTCCTTTTGAGTCTTGGTTCTTTTCAGTGTTTTTTCCTCATACTATTAGTGAGTTTTACTTTTCAGTCTTAGTTTCTTTCAGTGGTTTTTCCTTATGGCATTATGAAGGATCTCCTTTTGAGTCTTGGTTCCTCTCAGTGGTTCTTCCTCATGCTATTAGGACGTTTTCCTTTTGAATCTTGATTCCTCTCAGTATTTATTTCTCATGCTATTACAAGGGTTCTGCTTCTGAGTCTTGGTTCGCCTCGATATTTGTTTCTAATGCTATTAGGGAGTTTTCCTTTCAAGCTTTAGTTTCTTTCAGTGGTTCTTCCTCATGCTATTATGGAGGTTCTTCTTTTGAGCCTTGGTTTCTATCCATGTTTTTTTCTCATGCTTAAAGAGAGTCTTCCTTTTGAGTCTTGGTTCTTTTCAGTGTTTATTTCTTGTGCTTTTATAAGGGTTCTCCCCTTGAGTCTTGGTTCCTCTCAGTGTTTATTTTTTATGCTATTAGGGAGTTTTTATTTGATCTTTTGGTGGCTGGGGTTTAAGTTTAGTACCTCAGTTTAGTTAGGTGAAGTACCACAGCTGCAATAATGCAGGAGTCAATGGACAAAGCCAACAGAGGCAGAAATTCAATAAAGAGAAATACAAACATCATGTGTATGTTTAAGCAATGCTCTCTCTTTTTCATTGGCTGTTGGTGCACTGCACGCATTGGCACTTTTGTTCAGCCCCTGATAGCACACAGTGCCTTCTAATCACATCCCAGCAGTGAAAAAACATAACAATATGATATAATCCACAACCATTAAATTCACAGTCCAGCTGCACTCCAATCCCAATCCCAGCTACAATCCTCTTTCAGATATGTGTCAGCAGTAGCACTCCATTACATACTGTACTCTACTGCCAAGTCCAGAGATGCTTTTTAATATGAGAGAGAGAAAGAGTGTTGGAGAAATACAGAGAGAGACGATCAGAAATAGAGGGAGAGAGAGAAAGAAAGCAAAACAGACAGACATACAGAGATACTGCGAGACATATATAGAGATACAGAGACAGAAAGAGTTATAGAGAAATACAGAGAGATGGTCAGAGGCAGAGAAAGAGAAAAACAGACATACAGAGAGAAACAGAGACTGCAAGATACAGAGAGAGAACTAAAGAGATTGAGATATACGTATGATAAAAATTACAGTCTTCTACATGCTTTGCAAGTGGGAAAACCTGAAAAATCAGCAGTGTATCAAATACTTGTTCTCCCCACTGTATAGAGAGAAACAGATAAAGAGACAGAGGAAGATACAGAGAGAGGGGGAGAGGGAAAGAGAGATAGAGATATAAACACATTGAAGGATTCTGAAAATGTGACCAAAAACTAGACTGACACATTTTTAGTAATCCCTCTTCATCAGATCCAAATTAATCTCTCTCTCTCTCTCTCTCTCTCTCTCTCTCTCACATACACATACACACACACTAGAGAATAATGAAAATATCACAAAAACTGCAGTGTAATATTTACCCAGGGATTATTGTCCTAATCCGTGTTCTATTTTGAAATAGCGAATCTTTTGACACCTGTGAAAAATAATAACTTCCCCCAGAGACCCACACTAAATCCCTTTTTATTTCAGCCTTCAGCGGCCTCTGCGAGTCTGGAAAGTCTCCAACTGAAAATAGGTCCTTGAAGGATTCTTGATGGGGTTTGTGGGGTTTAAGACATTGAAAGCTGAACTACAGCATGAACAGTGGTTGAGGTCGAGTGGTCTAAACCACAAGCTTACAGGTTCAAATCCCCACTGAGGTTACACGTTCTAATCGTCACAGTTTACAGAACAAACGAGTTAAATGTCGCCAATTGGCTGTTAACATATCTACCTTCCTGCTCTGCTGTTGCATGAGGAGTGATGAAAAGATGGTGTCCACTTTTTGGATGTTTGGTCAGTTGTCATCAAACCAGAATAGCGGCCTTCAGTTTTGGAAAAGGACTAGAGGAATGGTCAAACAAATAGTAACGGTGAAGTGTAGGGCAAAGATTTTAGACTTTAGCCAAATGTCAGGATGCAGCTACATCTTAATATTTTTTAAATTAATCTAGTAAATAAAATAAAACAAACCCACAATCAGTGCTTGTTTATCAACTATTTTAAAATCAGCAAAGAATCTAAAGAGAAGTTAAATAAACAGTTTTTTTACAAACACGCTCTTTCTTGCTAAAGCATGAGTAGACTGATAAAGCTACTTGTAGTGCCAAGCTAATTTTAGCAGTTCTGAGTTCTTTTGAGGGATAATTAAGCTGAATAGTCTCCTCAGCAGTGGATATGTTTGTGATAAGCTCAGAATGATAAAGCAGTATCCTACTTTACAAGATAAACTTGGAATAAGCAATGCCTAACTGTGTTTCCAGGGTTTATATTATCAAAATAAAGATTTGATACAGTTGTAACATGACTATACAGCTTTTATGTAGGTCTCCTGATGCATTTACCAAAGACTGTCCTGCTTTTATTGAGTTTGTAAGACAGGTGGTGGTCCTTGCAGTGAGGATAATACAGCTAATGCATAATGAAAGCTTAAACCCCTTTTCACCAAAGACACAAGGTCAAAATCTGGCCATCTGCAACCCCATATGAGTTCCTTCATTTTGATGCAATGTGATTTTAGTATTTCTGTAGATAATACAGCCACACAGTGCACAGTTTAGCACGCTAACATTAATACAAATGTAGCTGTGCATAATGTGACTGCCTAAATTGATTTGCCTGCTTTTTACAGTTACTATTTTATAGTATAGTATATATATAGTAAGATCCAATTTGATTGGTCATCTAATCAGATGATGATGATGCTACCACCGGTGGCCCAAAATGCATTTACTTCATAAATTTCATATTTTGTAAGTTATATTCAAAAGGTGGGTGTCCTATGAGAGTTGTAACTGTCTTCTTTCCAGTCAAATACATGGGTGATGTAATTTTAAAACTTAAGCTGAACTAACAATTTTTTTGTCTACTGAAAGTTGTCTATTGAAAATACACAAAGAGTGTCTAGGATTTTTGGGTTTTAGCAGTAAATTGTAAGCATATGGTATTAAGTTTGTGATCATAAAATACATTTTCTCTTAATTTCAGAGGAGCTTTTACAAAAAAAAACCCAACACTTTACATTTATTTCATGCATTTACTGAATAATTTGCCTTGGGATTTGGGCATGTAAATTCAGATGGAAAAATGAAATATACCGTGGAGAATAACTGGTTAACATGCGATTGGGCATATAATCTAGGCTACTTAAATCTTGAGGCATAAAAATTAAATAAAAATATTTTATTTTATATGAATATTTATTTAAGAAGTAAAATAATAATATATCAGCAGGAATGATTTAAGACACACATACGTGACAATAAAACCAGCAGAATGAGAATAGGGTGGATTTAATGATTCTGGTATCCTATGCAAAAGACAGAAATGGGGCCCTTGGATCTTGTTATTTTGAGATTGTTCTAAGTGTATTAGAGAAGATTATTTAACTAGACATTTTCTACTTAATAATTTGACTCATTACATTGGGAAATAATATTGCTTATTTTAGGAAATAATGCTTGAAATCTATGTGACCTATTCATGTCTAATTTTAGTGAAAACAGAATGTCATAAAGTGACATAAATCACATAAGCAAGTCTATTTTAGATACTTAACAACATAACGCAGTTAAGATACATGCATGACGAATTCTGAACAGTTTCTGCAATGCTGTGTGTCATTTGCATTTAGGTCCTTGTGTTAAGTATGTTTTGGGCCTAGCACTCATGTCTGCAACTGAATTATCATCTCTGTTATATCACCCTGACATCTCGCATCTTCTTTCTAATGCTATTTCTCTTAAAGAACTTATGAGAATCATCATTAAGTCTCCTGAGCCATCACAGCAATATTTGAGCAATAAACTTGGGCTGCCGGGCCTGCGGCTCTCTGTAGGGCTGTCTGCTAGTCTTTCACTATTGTTCATCTAAGATCTTGTTCCTTATGAGCCGTTAATGGGGGTTGGGGGGGGGGCTATCCAGGCCTTGGACAGTGGGTATATGTAGGGGTGGTTAAAGCACGCATCCGAGGGGAACAGACCCCATTCAAATCAGCGTAATCTGATTTAGAAAGCTGTCCATCAGCAAGGATCCTCACAGCGGCCCAAGCTTGATCTCAGGCCCTGAATGCTTCTTTAAAGCTTGGCAGAGCTGGTGAAGGGGTCACATTACACATTTACACAGCCACAAAAACAAAACTGACCAATCTGAGACCCCCACCCGGCCCAGACACGCACTACTACACCACTCTGATTACACTCAGAGAGAGAGAGAGAGCAAGAGCATGCTTTTATTAGAGAGTACAGTTACACAAAAAAGAACAGAGACAAAGAGAAAGAGAGCAAGACAGAGAGAATCAGAGAAAGACAGATAGGCAAAAAGAAAGAGAAAATTGGAAAAAGAGAGATAAAGAGAAAGAAACAGGAGAGTGAGGGAAAGGAGGCAATCAGAAAGAGAGGGAGAGAAATGAGAAACACTTAGAGACAAAGAGAATTAGAAAAAAGATAAACAAAGGTATAGGAGAGAAACAAACAAACAGAGGGACAAACAAAGAGAAAGAAAGAGAATCAGAGAAAAAGAACAGAAACAAAGAGAAAGAGAAAAAGGAGAAAGAGAAGGACAAAGAGAAAGGAAGAGAGAAACAAAGAAAGAGAGAGAAACAGAATGATGGAAAGAGACAAGAAACTCTGAAAGAGAAAGAGAAAAGAGAGAGAGAGCGAGAGATAGACAAAGAGAGAGAGAGAGAGAGAGAGACAGAGAGAGAGAGAGAAAGAGATAGACAAAGAGAGAGACAGAGAGAGAGAGAGAGGGAGAGAGAGAGAGAGAGAGAGAGAGAAAGAAAGAGAGGGAGCAGTTGGTGTATTGTGACATGGACAGACAGATTTTCTCCCACAGGGTCCATAGAGTTAATGCAGTATTGATGCCAATTGTCCGTATGTCTGTCTGTGTCTCTCTCTGTCTCACTCTCTTTCTTTCTGTGTCTGTCTCTGTCTCTCTCTCTCTGTAATAGGAGACACTCCTGGTCTGTCTCTATGTATTGAGCAAAAGCTCTTTAGTAAAGAGCTAAATCTTGTCCGTCTTTAAGTGGTGGCTTCTCACTGCTCTGTCATTGCTCCCTCTCTCTCTCTCTCTCTCTCTCTCTCTCTCTCTCTCTCTCTCTCTCTCTTTCTCTTTGTTCTAGATGATGTCTTTTCTGTATCCCATGGTGAAGCTTAGTGAACTTGACTGTAGTAAATCAACAAACAGGCTTAACAGAAGACCTGAGGGGGCTCATATGAACTTGTCTTGTCTAACATATACAGTGACTTTGTACCCACTGAAACACAATGGATCAAACTTAGTCAAGCTATGTCTTTATGTTCTTGGAGAAGGTCAACAAAACTAGTGATCTTAGATAAACAGCTTTGTGTTATTGTATGGCTCACTGATGTGCCTGGTGATGGTTGAGCCTTTCCTTGCGATCAACTCTTGGGTGGTGAAATCAAATGAATAAAGGGTGAAAGGAGAATTTGACTTTTTTCACAACCTCAAATGTTCAGGTTTATTCCAGATTATAAGTTAATGATCTACTTATATAGTATATAGTATACTACTTATATAGTATAGTATTTCATGAAGTGGTGTTTATTTCCTGTGTTAAAATGAAGGAGCCAGTGGCCCATCAGCCTGTAAAATACTGACAACGGAATTGATTTTTGCTATCTTTTACAAATGCATTCTATATTAATGGCCACTGAAATATCAAGACACTTCAAATTTCACATTGAACTAATCAAAAAAATAAGGATTCCACAAAGATTCCCGGAAAACTCTTGACATAACCATGCCATAAACATGTCACAGCAGATTTCACATGCTGTTCTGAGTCATCATGACAAATTATGTCTAGAAATACTATATTCTGTATCATGCCAGGTAACTAGAAAACATTTAGCAAAAAAACTTTTGTAATGTTGAGTGTTCTACTAAACTGAAAATAGAAGCATTAAAATATGAAAGCTCATTTTCAGTCACTCCTTATTTTTGCTTGATTCAAAAATATATCAAATCAAGGGACCACCTTATCACATCAAATTGAATAATGAATTTTGTTTATTGTTATACCTCTATTAAATATATGCTTTATTTTTTTTGTTCAAGGCTTGTGTCAAATCAAAAACCCAGCCATGTATTTGGAATAATGTATGTGGAAATGAAAGCTGTAACCTGCCATTTAGCAAGAGACATTGTTTCTTGAGTGGGGTCCTTAACCAGGATTAATAAAGGAGATCTATAATTTAAGGGCAACTTCTTCAATATTTAAGCAGTATCCGAGTATTTGAACCAAGCATGGTGCATGTCACAGAGTTTCACTGTTTAGGCTCCTCCTTTGTAAAGGAAGGTGCAGGGTTACAGTATTGGATTGAATGTGTGTAGAGCAGTACTCCTCACCACTGTAGATGAGAAATTTATGCAAATTATAGTTTGTTCTCTTTTACATGTTATGTTTATTAGTATTTTTTGCCTTTGAATAATCATTTTGATCTATGGTTAGTTTGATTTAATTTGTGCATTTATGGATTTAGTTAAAGCCTTTACAAGCAGAAAAACTGTTTAACTACACACACACACACACACACACACACACACACACACATACACACACACACACACACACACACACGCACACACACACATACATACACACACACACATGCACACACACACATACATACATGCACACACACATACACCGATCAGGCACAACATTATGACCACCTCTTTGTTTCTACGCTCATTGTCCATTTTATCAGCCAGAGACTATACAGTATGAGCTAATCATCCTCTAGTCCTTCATTGGTGGTTGTCACTGTTGACTGGATATTTTGGGTTGGTGGACTATTCTCAGTCCAGCACTGTGTCTGATCCACTCAGACCAGCACAACACACAATAACACACCACCACCACGTCAGTGTTACTCTAGTGCTGAGAATGATCCACCACCCAAATAGTACCTGGGGTCCACAGGGTCCTGACCACTGAAGAACAGGGTAAAGGGGGGCTAACAAAGTATGCAGAGAAACAGATGGACTACAGTCTGTAACTGTAGAACTACAGTGCACCTATAGAGTAAGTGGAGCTGATAAAATGGACAGTGAGTGTAGAAACAAGGAGGTGGTCATAATTTTATGCCTGATCGGTGTGTATACACGTATATAAGATTTTGCATGCAAATGAAACAGGTCAATAAGAATACATAAGAATTATTAAGTAATATTAGAAAGTAGATGGTGATTATTTGGTTAATTTTATTACCATCAATGAAAATGACATGAATGAATTTGGACTGATACTGCACACAAACACCAATTTTCTAAATTTTATGTTGTTGTTGTTGCTCCAGATTAGCATGTATTTGAATTCAATGTTCCTCAGTAACGGTTTTTCACTGTCATTTAGTATAATGATCCTGACTAATTTACTTCCAGTGCTGTTCTCACTGCAGGTTTGTCCTGAGTCTTTTTCTGACACCTAACTGAGGATATAGTGCTTAGAAATGACTGTGATTGGCTAACTGGCCCTTACATGCTTATTCCCAGTTGCTGTGAGGTCAGGGTGTATACTTGTGGTCTTACTGTATTTATTTCATGACACAATGAGAGAGATCTACATTCACTGCCCTAGATGTAAATGCCCCCATAGTGAGACAGATAACACAGCCCCCACTGTGAGATCTACATGTCCCCACAGTGAGAGATCTACATGCCTCACAGTGAGATCTACATGTCCCCACAGTGAGAGATCTACATGCCTCACAGTGAGATCTACATGCCCCACAGTGAGATCTATATGCCCCACAGTGAGATCTACATGCCCCACAGTGAGAGATCTACATGCCCCACAGTGAGATCTACATGCCCCCACAGTGAGAGATCTACATGCCCCACAGTGAGATCTACATGCCCCACAGTGAGATCTACATGCCCCCACAGTGAGAGATCTACATGCCCCACAGTGAGATCTACATGCCCCACAGTGAGATCTACATGCCCCCACAGTGAGAGATCTACATGCCCCACAGTGAGATCTACATGCCCCACAGTGAGATCTACATGCCCTCACAGTGAGAGACCTACATGCCCCCACAGTAAGAGATCTACATGCCTCCACAGTGAGAGATTAACATGACCACACAGTAAGTGAGATCTACATGTCCCCACAGTGAGATCTACATGCACCCGCATATATCTGTCTATCTATCTATCTATCTATCTATCTATCTATCTATCTATCTATCTATCTATGTAAATGTTCTTTATCTTCCTATCTATCTTTCTGTCTTTCTCTGCATGCCTCTCTCTTTGTAATTATTTCGAATATTCTCTCTCTCTCTCTCTCTCTCTCTCTCTCTCTCTCTCTCTCTCTCTCTCTCTCCAGCCTCTATGTGCTGGCCTCTCTGGACTCCTCTATGTAATGCCAGTCTGTTTGTATCTTGCAGGTTTGTTCAGCCCACCTAATTTCCCTTTCATCATTTGTTTACCCTTACCCACTCTGCACTTTCTCTTTCATCCCCCTCTCCCAATAACTCACTCCATTATGATCCCTTCTCTCTTCTCACGCACATGTAAGTTAAATCTTTCTCCTTTCTCTATATCTCATTTTATATCATATGTTAATATATTAAATGATCTTATGTTTATCTTCATAGGCATGAATAATAATAATAATACATTTTATTTGACAGCGCCTTTCTGACACTCAAGGTCACCTTACATAAAATGAGACAATAACAATAGTAAATAAACAAGTAAAACAATAAAACACAGTAAAAAAAACACAGTAAAAAAACACAGTAAAAACCAAGAGATAACACTCAAAGTATAAAATAAAATAAAATAATGAGAGAATTGATATAATAATATTGTAATTTCCCTCAAATCAATCAATAAATCAATAAAGTATTCTGATTCTTCTTCTGATTCTGATCTGATTCTCATTGTTTGAGTATTAGGTTAACAACAAGGGAACAGTAGCTCCAGCATTTCACTTTTGTGCTGCTCAGCTGTTCATAGGCTAATACAGTACAACTGTGCTATGGCCACAGTCATAATGTATGGACTAATTTGTTTAGTAAGGCATTGCTATCAGAGAGGACAGACTTTACTTCACATCATACACGCAAACAGCTCATTTAGCTGCTTTATGCTGCAGGGCTGCCGCCTACAGATCAGCACCACACAGTACCCCCCCCCCCAAAAAACCCACCCCCTGCCATACGCACACATACACACACACACACACACACACACACACACACACACACACACACACATTCTCTCCTCGCATCACACTCCTACACGCTGACCCGCACCCACTCTGATGTGCAGCAATGCTGGAGGAGACGCAGCTTCTATCACACAGCTGTGTGTGTGAGAGAGAGGCGAATAGAGAGGGAGAGAGAGACAAATCTATAAAGTCTATGCAAGGCTTGCAATGCGCATTATGCTAAACAAAAATTATGTACTGCATTTAAATTGAGCCTGTAAACATTTGAGAGAGCATGTGATTAACTAAGGATTCATCTTAGCCACATAGCATCTTGGAATACAAGCCCAGGGAAAGCATAATAAGTAAAAGCTAATTTTCTCACTGTTATCAGTTGCACTGGAACTACCAGGCCTAGTCAACCTTGTCACTTTAAATTTAACGTCCCCTAAAAGCCATACCTAGTCTCATAAGCTGTACTTCCAGCTCTTGTCAGCAGAACATGTGTCACGATTGGCTCCTCCCACTCCATGTGCGTTTGTTTTGGTTTTGTTACTCCGCCCTTGATTGTGTTCACCTGTCCCTCATTGTCCTGTGTATTTAAGCCCTGTGTTTGCCCCTTGTGTTTGCCAGTCTTTGTATGAATGTATTGGTCTATGTTTGTTTGCTTGAGTCTGTTTATAGTTTGTCATGTCTGAACACCGATCTGTCCGTATTGGCTCTTTGACTCTGGACCGTCTTGACCACGACCCTGGATTTGCCCATAATAAATCTCACTTATCTCAGCGTGTGCATCCGCCTCCTCGCTCCACCTTACAACATGATAAAAGTCAAGAGTTACAAAAATGTGATCACTCTTTCTCTTGTAACACACTACAGGTTAATTTCTTATCACGTTACAATCACTGACATAATAAGAATTACATTATTTGTGTTATTCATACACTTCTTAGTTACACTGTGAAACATTCAATGAATGCATGAATGCAACTTTTTTTGCAACTTGACAGTCTCACAAAGCAATTCATAAATAATCACACAACACATTTGATTACTCCTTAGCCAATTTTATTATTCTTAGCCAATCTATCAGCTCCTGCTTTTTACACTCTCACTACATAAACTCTTCAGTATGGTGTTATTTGTATATTTGCAGGATCTTACAGGTTTCATATCAGTGTCAACTGTCGCTACCATTCTTTTCTATATCCGTATATCTGTCTTGTATCGATCTATCTAAGGTTCTTTACTATAGATACTAGTTTTTAATTTGCTCTGTGTTTAATAAGCCTTTGAACATTAGTGCTAAAAAAATTGCAGTACTTGACATCTTGCCTATTCTATCCTAGAACAAGTTCACATGAATATGAGCTTTGTGTAAATTTAGGGGCTGTGACAAGGGAAGAAAATAAATAATCTAGCTGTGTAGAGCATGGTAACAGTAGATTAAAGAAGAATAAATGGTGGTGCAAACAGCCATTTAAACAGCTGTTACTGTTAGCTCTCTGGCTACACCAGCCTGTGATGTTAGCTTCATTTGTTTGTTGTCATGGCTCAGGAAACTGTCAAATAAAACACTACCAATCCTACATAAAGTTAATCAAAAGGTTCTCCCTTTTAATAGTCCAAAAATGTCTGTTTTAATTTCTAATCCATTGACCCAGTGAAATCAGATGTCTGAAATGATGTTGTTTGATACTATTACGTGATGCATTATTGACATTTTGATTGGCTGTTTTGTAAAACTTGGTTTACAAAGCTGAGATGCCTGTAACAGAGTTTCAAATGAGTCATGTCACTCTTTCTATTAAGCAACTCAAGTGCAATTTAGTTTCAAAGTTGCATGTCAGCCTCACCATGGAAAGCTAGCTTAAAAGAACATTATTAATTTCACACCATGCTTTAAACAGCACATTTCCTTTAAATAAAATTATCCATGCCTGCGTTTGTACTGTATGTAATTTGCATGCACCTGTGCTGCCTGTGACAGCTGACTGCACAGCTTTTTGCATATGACTAGTGCAGTGCTGGAAGTGTCATAAACTCAAAAAGGAATATGTCAACATTGGTAATCCTGCTAAAATTAAAGTGATGGATAAAGATCCCTATTCTAGAGAAGAGAAAAATTCCCCTCACTTAAACAGGCCCTTCTTGATTTTCATTCATGAACACATCTTTAAGCTTTACATTTTATTCATGAAGATTTTGATTCAAGGAAGATGTTTTGTTAGGTTTTCAAGTAGCATTAGCTATTCAGAATATATTTTATATTATAGAATATAATTTAATAAAGCATAAGAAAGCATAAATGCCAAAATGTCAAAAGCAGGGCTAGTCACAGATCATTAAATGATGTTTACTGTATTTGGCTATTTCTACAGATTTGTGTGAGTTTTAGAAAATAACATGAGAAAAGTAATGAGTAATGAGATTAGAAATTAGAATAGAAAATAGTCAGTAAAATAATCTCATTATAGTTTGCAAGAGGCATTTAAAGATTTTTTTAACTTTTTTTTTTTAATTAAATTTTATTTAACCAGGCAAGGCATTAAGAATATATTCTGATTTATAGTTGTTTAAAGCTACAGTCACACAAGAAATGTGCAATTTGGGTTGGTCTGAGAAATAGGTGAATCCATGGCTGGATGTAAACAATCCATCTAATACAGTGTCCAAATGGACTGAACAGTCTTTCTTAATATGTTTATTTATAGCCAGTGGGTACGAAGTGTTTAAAGGTTTGGGCTTAGACACTTCTAAAATTAGCAATCCCAACATTTTGGATCTTCAACATTGCTACAAGGCCCTGCACCTTCAGAGGGCAACACAACCAATACAAATGTCTATTGGGCAAGGATGTGAATTCTGTGTTCTGAAGTTAACCTGAACAGAGTTTTGCTTGCAAAATTTCTTCACTTCAGAGGTCTGTGAAGCAAAACATCTCAGTGCTGCAAACTCCACAGAAATGAATGTAATTTTGCTCATGAAATTTTGCCAGCAGAAAGCTAGTGTGGCTGGGTCTTAATGTGGTTAAGAACTAAGTGCCTTGACAGAAGAGAACCATTTGACTGACATGCAACTAGACCAGCCACAGGTATAGACATTTATAATACAATTACGTATGTCAATGTGTAATAAAATGTTATGCATTCACAAACACACAAGAATTTCCCAATAGTTGTGGCCATTTTAGCATGCAATATGTATCAGACCTATACCTACATCTTACATATACCTAACGAATTTAGTAGGTAATAAAATACTAATTTTATTAGTAATTTTTGCCCGCAAAGCCAGTGCCAAAAAAAGAATAAAGAACAGAATAAAGAAGCAATGAAAATTAAATTTGAGAAGATGCTTTTCCTTACATATGTTCTTGAGAGTAAGTGCAAGTATTATCAGTTAATACTCCCAAAGGTTCAGATTAAAATTTATTTCAATAAATTAAAAATGTTATGTAAATACTGTCATGGAATACTTGTTGTGGCTCCATTCTACCGTGCCACCTCCTGCTCATCCTTGACACATGTGCATTGTTTGTTTAGGGATGTTATCTGTGCTTATAGTTATGTTGCTGTGTGTTTATACAGTCATTGTTTTATTGTTTTCTTTGGCCTTCCCTGGTTTCCCTTGCAAAGTTTGAGTATGGGTTCATATGACCTCACCTGGGGCCTGAAAGATCACGTCTTGAATTTCCATGAAAAAATGAATGCAAATTGTGACCACGCAGAATTTCATAACTGTGCTCCAAATAATTGTTTGTTACACCTTTTTTAGTTTGATCCATCAGATTTTATAGGTTGATCCATCAGAATTATATCTTAAAATTGAGTACAGAATGATTAAACATTATTTGGATATATTTGAATTTCATTCTCTGTCTGGGCTGAAGTGTCAGTTCCAGTCTTTGTCCATGCTAATAATCCAGGTCTATATCTGTCCTGTCTGAAACTTAAGCTTTAGTGTCTATTCTCAGCTTCATTGTCTCTTCTAGCTAATAATTCAGCTCCAGTCTCTGTTCTGTTTGAAGATACTGTTCTAGTCTTTGTTTCTCTTATCATTCAGCTTGAAGATTCAGCTATTCAAGCATGCAACAGAAGACTGCAGGTGGCTGAAAAACAACTGGGCTTTCTGCCCACTCGCCCTGTTAATGGCGGAAGCCCAATTCACCACCCAGCAGCTAACGCCCGGACTCCTGAGCAACACCAACAGCATTTCTGGATGCTGACACTGCATGAGTTTGATCAGCCCTTTGTGTTTGCTCAGCAGCTTCGTGACTCCTGTAGGAGGTGACTTGTACTGGAGTTTGCTGTCTTTCCCTAATTTCTCAATTTTCAGCTATCTCTCGCCCTTCTCCCACCTCTTGTTACACAGGCAAGGATGGATGATTAAATGCAAACTGGGGTAAGACCTGGGCAAATGTGATGGCATTGCATTGCAGGGAAGCCAGCATTCCAGGACACTTGTCCAGATCCCTGCATCATCACATCTCTCCCCTGATCTCCCCAGGAACATACTGCATGAGTATTCAAGGGGTACATATTAAGCCTTGGTTGATTTGGGCTGAAACCAAACCACAATCCATCAATGCTCAGTTTAAGATGTGGTACTAGAGAAGGCTTATTGGGCGAAGGTGTAGTGTGTTCATATAGATGTTCTGAATTATTATTACTTGTGCTCATCACTATTGATAAGTTAGTCTTGAGTTAGTCTTTTCCATCCTTTTAAATCCTCCTATTTGGCTACTAATTGGGATCAGTGTTAGTGCAAAAGATGGTAGTGGATGGGTCCCACAGTATGAAATGGTTTGTGATGTGTGCCACATACCAGAACCCTGGCCTCCACCTTTTTTTCATGACTCACCCTTTGAAGCAATTATGAGGCGATGATGTCAAACGAAGGCACTCTACCATATTATCTCTCGAGTTGGGATCCTAAAAAAGATCCTAACTGACAAAGGCACCACTTTCATGTCATGTACCTTACATGAACTATATGAGTTTTTGATTATTAAATCAATAAAAAAATGGCCAAGCAATTTAATCAGTTCCTTAAAAATCTGATTTATAAGTTTGTTCACAAGGTTGCTAGAAATTGGTATAAGTGGCTAGAACCCCTTTTTGTTTGCAGTGAGAGAGGTCCTGCAAGCCTCCACAGGGTTCTCCCCATTTGAATTATTATATGGGCAGAGACTACCGGGCATCCTACACATCATTCATGAGCATTGGGAAGATGGACATTCAAACAGCAAAAATGAAATTTAGCACATTCTTCAGCTGCGAACAACACCATTGACTATGGCATTTATTTAACTCAGGAGAATTTGCTCCAAGAAACCAGCCATTAGGGGTGTACTTTGTGCACTTCTGGTGCCGGTCCCAAGCCCGGATAAATGGTGAGGGTTGCGTCAGGAAGGGCATCCGGCATAAAACTGTTGACCAGCAGGGTGCCGGTGGAAATTGGACTACTGTAGGTCGAAGACCATCAAAGAGGAGAGGAGGAAAGTGGGTTAGAAGGCAATGAGAGAGAAGGAAAAGCAGGAGTGTGGAGGTTAGAGTAGGGACTCTGAACATAGGGACAATGATTGGTAAAGGCAGAGAGCTTGCTGACATGATAGAAGGAAGGTAGATATTCTGTGTGTCCAGGAGACCAGATGGAAAGGAAGCAAGGCCAGGAACATTGAAGGATTCAAACTGTTCTATCATGGTGTAGAGAGGAAGAGAAATGGAGTAGGGATAATCCTAAAGGAACAGCTTGTGAAAAGTGTTCTGGATGTAAAGAGAGTGTCAGACAGGATCATGAGCTTGAAGTTGGAGGTTGATGGTGTAATTTTGAATGTGGGCAGTTCATATGCACCACAGGTTGGTTGTCAGTTAGAGGAGAAAGAGGAATTTTGGAGTAAGATGGATGAAGTGGTAGATGGTGTCCCTAGATAGGAGAGATTAATGATTAGTGCAGACTTCAATGGACATGTTTGTGAAGGGAACAGAGGGGATGAAGAGGTGCTGGGTATGTATGGTGTGAAAGACAGAAATGCGGAAGGTCAGATGGTTGTAGATTTTGCAAAGAGAATGGAAATGGCTGTGGTGAACACATATTTTCAGAAGAGGGAATAACACTGGGTGACATACAAGAGTGGAGGGAGGTGCACACAGGTGGATTATATCCTTAGCAGGAGATGCCACCTAAAGGAGAATGGAGATTATAAAGTGGTACCAGGGGAAAGTGTAGCAAGGCGGCATAGGGTGGTTTTCTGTAGAATGAGATTAGAAACAAAGAAGAGGAAGAGAGTGAAGACAGAACCAAGATTAGATGATGGAAGCTGAAGGAGGAGGATGGTTGCAGGCAGTTCAGGGAAAAATTGCAACAGGCCCTTGGGGGCAGTGAGGAGCTACCTGAGGACTGGGAAACTACAGCTAAGGTGTTGAGAGAAAGTGGCAAAAATGTGTTGGGTGTTTCATCTGGTCAGAGGAAAGAAGACAAGGAAAGTTGGTGGTGGAATGAGGAGGTCCAGGAGAGTATTCAGAAGAAGAAGGCAGCTAAGAAAAAGTGGGATAATCAGAGAGATGAAAGAAGTAGGCAGGAGTACTGTGAGGCTAGTTGCATAGCGAAAAGAATGGTGGCAAAGGCAAAGCCTCAGGCCTATGATGAGCTGTATAAGAGGCTGGACAGTAAAGAAGGAGTAAAGGACTTGTATCGTTTGGCTAAACAGAGAGATAGAGCTGGAAAGGATGTACAGGAGGTTAGGCTGATAAAGGATAGAGAGGGAAATGTACTAGTGAGTGAACAGAGAGTGTTGAGTAGAGGAGGACAATGGGGGGAGAGATAGTGGATCAGGAAGTGCAGATAATTAGTAAGGTGGAAGTGAGGGCAGCTTTAAAAAGGATGAAGAATGGAAAGGCTGTTGGTCCAGATGACATACTTGTGGAGGTATGGAGATGTTTAGGAGAGAAGGCAGTGGACTATTTAACCAGGTTGTTTAACAAAATCCTGGAGAGTGAGAGGATGTCTGATGAGTGGAAAAGCAGTGTACTGGTCCCCATTTTTAAGAACAAGGGTGATGTGCAGAGCTGCAGTAACTACAGAGGTATAAAGTTGATGAGCCACACCATGAAGGTATGGGAAAGAGTTATTGAAGCAAGGCTAAGGCGAGAGGTTCAGATCAGTGAGCAGCAGTTTGGTTTCATGCCCAGAAAGAGTACCACAGATGCAATTTTTGCATTGAGAGTGTTGGTAGAGAAGTACAGAGAAGGTCAGAAGGAGCTACATTGTGTCTTTGTGGATCTAGAGAAGGCATATGATAGGGTGCCAAGAGAGGAACTGTGGTACTGTATGAGGAAGTCAGGTGTAGCTGAAAAGTATGTTAGGGTGGTGCAGGACATGTATGAGGATGAGGAGTGACAAATGGTTTCAAGGTGAAGGTAGGGTTACATCAGGATCAGCTTTGAGCCCCTTCTTGTTTGGTGATGGAAAGGTTGACAGATGAGGTCTGGCAGGAGGCCCCATGGACCATGATGTTTGCAGATGACATTGTAATCTGTGGTGAGAGTAGAGAGCAGGTGGAAGAGAATTTGGAGAGGTGGAGGTTTGCACTGGAGAGGAGAGGAATGAAGGTCAGTAGAGACAAGATGGAATACATGTGTGTGAATGAGAGGGAGGCAGGTGGAAAGGTGAAGATGCAAGGAGTAGAGGTCGCAAAGGTGGATGACTTCAAATATCTTGGGTCAACCATCCAGAGCAATGGACAATGTAGAAAAGAGGTGAAGAAGAGGGTGCAGGCAGGATGGAGTGAGTGGAGACGGGTGTCAGGGCTGATGTGTGACAGATGGATAGCAGCAAGAGAGAAAGGGAAGGTTTACAAGACAGTAGTGCATCCTGCTATGATGTATGGTTTGGAGACTGTGGCTCTGTCTAAAAGACAAGAGTTAAGTGTGGCTCACTTTTACTAGACAATAGATTTAACCGTTACTGGCAGATCCCCTTGACTCCAGTATCCCATGAAAAGAAAGCTTTCATCAACCGATTTGATTTACAGCAATTTGCTTTACTCCCATTTGGGTTGTTTGGAGCACCATCTATGTTTCAATGACTAATGGACAGAATTCTTTACTCTCACTGCACATATGTAACTGCTTGCTTGGATGACAATCATTTATAGCAGTTATTGGCAGTGGCACATTTAGCATTTGAGGGCCTTCCTGAAGGCTTATGGCCAACCAGATGGGTGGAGGTATGGTATCTGGGCTTCCATTTGCATCATGGAGAAATGTATCCCCAAACTAATAAGACAGCAGCAATTTTGGCCTGCCTGAGACCCAAGACCAGAAAGGAAGTGAGGCTCTTCCACTGGCTGGCTGTTATTGAAGGCATGTGGCCATTTATGTCACCAGCTTGCTGGCTGATCTCGCTAAAAACCTTTCGGCACAGGTTAGATCCAACTTTGACTCCTGACTCCATGACTCCCTGAGCTGATCCAAGATTCTGAACTGGCTCCAGCCTCGGTTACTGCTCCTCCTGTTGTTTGAGTCACCCCTGCTGCTGCCTTAGCCTTTGTCACTGCTACTGATTCTATCTATCTGTGCCTCTGTCTCTGATTATGTTTCACTCCCTAACCCAGGCCCAGTTAAATTTTTATTGCTGATTTAGCTACTGAATTAACTTTTGATAATAATTCAGTTTCTAATTTGTTTTTCTAGATCTGTGTTTCTGTAAATTATAGTTTCCGGCTTGCATCTCAGTGAATATAAATTTTCCTTTGATTACTTTGCCTACCTGTTTTTGACTTGAAGGATTTGCATATGCTTAATGTTAATGTTAATAAACTGCCTTAGCAAATACATCTGTTTACCTCTCATACATAAACAAATAAATAGAGCCCTCACTTCTTACCTAAACCAAATTTTTATTTCAATCCCAACCCAAACTTTAACTCTCTCTGTAACTCCAGTTCTATTTCCTTTCCTTTATACACAGCATTTTGGAGCCAAAACTATAGTGACCAAGTTTGAAGTTCTCCATTTTAATGGACAGATTTAATATCAAGGTCACTCTACACAGATGAATCATGCTGTAATTGAGCGATACAGCATGAAGCATGTCCCAGGGGCTTCACCTGCTCTCAAGTCAGTCACATTCTCTGAATGAAAGATGCAGGCAAATGGCAAAGGGAGAAAATCAAAAAGTGCAGTGCAGGAAAACGAAGACTCTACAGAGGAGACTGGGGTGTGACTCAATAGGCTCAGTTTTTTGCTAAATCTTTTGAAATTAGAACAAGGTTAAAAAATACTACTTAGATGTCTCTCCTACAAATGAAAATATGAACTCTCTTTCCAGCATCTATCATTTGTGAACAATTTAGCTGAAAGCACTGGGAGTGGAAGTGTTACAAGTTTACTCCACATGTGGGGTTAATTGTAATTGATGAAATTAATGCAATATTCTCTAAACACTGTTAATTCAGTGCTATTATACGGTGTAAGCTTATATAATAATTATATGTATAGGCTAAGTGCTACAATTAACCCCACCCTAGTAATGAAAAAAATATTTTTAAGTCTTTATTTTGAGAGATATTTGTCAAAATTTGTAGATAAGTTTGCAATGGGAATATAAGGTCTTCAAAAGTATGTTCTACATGATCCTGTTTAACTACATAAAAATGGCAAATGATGTTTCATCTTGTGTTATATATATGTGCAGTTAACAAAGGGCATATATGTATTTACATAATGTACCATTCCACCCTCAGTCTAAGCTGATTCAGTCTGTGGTAACTACTAACACATTTCATGGCCATAATTAGATTTAGATCTAAGGAGCTGAGAAGTAATTTTAGTGTTTCTGAGGACATTTAAGGAGCTTGTTATTTTTGACTACTCTACCAAAAAAAAAAGAGCTGTTCTTGTGGTTCCGAGTTGGCTCTTTGGATGTTAAGTTTCCGTGCAACCGTTTATTTTTTTCTATTGCAAGCACTTGAGGGCTAAGGTATAATTATAAGAAAAACTGAGATAAGACACTTCAGTAAACATAATTATACCTGTTATAGTGATAGCGTCCTGAGCTGCTGCCTGTTTTCCAAAGTTTAAGAGTGACACTAATTGTTTCAGTAGTAGTTGTTTCATGATAGTGATTAAAAATTCTGAGGACCTAGTGAGTCTCTGAGGTCCAAAAGTGCAGTCCATGAGGTTACATTTATGTGATATCACTGGAAAAACTTTAGAAACTGCAACAGATGGCAACATAAGACCTTTAGTTCTCATCAGTGCCATTTAAATTAAATATTTTCAAAAGTATCAGAAATTCGGGAGTGCTCCTGTAAATTATTGCATGTTTACACTACTGTAGTAGTTACGCAACTCCTCATAGTCTTTCTTATCTCCAATATCATGTGGAATGCTGATGACCTTGTGTGCAAACTTTCCAAGGGAAAGATTACAACGTCTGATGGAAAACTAAATAATCTCAGACACAACAAGCAGATCAAACACAACTTGTCCAAATAGCTCCACCTACAGAACTTCCTTAATGCAACTATACCCAGTCCATTGACGTCACTGTGGAACTCACGAAAGCTTACGTCATCAAGACAAACAATGAAAAAAGATAAGATCATATAAAATGGAAATAACCACAAGAGCCAGATGTTTTTATTTTATTTTATTTTTAAACTTTACTGATTTTTCTTCTCTTCACATGTCTTAGCACAGGGCTTTGGAATCCCTAGCTGTGATTGTCAATAGCATTTAATTCAATGCTCCTGGTCCAAAGAAAGAAAGAAAGAAAGAAAGAAAGAAATTCCTGTTCCTGAATAAATACTATTTAAAAATTAACTTGATAGAATAAACCCAGTGTCATTTTTTAACAGGCCCAGATAATAACTAGAAGCATTGCACAGAACAAAATCTCTTTCTTTCTCTCACTCACTCAGTCACTCTCTCTCTCTCTCTCTCTCTCTCTCTCTCTCTCTCTGTCTCCACAGACTCAGAATGACTCAGTCATGTTTGGTTTTTGGTCCTACAGATGGGATGCACAATCCGCTTTTAACATTTCATACAGTTCCATGCTTTTCATAATCTTTCCCAGAGCTTCTTGTTTACCTTTTTCTCTCAATTCAGATAATAATAAGAAAAACCAAACACTGATATATTATTCATAACTACAGACTTTAGCTTATACAGAAGAGAATTAATCATTTTGTGCGTTCTCCTTCATTGAAACTGAAAAGCACTAGAGAATTATCGACCTATATAAGCAGATATGTACACTCAAAGAGCACTTATTAAAAGGATAAGATCTTGAAGTGGTGACAGCAGCCCTCTATAGTGATTCGAGACGAGACAAATGGTGAAAATGCACCGTCTTTCACTCTGCTCTTCCCTCTGTGGTGTGAGCTGAATAAGATATGCAGCTCAGAGTGTGAAGCAGAAAGTGTGAACGGGCTGATGTGTGCGAGCCTCAGCTGTTCACCAGCAGTGCCCAATATGAAACACAGCAGAACAATATTCTTTCTAACTCAACTTGCTATTAATCTAAAGGAGAGGGGAAGACAAGTGGTGTACATGTTTAATACATATGTCAACCTATACTCATCAGTTATACGAATGTATTTCCATAACTGTACAGACTAACACTGTTGCTGAACAAAAATACAGTGGCTTCATGAGGTTTCTTTAACATGTTCTCCAAAAGCAGCTAATTTCTGAAAGGCCACCACTAACATTGTTTCACATGTAATCCTGTTCAACTCAGAGTCACGTTATTCCAATATAATTCACCTAGGATCTGGTAGATCATGCCATGAACTAATATATATATATATATATATATATATATATATATATATATATATATATATATATATATATTAGTTCAGAGTGTGAACTAATATAGTATATATATATATATATATATATATTTTTTTTTAATTAACAAAATTGTCTATTTAATTAATGCAATCATGATTTCATGATTTAAATTTTTAAAAAATGTGCTCCAAAACATTTTTAAATAATTAATTTTTAAAGTTTGCCCAATAAATCACATTAAAATATTTACTTTAACTGCTTGGGGAATGACTGACCTGAGCTGAAAGATTAGCTAGATATAAATACAACACTAATAATAATATTTTCCTTTAAATGGACATTTTTAGGTGAATGTTTTTGCAAAATTTTGGTGTATGTAAGCTTGCTGGATTTCTTTCAAAACTAATATGGAGTCAGATGCCTGTGTTTTGTAGTTTAAGAATAATAGTGTAGCCTGTTCTTCAGAAATGCTTCTCGGGTCTTGTACAGGGACTTTTATTGTGAAAGGCAGTTGTTGTAGCATGGCTAGACAGAGCTACAGACAGCTAACCATAACAGCTGTGAGCTAGCCTGAGAGTTTTCCCCTTCCTGTACATTGTTTTCTGTGAGTTCATTTGAGTAATGCCAAGATATAGACCAGAACTTTAAGTTGTATAAGTTTCTTGAGAAAATAAAATGATATCATGATAAAAGTCAAATTCAGAGGACTTTTTGACCCTATATTTTCTCAATAGGGATTGGTACATTAATCCTATTTATTAATCCTAAGTTTTTTTTCCCAAATAAGAAGAGTTATGTCTGATCACCAAATAAAGTCTAAGCACAATATAAAGATATGGTAAAGCACATTCATAGTCAAAGAATTACTAGAGTAATGGTCTGAACATCTACATGGTTGCCTAGAATAAATAGAGGATTCTTTATTCATTTATTTTAACCCAGTCGCCCAGTTTTGTCGTATCCAATTCCACCCACTAGCTCTCACTCTATCACACAGTTCATCAACATTACTTGATTGCTCAACAAGTTTGGAAGAGAATGCTAAATGCTCTGTTATATTAATTAACAGATGGCAGCAGCTGCTCACATTGTGCTGAGAGATCATACACCTTAGACAGAGTGCAGCCAATTATGCTTTTTTGGGATATGGATGGCTGTGATATTACCAGGAATTAAAGATGATACACGATCTCAAGACAATAGGGACAATGTGCCACTCAGTGGAATGTATGGAAATGGTGTGATCTTCGAGGCCCAAAGTGAGTTGGTGTTGGAATGACTCATTAATATCAGCTCTCTGTAAATCCGTGTGCAGTCTTATCAAACAAGAGCACCCACACCTTCCCATGTCCTCATAGCCACTCCACTGTCTCTAGTTCAAAGTTTAAATTTGTTTACAATGGATGACATCTCATGCCACAGTTATCCAGCCAATCTGTGGAATCAGAACCTCCTTACCTGTGATCGCTACAATGAGGATGATAAGGATACAGCGGACAGTGTAATGCCCGATGTCTAAAATCTACAGGCTGGGTTAGACATACAATCAAATAACACATATTCATATTCAAATAGCAGCTCTATTGCTCCAAGTACTTGTCTGATGTGCATAATAATAAAAATAAGCCCAATCAATAGATTCAGAAAGCACACCCTGGCTCATAGATATTGTTCAGGGTGATCCTGGGAATAACTGCACAAGCATTTTAAAAATACACTAATAATAATAATAATAATAATAATAATAATAATAATAATAATAATAATAATAATAATAATTAATAAATAAATTACCAATGTTGAAGCTCTGGGTGACATTCCATCATGCCATGAAAAACAGATAGAGAAGTCACTATTTCACTATTTTTCACACTATTTTAATGACCAGAATCACAGTGGACCTAGACTTGTCTCAGACTAAACAAGTACATGTCCACAAACCTGGATATACTCTTTTAAAGAGCAATGATGAATCCAAGAACAAGATAACAAGAAAAAAATGTTTAAATTAATTCAAATAGGACTCACATGAAGCTAAATCATGTCTTCTGTCTTTTATCATTACAACTGTATGTGAGTACAGTGCTTATTATATTGTACTACTTATCCCTAGTCTCTTCGCATTAAAAAGGGCACTGTGTCACCTCAAACTACTTAAAAGAACTCGTCTAGGCCTGCACGTTAGCGTGATGGTGGATTCTTTCATTCGCCCTCAACTGTGTTCATCCTTTTTAATTCTTTCCGCCGTCCTCTGCTCTGAGCCAGCTTGGCATACTCCACTGTGCTCTCATGAAATGCAGGCCAGTGTAACCCAAGCGGCGGCCAAGGAAAGACTGAAGATTAAATGATTAAATATTTAAATGCTTCACGTCCTTTGAGAGGGTTGCATCATCACCAACTGTCAAGAGCGAGACAGGGTTGAGACCACAAGTGCAGGGCTGGTTTACAGAACCACATAATTTGGCAGAGGCCTCACTTCGGTAAACACACTTGCACACATATAGATGCTTAATGGTGTAGGCCTGCTTGTTTGAAAATACCTTGCATGCCTTAACATCATTTGGCTGGCACTGGCCGACATTGCTAGAACGTGAAGAAGGCAAACCTACTCATAGATATCTCTTCTCTCCAAAGACCAGAGGCATAAAAAATATGGTCCATGTGCTTGCTTGCAGAGGCAGAATTTTTGTTTAAATGCTGCAATTATATAGTGTCATATTCTACAGCCTACGTCACACACATGCTGGCCTTTATGAGCTTCACAGATCCAGATCCAGGGTAATTAGAGAGGTTCTGCAAGCCTCACACTTGTGTGTGTAAGGCTCATTAGCCCACCTAGTCTCTTGTAGTCCTGAGAATCATTAATCTAATTGTAATGGCAGGCATTGTTCACAGCTTCCTGTCCTTTACAAATCTTTTCTTGCAAGTCTGGTTTACAAGAAGAAAAAGAACAGATTGATGGAACTAATTAATGGGCTGCTGGGTTAAACGTAGAGTTCCTCTGGTGGTTCTACCTAGTGCACCTGAAGGTCGCTGGGTAGAGCTCAGGACAGAGATTTCTCGTCGTTGCCCTGACCGTTTCAGGGTCTGTTGGGATGAACGTAATGGAAACCTATTCCGGTAGCGCAGCGATTCTGAACGCAGCAATAGCCGTGTGTATTGCACTTCAGGCATAATGAGCTTCAGGCACATCTCCTGAGGAAGGCCTGAGCTTTTATTTGAAATGTTAGCAGGCAGATCATAACCAACAATAGCCACTTTGGAGCTGGGCTGCCAGGGCCGCAGATCCTTGTTGGTGATCTGAGCAGCTGAACGCAGCTGAGGCAGTCGACCGCCAAAGCAGCTGCGGACCAGCTGGTCCCGGGCACGCCTCAGGAGCTGCACTTCTCTAGCCACACATGCTAGGCCAATTGTGTTAAGTTGTCGCCACAGTGAGGCATTGAAGTGGTCGTAGAGCACAGCATCAATGGCATTCCATGAGCGTATTTTGGCCCTTAGTTCATTGGAAAGGCTGCTCTTCGAGGAAGCAGTGCGCATGTTGAGTTTGACGTAAAGCACATCCTCTAAATCCCACGACAACAGGCGTCGTAGCAAGACTAGCGATTCATCAAAATATTCTGCAATCATGACTAGCGAGAAGGTTCGCTCCACTTCTGCTGCAAACCGCTTTGCATACATTTTGGTGTCTGCCGAAGGCCGATCCTTGTCACCACCTAAGTCGAAGGTCAACGTGTTCCTTGCATACATGGCGTCCTTTTCTTCTGGACGGTAGTAGGACCAGGGCTCGTCCAGAAAAGCCTCTAGGGAGCCATTGGGGACACGCTTGAAGCTCTGGCAGTACTGATTATAGTAGCTGAACAGTGACTCGAACATGGCACCTGGCTCTCGCAGGATAGTGATGTAGAAAGTGTCATTGGGCATGAGGCGGTGCACTTCGGAACGACTAAAGCGCAAGTGGTTGGTGATGATGTCCGGTGGCGTGGTGTGTGGATGAACAAAATGGCTACTGAAGAGGCGTGGGTAGCAGAACTGGTGGTCACAAGCTGTGACAGGCAGCGCCACAGTCAGGTTGTTGCGCTCTGCAAAGCGAAAAAGGATGTTCTGCACTGTGGTGCTGGCCGTCTTGTGCGTCTTCAGGAAAACGACGCTGGTGTGCTTGTGGCGAGGACTGCCACCGTCTGAAGAGAAAGAGAAGCGCATGGACGAGCAGCCCAATCGGAATGCTTCCATAGTCCTGTAGAAAGAGAATGAGAGGGAGAAAGAGTGAGTAAAATGAATTTCATACTCACACTACATGACATTTATCAATTGCAATCTGTTACTTTGTCTGCATAGGCTCACACACCACGTGATCAAGCACTGATTAGGCTTACACACTGTACAATCTTTCACCTGGGAGGAATTTTGATAAAGAGTGCCTGAACTCCATTCCACAATCTTATGAAAATAAACTTCTATCATGCAACTTTGCCTAAATGGAGCTTGTGCAACCTTTTGTAGACATTTCTGCACTCATTTGGCAAACTGTTTTCTTTCTTGACCTGTTTTTGATCATTTTAGGGCTTCATCTCAAAACAAAGTTCACGTTCTTGACAGAGTTCTATCAGCCTCCCCGATTTTACCGAATTATTGCAGAATGAGTGCCCTTTACCATATCTGTTGCTGAAATGTTTGTTCCTAGATTGTCCCTTGAGAGTTTCCTTTTGCGCTCACATTGGCTGTTGCATACCAATCAGATTCTGATATCATGCGCATGTTACATACAGAGTTGGAAGAAGGTGAGTGAATTTGGCATGACATTCCTGTTAATATTTAAAGTTCTCACCAGCTGAGGTGACCCCCATGATGCAACAGGAAGCTGACAGTAGTAATCGCCACCAGAACAAGGAATATCTTCTTCTGAGACATTTCTTAATGCCTGTTACTAAAAGAGAAAGAGAGAGAGAGAGAGAGAGAAAGAGAGAGAGAGAGAGAGAGAGAGAGAGAGAGAGAGAGAGAGAGAGAGAGAGAGAGAGATGACTTTGAACAACTGGTAACATTCCTTTGCATGTTCATGGTTTGAGCACTGTTTGATTTACTAATCACAAGAACATTTTAACAAAATGACACAGAAGTGAGAGAACAGTTTCTTGTGAAGAGTTGTGCTTGTGTGTGAGATGGAGTGAGGGACATGGTAAGACAGAGCAAAAGAAGAGATAGCAGGAACAAGAAGCTAGCAGCTAGAGTTGGGTGACAGCTTCTCTACGTCACCTGACAAGTCCACGGGGCCTGGGAAAGATTCCAAGCGAGTCGGTGCCTCCTTTACTCTCACTTGCATTACAAAGCCTGCCCCTGGCACCCGATTACACTATCTCATTTCTCTCCTCCATTCACTTTAGCCATCTTAAATAACCCTTTAACACAAGTTCCCTTTTCCCATTGATCAAACCCTGATACGCAGCAGTTAAATTAGCATTATCATTACCAAAGGGCTAGCTATCTCGCTACTCAATATGGTAAAACAAGCAGGGCTGAGTCAGGACTTAGACCTACATAGTGCTATTGAAGGAGGATAAACTATAGTCTGTGAGGTAAGCTAAGATACGCTTCTGGCTGTACGTTAAAATGGAATTGACTTACAGATCCTGCACCTTAACTAATGTTACACATATTTACACTGTAAAAATGCTGCACGTTTACAGCATAAACACTGCAATAATCTACTTTATTCCCTAAATACCTTAAAAAATGAATTAAAAACAGACTGCTGTAAACAGTGATGCATTCTGTGAGAAACAGGTCAAGCTTCTTGTTAAAGAAGTTAATAAGCTGGATTTTATAGGGATTAGCTGTTATTTGCAAAGCATATAGAGAATGTAGCCAGGACAGACTTGAACAGCCTGTCTATGAATGTTGTAGTGATTCAGATGGAGGTTCCCAGCATTCCCTACAGTTCATTTCACATCATTTTTTTTCAGATATTATTCATACTTCAAAGATATGTTTAAATGCACTTTACATGATAGTTTGTTAAATAAGCCAGACATTAAAATAGACATTACAGTGGTTCTTAAAGACTGAAATTAGTGTATATAACTTACTGTTATATACAGTACAGTTAACTTTGTGGTTATGTACTATACAGTTATCTATTATACAGTTAACTGTAAATAAAGAACAGTAATATGATGATTTATAACCATAATGTCTAATTGTCTCATTGAAATAATTAAATAAATTAACTACCTAGTCACCTTTTGCACTGATAATATCTTTTCCTTTTAATCATCAAGCATTTTAGCCAAGTTAAATGAGCTTCTTCAATTTTAAGTTTAAGGGTCTATGTAATTCAAATGGAGGCTAAAACATCTCTTGAATTTTGTTATTGTGGCTGCACACATACACTATATTGGCAAAAGTATTCACTCACCCATCCAAATAATTGAATCAAGTGTTCCAATCACCTCTATGGCCACAGGTGCAAAAAACCAAGCACCTAGGCCTGCAGACTGCTTCTACAAACATTTGTGAAAGAATGGGTTCCTCTCAGGAGCTCAGTGAATTCCAGCAAGGTATCGTGATAGGATGCCACCTGTGCATCAAGTCCAGTCATGACATTTCACCAACTGTCAGTGGTATTTTCACTCCATCGGAGTCAATTGCTACAGACCTCTAAACTTCATGTGGCCTTCAGATTAGCTCAAGAACAGCATAGAGAGCTTCATTGAATGGGTTTCCATGGCCCAGCAGCTGCATCCAAGCCTTACATCACCCAGCGCAATGCAAAGCATGGAATGCAGTGGTGTAAAGCACATAATCACTGGACTCAAGAGTGGTAGAGACGTGTTCTCTGGAGTGAAGAATCACGCTTCTCCGTCTGGCAATCCGATGGACGAGTCTGGAGAATGGTACTTGTCTGACTGCATTGTGCCAAGTGTAAAGTTTGGTGGAGGGGGGATTATGGTGTGGGGTTGTTTTTCAGGAGTTGAGCTTGGCCCCTTAGTTCCAGTGAAAGGAACTCGTAATGTTTCAGCAGACCAAGGGATTTTGGACAATTTCATGCTCCCAACTTTGTGGGAACAGTTTGGGGACGGGCCTTTCTTTTCCTACATGACTGTGAGCGAGTTTAGTGTGGAAGAACTTGACTGGCCTGCATGAAAAAAAGATGCTGAGATAATGCTGACTTTTTCTCAGTCTTTCAATGCATAAAAAATGAATTTGAGAGGTGCTTTTATGATTTTATACTTTCCTATTTGCTTAAAGGAGAGGTTAGGTAGATTTCTGTTTATGCATCCTTAAACAAAGTCTGTATGTGCATCATATTCAGTTAGAGACACAATATTTTAATAATAACTTATGGCCTTTCATGTCATCATTGTGATTTTGAGCACTACAAATAGTACTACAGTATATGGTATGGGGCGGCACGGTGGCGTGGTGGGTAGCGCTGTCGTCTCACAGCGAGGAGGGCCTGGGTTCGATTCCCCGGCCGGGTGACCAGGGTCCTCTCTGTGTGGAGTTTGCATGTTCTCCCCGTGTCTGCGTGGGTTTCCTCCGGGTTCTCCGGTTTCCTCCCACAGTCCAAAGACATGCAGTCAGGCCGATTGGACATGCTAAATTGCCCCTAGGTGTGAGTGTGTGAGTGGCTGTCTGTGTCTGTGTGTCTGCCCTGTGATGGACTGGCGACCTGTCCAGGGTGTATCGTGCCTTTCGCCCGAAGACTGCTGGGATAGGCTCCAGCACCCCCCCGCGACCCTGACGGAGAAGCGGCTTGGAAAATGGATGGATGGATGGATGGATATATGGTATGACCGGGGTTGGAAGGGTGGCTGTGTTATGGTAAACATTTATGAAACTTTTTTGTTGTGTCATCTTGTGTTATTATAAAATCTAAAAAAAATAAATAAATAAACAGTGAACACAGTGCACAATTCTCAACTCTTCATTTAATAAATGTCAAACCATCTATCTAACAATTGCTAAAAGTGCTGCTAACTAAGACTGAGGAGTTGGTTCGCATTAGCCCAGCTAGCATAAGAGCTCTGCTCACCACAGAACATGTTAGATTCTGGCTAATTAAATTACTGACACAAGTTTAGATGATGATTATAATTTGAGGGAGTGAAGTCGAGCAACTGGGAACATTTCTTTTGGCCAACAAATTTTCTCTGCCAACGAGATGTAAAGTCAAGAATTACCTGGCATTTATTGATTGGAAATGTGCAGGTCATTTAAGCTAGTGGCCTTGAAAAAACAAAACTCTGAATTTGTCATGCTTTCTAAGCCCAAAACGCTTCTGTCAAACCCCAAACTGTGATCAATAAAAGGAACAAACACCTGAGCAGCTGTCCACAACTTCAGCTTAATCTTTCACTCTGTCAGAATGAAGACCGCAGCAGGACCTCTCCACTGCCCTCTTAACCAGATGGCAAAACCCAAGCAGTGGCTCGATGTTTAGGGCAGATAGCACCACAAAGCTGCGGCTGGGCTGCTTTTTACCAACTGTAACACAAGCTTCCCCCCGGCCCACCAAGCACTGGGCCCTGCACCGGGCCTGCAGGGACGCAGCTGGATCAAGTATCAGGCTAAAGCTCATAAGAAAGGGATTTAAGAGCCAGTTCGACGGCGAGTGCCTAAACACTGCACACACAAAAAACATCCCCACATACCCCCCTTTAATTAAACAGGCCAGATTGGGTTTCCAACGATCCACAAAGATATGACAGCAGAAAGAGGGAAACCTGATAACCACATAGAGACACCAAGATTTAGTTCTGAGAGAGAGAGAGAGAGAGAGAGAGAGAGAGAACAAAAGAGCTCCATATAGAGGAAGATGGACACAAGGAGCAAGACATCTACATAATATATTTGTATTTTTTTATTTACATTAAACAATAATTTTTCAAATTTCTGTGTAGTTTTGTAGCTGATGTGAGTAGCAATCAGGTAAGACAATGTTGCCATTTTATTTAACCCTCTGGGGTCAACGGGGCATTTTCAATTTTTTGCGTATATTTTTAAATATGCATTTAAAGACACTTGCATATGACATGATACTCATGCATTGAAAAGGTTCACAACAATCTCAGCTCTCTCTTTAATGAGGCCCTTTTGACCTGGAGCACTGTGTAAGGAAATCATTCAGCCCTAAATCTCCAGTTTAAAAAATTCTTCATATCTCTTGTGAAAACATAGCTTCACTCATGTGGACGAATTGCTTTGGTGCTTGAAATGGGTTTACCAAAGTCTTAGGTTCACAAAAGTAGTGGACTGTATGAATAGAATAGTAGACAGTGGCTGCAAAATTTTGACACTTTTTATTTTTTACTGTGTCTGGAGATTTTGAATGTGATGGGTAAGGCCTTAGTGATTTCCTGAATGTCCATTATTCAGTTTTAAGAAAAATATAGACAGACACACGTTACATCAGTTACAAATGAGAAGAAGATGACAGACACAAATGCACCAATTACAAACAGTGCAGATAACAGATAACATGTATCTCAACTTGTCTTCATTGGCTTTTTACTCCAGATGTGAGTCACGTATGATCTTGCAAAAACAGAATCAAAAGGGCAATTCGACAGATTCGGCAACTGTTTTAGCCATATTTCTGCACTGTGTTATCGCCAAGACATTAACACAAACACTGTGAAGCAATAATTTAACACACAGGTGTGTTCAGTGACAAAAGAGGGTTCAAGTCCCTGTCTATATATTTTCAATTTTGTTTTTGATAGCAAATATATATGCTGCAGTAAAGGCATTCACAAGTGTCATGTTAAAGAAATATTTATACATTTATAATACAATTTAATAGTAGATAAATGCTCCAAAAATTCAGAACTGCTGCCTGCTCAGAAGTGTATGGATGTGTCAGAATGCAAAATGACAGTTGTCTCTCCCAGGCAACATAAACAACTTAGCTTCAGTGGCAGTGCTGAATGAAACCGTCAATCGATACGGAAATTTTAGAGATCAAACTGCATTTTGCAGCTATTTTTAGAAAACTCGTCTTATGACGGGTAGATCACAGACATCTAGTGTCTGATATTTGAATGCTTAGCACTGACATTATATCCATAACCCATAGCCTCTTGGGCTGTGCTGCTGAGGTCACACAAGCTCCTGTTATGCATGGTCATATTTGCAAAGTAATATCTTGTTTCCCTATCAGGTGCCGCACCTGTAAAGCACACGTGCGGAGAAATGAGCCTTGTTAAGCAACTAATGTTTTAGCTTTTTATTTCTATAGTTAAGGTGAACCACTTTCTATAAAGCTCTCAGGAATGAAGTTTCACACTTAGGCCCAATCCCATTTCACCCCTTGCCCCTAATACTTAGCCTTACCCCTCCGTTTTCCATGTTCACGTCTAGGGGTAGGGTTGTCCCGATTGTTGTTGAGATGGAGGGGTAGGGTGAAGTGTTAGGGCTATTCGGCCCTTCAAACTGAGATTTTTCAGAGGGTTATGAGAAAATTCCCAGAATGCTCTGCGAATCATCAGCAAGATGACTGCACAAGCGACCAAAGAGACACATAAATGTAGTTTCTCTGTTAAAAAGCTGTTGTGTTGTAAGAACCATTGTAATAGCGTTTTATGTTAATTTCCTTCATAACATGGATAAAAATGGCTAGTAACACGCTGATTTCTCGGTCGCTACTGGGGGTTAATTTCCCCTTCCACCTTAAATGGTGCAGCAGTTATGTTCTGGTACCTGAGGCTGCTGCACCATTTAAGGAGGAACGCGAAAATTTGATGATGAAGCTGGCAATTAGAAAGCTAAGCTCAGCTTCTTATCACCGAAGCATTTTTGATGGCGATAATATATAATTGCCCCCCTCTTTGAAGGCGTATGATGCCCTAAATGCATTTAAGCAGTGAGGAGCTGAACTCCTCTGCTGTCACTGCAGACCAGCAGGGTCGCCTACAGAGCAGCGCTAGCAGCTGTTAATGAAGTGATGTAGGGTTTTGTTTGTACTCTTTTTTTATTCCGTGACTCGTTAGATAGATTCATGCGTAAAATTGAAGCTGTAAATGAATTGCGAGTGAATGAATGCTTTTCAGTCTCCTTCGGATAAATGGCAAATGTCAGTGTGATCTACTATTATTGCTATAGTATGGAGACAAAGCAGGAAAACACGTCCTGATTATTTTTTCAGGCTATTTTAAATATGATTCACCTGTCCTGTCATGCCCAACAAAATTAGCATACCTGTTTCCACCTTAGTGACTGCAAGAAATAGTATTGGTTTATTTGAGATCTTAACACTGTTACAATGACATACCTATGTTCTATCTTTCCAGGGACTCAACAAGAAACCAGACAGCTCATCCGGTTCCGAGCAGAGAATGAGCAGAGTATTCTAAAATCAAAAAGTGCTGCAAAACCACTTTAGGAGTGAGTCATTTGTTTTAAAGCTGCTCCAGTACATATAACCATCTGATAATCGCATATAGATGCCCAAAAAAGTCATTTCAAAAATCTCTTAACAGAAAAGACAAAAAGTATTCTTTCTTGCAAGGTCATAGAAGAAAAAAACAAATGTTATGGATAATAGTTAAAAGAAAATCATGAAAATGATTAGACAGAGGCTTTAATATCCAAAACAACCTCACAGTAAACCCCAGTGTTGCAATTCCTTCATTGACTTGAGTGAATAAAACTTCAAAGATATTCAGAAGTTTTACTGAAATAAACATACTGAGTGTGTTAAATAAGTACTTCTTTTTTGTGAAATTGGTAAATGTTGATTCAGCACAGTCCTGTTTAAGTAAAAGGAAATGACATTTTGATTTACTGACGTTTGTAGACAGAAAGGTAGCTGAAAGTGGAACTCCCCAACAGCCTAGCAGTTTTGTGTTTGTCCCTTTATCATTTTTAATGAGCTATTTGTCAAATTTGGGGTTATAGCATGTAACATTTTAAAGGTCCAGTTGAGATACATTTTACAAGTACACAAAACCAATTTAATCCCCAGAAATGGGTGACTATGATCATTTTGAGGGCAACACTGTGTTACTTGTAAATGGAGTACATTTACTGTTATTAGACACTGATATTCATGTTGTTTTATTAGTAAGTGTTTGCTGCAAAGCACAAATGGAACAGGTGAGCTGCTGCTCCGCTCAAATGAAAATCTGCACCGACACCCTCACAGCCCTTTGTGGATAAAATCATTCATCTCTGCTTTTGATTTCGAGCAAGCAGTCTGAGGTCCTTTCATAACATGTCTCCTATGAGTAATACACAGACAAGCAGTTGCCACAAAATCTTTGTGACTCATGTCATTTAGACTGGTGATTACGTAAAAGGTAAAATTATAATTACTTCATTTCATCTTCTTTTCGATTTTGACATTTTGAGTCCCATCAACTGAAAATACTTTTAATTTTTATTAATTTCTTATTTTTAATCATTTAAGTACTAAACAAGTAAGCATATACAGTATATACAACCCCAATTCTAATGAAGTTGGGATGTTGTGTAAAACATAAATAAAAACAGAATACTATGATTTGTAAATACACTACAAAGAAAAGATATTTAATGTTCAAACGGATAAACTTTATTGTTTTTTGCAAATATTCACTCATTTTGAATTTGATGCCTGCAACACATTACAAAGAAGTTGGGACAGGGGCGTGTTTACCACTGTGTTACATCACCTTTCCTTTTAACAACACTCAATAAGCGTTTGGGAACTGAGGACACTAAATGTTGAAGCTTTGAAGGTGGAATTCTTTGCTTGATGTACAACTTCAGTAGCTCAACAGTCCGGGGTCTCCGTTGTCGTATTTTGCGCTTCATAATGCGCCACACATTTTCAATGGGAGACAGGTCTGGACTGCAGGCAGGCCAGTCTAGTACCCACACTCTTTTACTACGAAGCCACCCTGTTGTAACACGTGCAGAATGTGGCTTGGCATTGTCTTGCTGAAATAAGCAGGACGTCCCTGAAAAAGACGTTGCTTGGATGGCAGCATATGTTGCTCCAAAACCTGTATGTACCTTTCAGCATTAATGGTGCCTTCACAGATGTGCCAGTTACCCCTGCCATGGGCACTAACACACCCCCACACCATCAGAGATGCTGGCTTTTGAACTTTGCGCTGATAACAATCCAGACAGTCCTTTTCCTCTTTGGCCCGGAGGACACGACGTCCTTGATTTCCAAATCCAATTTGAAATGTGGACGCGTCAGACCACAGGACACTTTTCCACTTTGTGTCAGTCCATCTCAGTTGAGCTCAGGCCCAGAGAAGCCCGCAGGGTTTCTGGGTGTTGTTGATATGTGGCTTTCGCTTTGCATGGCAGAGTTTTAACTTGCACTTGTAGATGGAGCGACGAACTGTGTTCACTGACAGTGGTTTTCTGAAGTGTTCCTGAGCCCATGTGGTTAATATCCATTACAGAATGATGTGGGTTTTTAATGCAGTGCTGCCTGAAGGATCGAAGGTCAGAGGCATTCAGTGTTGGTTTTCTGCCTTGCTGCTTACTTGCAGAGATTTCTCCAGATTCTCTGAATCTTTTGATGATATTATGGACTGTAGATGATGAAACCCCTAAATTCTTTGCAATTGCACATTGAGAAACATTGTTCTCAACAATGTTGTTCACAAAGTAGTGAACCTCGCCCCGTCCTTGCTTGTGAGCGACTGAGCCTTTCAGGGATGCTCCCTTTATACCCAATCATGACACTCACCTGTTTCCAATTAACCTGTTCACCTGTGGAATGTTCCAAACAGGTGTTTTTTGAGCATTCCTCAACTTTCCCAGTCTTTTGTTGCCCCTGTCCCAACTTCTTTGGAAAGTGTTGCAGGCATCAAATTCAAAATGTGTGAATATTTGCAAAAAACAATAAAGTTTATCTGTTTGAACATTAAATATCTTATCGTTGTAGTGTGTTCAATTGAATATAGATTGAAAAGGATTTGCAAATCATCGTATTCTGTTTTTATTTATGTTTTACACAACGTCCCAACTTCATTGGAATTGGGGTTGTACATGTGAATATCCCAGAACTTTGGGCTAAATGAATTTAAAAAATATTAAGGAAACTAATCATCCATTTTCTGCTACGTACTGAAAAATCTGAAAACATAAAACACGTAATCTGAAACATAAAACGATATTCTTGATAGACATTATTTTGCCTTACACCTTGCATGTATCTCTCCAGCATGTATGGATTTAAAAATATGTTTTAAGTCAAAATCGTACCTCAAAATTATAGCAAAGTAATGTTTCAGGCATCAGGCAATGTCTTCCTAAATATTTATCGTAATAACTTTCTGTGAGGGAGCTTTAAGAGACATTAAACTCTTCAGATGTCTGGTTCCTATTGCCACCAATTCAGGGTCTGTAAAGTTTCGCACATTAAATCCCTCTTAATTGCTTTGTTAAAGGTTTAAGGGCTTATATTCAATATACAATAAATGTGCACTACTACATTCGTAAAAAAAAAAAAAAAAAAGAAAAGTAGTAAATAGCCAACGGTCCCCCTTAGATTATTTACACTGTTAAAATCTGATCAGAAAACAATAGCAGTACTGGCTATTATTTCATATTTATTTAATTTTCAGTGCTTTCATAAAATACAAGAGTTTTACTGAAGTTCAATTAACTTAAATGCATAGTGGTAAGAAAGGAGCTGGAGTCTGGCCGGAAGGTGAGTATAATCCCTCAAATGAAATCCTGTATACTATACATCATAGACATTTCAGGTTGACCCACATAAGATGGCAAATGCATGTGTTTACATAAAGTAACAACAGCAAATTGTACTGTATCACACAATGCTGCAGGTAAAGCTCATTCATTACGTATTACATATAAGCTATCTATCGCATTAAACTCAGACAAAGCCTGAATGGACATGGCGAAAGCATCGAGATTAGAATTTGATCTGAGCTTTTGTTTGAATTAAAATGTGGCTTTTTGAAGCACAAAGAGGCAGGCTGTGATTCTACAGCACTGAGAGGCTGCATTGTGGCCCAGCGGATGGATAGCCTCTCTCTGTCCAGAGAGAAGACAGGTGGACTACTGTGTGACTTAGTGCTAGTAGTTTAGGTTGCGCATGCATGGACACACACACACACACACACACACACACACACACACATAGATGCTTGGGGTTGGTGTTGCAGGCTTGTAAGTGTTGACTTTCTGACCTTTGTCACTTTCTATCTCATAAATTCTGATTTATTTGGCCAAACCTAATGTTGGTTTGGACAAGTCATGGGTTAGGCATTGTTTCTCAGATATCTGTTGAGCTGGGTTTGGGTTGAAATATTACATTCAGGTTTCTCCTAGCCTGTCTCCCAACTTTCAACAAATTTGAGCCTGTATTTTAGGTAATTCATTTCATACATTTTTGCTGGTTGATGGATGTATGGATGATCTAATTGTTCTTACATGGTTCTTTAAGGACTGTGTTATTCATGAGATTTGTAACATTAAAAAACTTTTTATAGGTGTTTTAAGAACATCTACATCATGTAAAGATTCTGCACCAGAGGAGGCAAGAACCATTGAGTAAATTCAGATCAAGTCTTCAACGTAAGGTGTTAATCTAAGGGGAGACTGTGATAAAGGGAGGGACAGAACTCTCTCTAACTCGCTGGGCTGGAGTCCTAGGTGGCTTAAAGCTAGAAGGCCAGACTTTTTTTGAACAGTCATAGAACTGACATAGAATGGAGGAACAGGCAATAAATGTGCTGGCAAAGACTGTGAAAACTGTCATGGGAAATAACTGACAGAGATGATCATTTATAGGACGTTGTACTGGAAACGTTTCAGGCATGGTCCTCTCCCAAGATTGCAGTTATACCGTAACTCAATTTAGGAACCTATTTTTGAGAAAGTGGGGCAGAATTTTGTCGGGCTACAGTCTAGTTTAAACAGAACTTTGTTAGTCTACAGTTGAGTTTAGACTGTATTTTGTTAGGCTACAGCCTAAAGTGTAGACAGAATATTTTCAGGCTATAGTCATGTTCAAACAGAATTTTGACAGGCTACAGCTATGTTTAGACAGAATTTTGTTGGGCTACTGTCAAGATAAAAGAGTTTTGTTGGGCTATAGTTGAGTTTTGAAAGAGTTTTGTTGGGCTACAGTTTTTTGACAGACTATTGTCTGGTTACACTTGAGATTAGACAGAATTTTTCAGGCTACAGTTGAGTTTAGACAGAAGTTTTTGGGCTAGAGTCGTGTTTCAACAGACTTTTGTCAGGCTACAGCTGGATTCCGGCACAATATTTTCCAGGCTACAGCCAGTGATGTTATCTCTCTTTATTTATTTGTTTCACCACTATTTTACCACATTCCCTCCATATCTTGATTACTTCATGTAGTTTTTTCTTGTTCTGTCTTCACTGACATATTGGTATTTTAACTTATTTTAAAAAGTTACCTGGCTGCTTTAAATGTTTGCTTTAAACTTCAAATATGAAGTTAACCAAATGTATGATGCAGGTTAACTTACAACAATAAAATTATAATTAATTGTAGCACTTTCTACATTTTTATCAGTTTAAGGCAGGCAGGCTGCAACCTTTTTGAGTTAAAACAACAAATCTTTTTTGCTGTGTCACTCATTGCACACTTGCTCTGTTGCTCTCTCTTTCTGTTTTTTTTTTTGTCAGGGGTCAGTAGATCACCTCTAGCCTGAGGTCTTCCATCTCCTTCTTTATATGGGAAGGAAAAAGAGGTTAGTCTGGGGAAGGACAATGAGAGAGAGCAGTGAGGGCAAAGCAAACATCATGTGAATTCTAACCATGTAGTTCACTCACTGACATTGAACACAGTGTCTTTTATCATCAGGACACTTCAGAAAAACTTACTGAATAATTAATCCTTAATCCTGAATACCTTACAATGGGATTAACAAAACAGCAAAAATACAAATGTAGTATGGAATGAGATTAGAATCAACACTGTCGACAACTTCTGTGTTTGTTTCAAAAATGTAAAGTGAGAAATAATTAATACACACTCACAAAATGCTTTTATCATTGTTCATAACTGCATCTTCTAAAGAGTTAAACTCCTCCAATTTATCATGTACCTCCTTTGTCCTAGTTTCCATCAGTCATACTGTTTGCAAGCCATTGTCTTCCTCAGAAATATGTCGTGCAGGTAATTCATTTTGTAATTTTGTTCTGTTTGGACTCACAAAGTAAACATTAGGTGAGGGCTCAGCTACATAAATAAGTGTGTGTGTGTGTGTGTGTGTGTGTGTGTGTGTGTATGTGTGCGTGTGTGTGTGTTGACACAAATTATGTTAAAAGCGACAGAAATATGTTGGCCCACTAGTTTAGCTGTATTACTAAAGCATAAACACAAACACTCTTGTACGGTCTGCTGGAGTGAACTGGTGAGAAAGTGGGATAAACTGAAGGTCAGTGTTAAAACTGTGCGCATTTGCAAATCAGAATGTAGCACATCACTCAAAACATTTATATGTTATAATGCAACCATAAGGCATTATAAACATGATTATAAATATTTATAAAAATGAATTACACTGAAGTACACTTTATATCTATGTTTATTATACATTATGAAATGTTAATATAATGCATTATAAGTAGTGTTAATAACATGTTGTAATGTCAGTGACAAAGAAGTCAGTCCCAGCTTGGAGAATATAAAGATAAGATAGATTTCCAATATTTTATCAGTCACCGCTGGTGCTGTTAGGGCTGCATCTTTGGGGCTTCAGTCCTGAAAATTCAGATACTCCAAACAGTATAATATTGCATATGCAGTGTTAACTTAGTGTCAAGCTAACAGTGGTGTACATTAACAGTGGTGTACATTGACTTTCCCACATTGGGTAAAACATGACTGATAGCAGCACTAGTTTAATATCTGACATTTGAAGCCTGTAATGAACTTTATTTTGTATGTTTTAGTGTTTTAGTACATTTACCAGTAAATACTTCAAGTTGAAGCCTCACTCTTAACACTGGGGGAGGTTTTAGTAAAGTATGCTTCACTTTACTTCGAGCAGACAAATACAATCTATGAGCTCTTATAATTTGTTATGAACGGTACTTATAATGCATTATGTTAACAATTCATAATGTATAATAAGCATAGTTATAGCATGTAAAGCATTTTTATAAATATTTATAGCCATGTTTATGATGCCTTATGAGTGCATTATAACATGTTATGAATGTGTTTATAGATGCTTCCAAATGTGACATTCATAGAAAGTGTTACCAAAAAATTTGAGTTATACTATTTTTCATTTATCCCAGATGTAGACTATCAGACAGGATATGTTATGTTTGGTCTGTAAAAGTCTGAATTTTGCTTCTTTATTTTAGAGCTGGAGCTACAAGGCTAACGTTGCTAACAAATACTAGAAAGTCAATATATAGTCATCCAAATCCATTCCTTATAAACTTTTCTCTCAAAGTGCTCAAAATGCATCCAGGTCTTAATGAATGGTACGCAGACTTGTCCGTGTAGTTTAGAGCATAGTATGACTTACTGTGAACTATAAAAATGAACAAAACTTCAAAACATGTTTAGCTGTATAGAGCGGCCAACTATTTAAGACAACAGGTGCCGAATTCTGACTCCTCCTTAGAATCTAATGTCCCTTTATGTTTACATATTGCATACACATATAAAATCTAGATTATGTTTGCTGTGATCTACTGGGATTTACACTTACAACAGTCTCTAAGTTTAATCACAATGATTCAATCAAGAACATTCAGTAAGCAGCAGTTCTGAGGATGGAAACACCTTATTGATGAGAGAGGTCAAATGAGAATGCCCAAAATGGTTTGAGCTGACAGAAAGATAACTAAGATAACCAGTCTGTACAATTATGGTGAGCTGAAAAGCTGGGGAAATTTTTATTAGCAGACTTTGAACCTGTTAATACTTGTCAGTCTTCGCTTAAATGCCACTGCCTGTTTAAGCATTGCTGCAAACCATTTGCATTCCTATTTACGACCACAATTTACCATTGTCTAATGCCTACATCTAGCATGATAATGCACCATGTCATGAAGCCAAAGTCATCTCAAGCAGGTTTCATGAACAAGATGATGAGTTAAATGTTCTTCAGTAGCCTCCCCAGTCTTTGCGATGTGGTAGAAAGGAGAAAAACCTGCAGGACTTGCATGATGCAATAATGCCAATAAAGACCAGAATTGCAAAGGAATCTTTCCAACATATTGTAGAATTCATGCCACAAGGAATTGAGGCTGTTTTGAGAGCAAATGGAGGCCCTGCATGGTATAAGTATAATGTTCCTAATTACCTGTTTGGTGAGTTTATATAAACAAATTAACATTCATTAATCTCATTAATGTTTATGAAAAGAAACAAAAAAAATCTGCATTAATTTGTCTACATGACGTACAGATTCCTTTAAAAAATAACCTATATGCCATACCCTGTCTTAACCTGTCTAACACTATGTTAATAGAATAGAAATCAGTATTGTATTTGTTACTTATGATTTGAGTTTCATTAAAATCTCAATTATAAGGCTTTTTACTTTTTAAAGTTAAAGCACTGATTATTTTTTTTTAACAGTGAAACAAATGCTGATAAACAAGTGCTCAGAGCTCATTCGGAGAGCCCTGCTGTTTAATAAAGCAAGAAATCCTCCTCTGCCTCCTTGAGCTGTGTGCATTTGATGGAGGCATTATCTTCCAAATCCCTCAAATCAGTCTCAGACAGCAGGCCTGAAACTGCACATCAGCCAGCTTCAGACTTATGCACAAATATATGCTCAGTGTGGGCACTTAAAGCATAAATATCAGCGTCAAGTTTCTAACAGAATTCATCTCTTCCTGGAGATTTAAGATTGTTCTAGAACAGGTAAATTTGGCATTACAAATATATTTAAAAATGGGATTTAAATTTTAAATTCTGGTATAAATACCAGACATCTATTTAGGATGCTTTCATACTAGGGTCGCTGCTCGTCCATGGACTGTCCAGGTTTTTGGTTGCCTGTTTGGGAAAAATTAACTTACATTCTTGGACATCTATCCAAGACTCCAGGCATTTTGTATGTTAGTATTTCTTAAGACGTTTAACATGCTTTTTTATCCAATCAAACAATTTGTGCAGATCACACTTACCGTAAGGATAGCTGTTAGGGTAAGGTGTACAGTTAGTGACATTTTTAGGCCCTAGACAGCACTTCCACACAATACCTGAGAAGACTAGGCTGTGCAGCTGAACTAGCATCTATGTATTTTAGACTGCATTGTGAGCAAAACTACCTATCCATTGAATTTAATAAAACATCAAGCCACTGATCTAGGGAACAAGAATTTTTTCGTCTTTGTTTGGTCTTTGTATTGTATTATTTAGCGTCATTCTTCCAGCCTCCATTGTGTGTTTTTCCTGTGTTCATTTTCATCATGTCTGTCCTTCGTTCTCTCCGTGTTGGCTCGTTGACCCTGGACTGTCTAGACCCTGAAATTGGATCAAATTTATTAACCAATGGAGGCCTGGATTTGGAGTCACACACAAAATTAAAGTGGAAAAACACACTACAGGCTGATCCAACTTTGATGTGATGTCCTTAAAACAAGTCAAAATGAGGCTCAGTATTGTGTGTGGCCTCCACGTGCCTGTATGACCTCCCTACAACGCCTGGGCATGCTCCTGATGAGGTGACGGATGGTCTCCTGAGGGATCTCCTCCCAGACCTGGACTAAAGCATCCACCAACTCCTGGACAGTCTGTGGTGCAACGTGGCGTTGGTGGATGGAGCGAGACATGATGTCCCAGATGTGCTCAATCGGATTCAGGTCTGGGGAACGGGCGGGCCAGTCCATAGCTTCAATGCCTTCATCTTGCAGGAACTGCTGACACTCTCCAGCCACATGAAGTCTAGCATTGTCCTGCATTAGGAGGAACCCAGGGCCAACCGCACCAGCATATGGTCTCACAAGGGGTCTGAGGATCTCATCTCGGTACCTAATGGCAGTCAGGCTACCTCTGGCGAGCACATGGAGGGCTGTGCGGCCCTCCAAAGAAATGCCACCCCATACCATTACTGACCCACTGCCAAACCGGTCATGCTGAAGGATGTTGTAGGCAGCAGATCACTCTCCACGGCGTCTCCAGACTCTGTCACGTCTGTCACATGTGCTCAGTGTGAACCTGCTTTCATCTGTGAAGAGCACAGGGCGCCAGTGGCGAATTTGCCAATCCTGGTGTTCTCTGGCAAATGCCAAGCGTCCTGCACGGTGTTGGGCTGTGAGCACAACCCCCGTCTGTGGACGTCGGGCCCTCATACCATCCTCATGGAGTCGGTTTCTAACCGTTTGTGCAGACACATGCACATTTGTGGCCTGCTGGAGGTCATTTTGGACCTGGCAGTGCTCCTCCTGTTCCTCCTTGCACAAAGGCGGAGGTAGCGGTCATGCTGCTGGGTTGCTGCCCTCCTACGGCCTCCTCCACATCTCCTGGTGTACTGGCCTGTCTCCTGGTAGCGCCTCCAGCCTCTGGACACTGCACTGACAGACACAGCAAACCTTCTTGCCACAGTTCACATTGATGTGCCATCCTGGATGAGCTGCACTACCTGAGCCACTTGTGTGGGTTGTAGAGTCCGTCTCATGCTACCACGAGTGTGAAAGCACCACCAACATTCAAAAGTGACAAAACATCAGCCAGAAAGCAGAAAGGTACTGAGAAGTGGTCTGTGGTCCCCACCTGCAGAACCACTCCTTTATTGAGTGTGTCTTGCTAATTGCCAATAATTTCCACCTGTTGTCTATTCCATTTACACAACAGCTGTGAAATTGATTGTCAATCAGTGTTGCTTCCTAAGTGGACAGTTTGATTTCACAGAAGTTTGATTTACTTGGAGTTATATTGTGTTGTTTAAGTGTTCCCTTTATTTTTTGAGCAGTGTAGAATAGTGTGAATCTGACAGAACATACTAGTGCAGTGTAAAAGGAGGTGAACATTCTAGAATAGTGTGAATGGGAGAGCATGTTCTAGATTATCTCAACACATCTCACACACTTGTATGGCACCAGGCGTTTGTTGGTTTGTGCTGGTGTTTGTTTGGTCTCTTGTTGGGGCTCTGGCCTTAATAAAATGTCTCTGCTTTTGTATATTACTACTCACTGTGCCCCACAACCTATAGACAGGTGCAGTAACTGTAGAGCAGTGCAGTGTGTCTTATAAAAGTCAATTAAGGACACAACCCAATTCTGATTTATTGTTTCTGGCAAAATAAATAAATAAACCCCAAAAACGCTGCACCAAATCAGTTCCTGTCCTGTGGTCCGGAATATTCCAAATGTTCTCTCCCTCCTGTTGAGTTCACTTCCGAATTAAAATGAGTGGTGAAAGGTATGAAGAGAGAGAGAAGAAGAGAGAGTGAGAATGTGTGTATGTTTGAGTATCGGGCAGTTTTTGGGGACCAAATGTTCGCAGTAGGATGCAGAACTTTCTTTTTTTTTTTATATTTGGGGACAGTTGACCCCCTGTTTGTACCCCTCAAAGAAAATTTCTTATTTTGCCAAAAAGCTGGAGCTTAGCCACGATTAGATGCTATAATACAGAGTTTCATGGAAATACCCTCATTAATGCAGAAACACTGTCTTTATGCTATGCATATGTGTAAGTATCTTTATGCTGTCTGTGTCTGTTTTGCTCTGGGTGAATATCAGGTTGGAATAATAATAAGAGCAGAATAATTATGTTTGGGCATCAGCCCCCCTGCAGGCATCAGGGATTAAGCTGTGTCTCTTTGCCAGGCCTTGTTAAACAGCCTAACATTTTTAAAACTATAGCATGAATTGTTTCCCAGTGGTTCAAACAGGCAGAGCACTCTAAACTAAAGAAAAATGCTTACTAATGTTTTCTTAATTCTTAATATATCGTCACTGTCAGAACAAAACCTCACATCTTCAAAATGGTCAGTTCAGATGAAGGAAAAACATAATGGAACATTTTTTCTAAATAATTTTGAGTGATTTCTATTGGTCCATCCATCAAGAAATTTTAATACAAGGAATAGGTAACATGACTTTTCAATGACAAATGGCAAAATGGAGATACAAGGTTTTTGCGCAGCAGTGACAATATACTGAGTTTGTGTCTCAGTGATATTAATACTGCACAGATTAGTCAACAAAGTTGAATAATCATCAACTTCTAAACAAAAAATGTTCTATAATTATCAATGATGCTCATGGAGTTCAAACAATATATTGTTTAATAATCTTTGTCTGTGTGATATGAACATCCTGACCAATGTTCTTTGGATGTTCTGATTTATCAAAGCTTTCCCTTGACCCAAAAAACACAAATTATTCTGGTCATGTCACATCACATCAAAATCTCACTGATGCATTTCCAATATATTAGAAGATATACTGTACTATAATTTCATTGGTATCTGTTCAAATCATGCAGCATGACAACTGGCACTTTTTGGCAATAGTTTATTAGGGAATTTTTAAATACTTTTTTGTTTTTCAAATATCACAATATTTGAAGCCATTATGTAACACTGTTCATTCAGTGTGTTCATTTAAGCATTCCCAACCATTTTAACATTTTTTCTTGCTCCTTGAGGAAGTCCAATATTAATTGTAGCTACCATCCAATACTTTGGCTAATCAAAGCTTCATTATATCAAATCAGGAATGCTGGTGATGGACTGGAACAAATCCAGTGTGATGGCTGGGGATGTGAAGGAGAAATCTGGAGCCAAACTTTGTTCTTCAGACTAGCTCACAAGACATCAGAAGGTATAGTGATTGGGTTAGTTGAAAACAGCTGATAGATTAATTAATTACAGACATAATCATTAAGTTCAGCCATGTAGTGTGCAGGGTAATGAACATTACCCACTGGGTCATGGGTTCAAACCCTGCTTTCTTTAAATAATCCCCTGGAGGACAGGACTTGACAGCGTGTGTGCCCGTGGCGGGATTGAGTTATTAAGCTGTGGATGCAACAATCAGCACTATGCTGTTCTGCTCTTCTGCTTTCACACAGTGTTTATGAATTCTCAGCAGATGGCACGGCTGCCGGCCCTGCTTTAGCGTCGCGAGTATAATATAAATAAAGAAGAGTGGGGGGTGGGGTTAAGATAGAGAGGAACAAGGAAAAAACAGATATGGGGTTTTAGAGGACAAACTATAAATAAACATAGAAAAAGAAAGTAATTAAGTAGAATTTATTATTTTATTTCCCACATTTTATGTGAATTCTGTGCTCTGATCCACAGTCCAAAACTCCATTCTCACTTTTTTACTTTATTTTAACACACAGCAGAGAGAGTTTAATGTTTGTCACAGGGTCAATTTTATGGATTTTTATGGAAGAAATAGGTCAATGTAGACGGCCTGACAAGCAAATTATAATTTTTCTTTTATTTAGTGCCCCTTAAAGGCATATACATGCAGACACTGAGTAACAGCCCATTCTGCTAAAAATATTCAATAAACTGCATGGGAAAATCCAATGGCTTACACAGAAGCTGAAACTCTATTGTGTGTGTGTGGAGTTTGAGGCTCTGATTCAGCTCAGACCACTGCGCATTCAAATACTACAAGAGCTCTGATGTCGAATATGGCATTAGCGTTCATGTGTAATTTTTCAAATCTTGGCATGCATTAAGTTTGTTCTGATTATAAAACTCTCACTGTATTAAAATGCCTTAAGGTATTGTCAGAAATGGAAACTGTCCTACCAGTATGGAATAAATGTCTGCCAGAAGCTTCAAATAATGAAATAAATTGACATTTATTGATAAATTTGTCCCAAAAAATATCATTGCATGTTGAAATATTGTCATGGATATTTTCATACAGACACAAGGGAGTAGAAGTACCACATTAAAAGGCAGTTGGTTTGTGTTCTTTAACTACTGACAATGTCACAATTTATTCAGAAAGGCATACTGTTTATTATGATAATAAAAATTAACACACTGCATATTTCTAGTCTTAGCCCTAATTATTATTATTATTATTATTATTTATGTATATTGTGATTTTATGTCATTACTGTCTAATTAAATGGCAATATATATTGACCTGCAGTCTGAGCAGCAGACAAATCATAAAGATATATGTGTTTATTTGTGTATGTGCAAGAGTGTGTAGAATCAGTGTTTTTAATTATTTAAACCTATTTTTTCTGATAAACTCTAATATGTCAGCAGTGCAACAGGCTTCAACTAAGTTATAGGAAGCTGTAAATATGAATTTAAAGAATTTTTTAGAATGATGGACAGAGCTATAGATAATTCTAAAATGACAAAGAAAGCTGTAAAACACTAGGAATGATGTTATAACAAAATTAGCATATACAATGCCTTCTGTTTCTGTGTCTGTGTGTTGGGAGGAGGTATAGGATCTTGCAGTGTAGTGCTGTGTATAACAGACTGGGAGTCAGAACTGGAGCTAAAGAGCTTAATGAATCCCCCAGGGGCCCAGGGGGGCTGTCCAGCCAGCCACAGCCTAAAGGGACAGAAAAAAAAAACACTCAATCGCTCTGTAATACACAGCCATCTCTGGGAACCCCCTGAGTCAAAATAAGTCGCAATGCATCGTCATACCAAAGAGTGCCATTCACTTCAGCTCATTTTGATCTTGGGCACTTGATGACAAAGTGAGACAGAGCAGGAGAGAAAGCAATGGTGTGATTTTTTTCCTCCGCTCAGTGAGATGAGAAGATAAAAAAACTCTGCTTTGAAATGGAATCTGGCTAATTCCACAAGAGAGGCTAATTTGGTTGTGTTGGAGCAGCGAGGTCGCGGTTGAAATGTCGGATCAGAAGATGACGGAGGGAAACGTAAGATGCTTGTGTCTGACAGGGGATGTCTTTGTTGGTTCTGTGCATCGAGAGGTTTCGTGTTCTGCGGCCCTCTGCGAGGCTAGTTTTTTGTCATGGAAACCACACCGGTGCAAAGGTTCATGAGAACGTCACCTGCAGTGGTGAAGTTGGTCACATCCTGCACAGCTTCACATCCACCTGTTCATCTCTCAAACTGTTTACACACTGTCAGCCATGCTCACCTGGTGTGACATCACCATTACTCAGCTTCAAATTAATCACACCTGTTACACCAGAAGAGCTTGTTCTTTTGTTCTGGTGTTTTCAGTGGGATGACAGAGCACAGCAGCCACCTCAACCATGGTAATTCAACTCAAATTCATCTGTGCAGTCAGAGACCACCCTACATTTATCTGATTTCCACTCAAAATGGCCATTACACAGAAGTAACTCATTTGTCAGGAGGTATTTCTGAGGATAAGAGAAACAAGACAATATGCTTGGATAAGGAAAGAAAAGGAAAGGAAGGGGAAAAGGGTGAAAAACAGGAGATTTCAACGCTGGAATGCAAAAAATGATTGACATATAGAAAAAAATGGGACTCCTAACAATGGTGTAAGACCTGGTAGACCACCGAAACTGTTACCATCAGATAAATGGTACTTAAATCTTTCATCTGTGTTAGAGAGGAGAAAATCAAGCTCCACTCTTGCTTCAGATCTGAAAAAATCTACACATTTCTGTCCCTCTACTGTGAGAAGATAACTTGTTATAACTTAACACTGCTGGTCTGTAGGATGAAGGGATGTAGCTGTAAAAAAGCAGAGAAATAAGAAAAATAAATAATAGACATAAAAAAAGAAAATGTAAAAATCGAAAAAAGAAGCTGCTGGTGTTCTCAGAACAATGAACTGACCACCCCACAGTCCAGACCTCAGTATTACTGAATGTGTTTGGGATTATTTGGATTGTGAGAAGAAGAAAATGTAAACAACTTGTAAGACTGAAGTTTGGAGAAAATATTCCTTCAGGTTTCTTTGATTAACTGAAAGCAGGTCTCCAAACAAGAATGGAATCTACAATAAAGGCGAATATTAGATATTACACTTAGTTGTTGAGTTTTCTATGTGATTCTATGTTTTTTGTTTTTATCCAGAAGTTGATAAATGCATAATTTGATATTGTTTAGTCTGTTAGTGCTGGGTGATAATGATAACATTTAATAAAATAATATTTGCCAAATATTTCACACTATCACATGAGGGCAATAGGGAAAAAATATTAAAAAAACAACAACAAAAAATAACGATACCTGAACTTTTCTCATTATAGAATGAGCATTATGAGATTTTGTATTTATGAGGTTTGATAAGCTGGAACACTTCCAACACTTGTAACATGTATTGAAATACACTACACAGTGTACAGTCTCTAAAATACAATACATAATATCCTCCATTAGTTTTCACAGAAACAGGTGTCCTCAGAGAAGGCAGAGGGTCACACCAAACTGTGTACTTAAAAGGCTAATGCACATCTTAATATTTGACAATGCAAACCAATTTGCACATCAGCCTACAAATGGGACAACTGCCAAAATACTACAGTGTTCAGCAGACCAGTCTACTCACCTCTCATCTTTAGAAAAGACCATACTTTTCTGCAGGAGCACACACGCCAGTGTTTCTTCTGAACAGTAGTTCTCCTTTAAAGTCCTCTTGAGCACAGGGTGAGTTGAAAAGAGGGCTCACAGAAATATATGGCTGTGTATGTGTCCTACCTTCAAATTCACTTTATAATACTGTTCTTGATCATTATTAACTCATAATTAAGAGCACAGTAGAACCTTGTTCATTAGTAATGAATTACAATATGTTTCACTTTATAATGTTGTTCCTGAAGATCTTTAGCTTCTAATGAAGAACAGCAACACCTCATGTAGTATCTAATAGACAGTAATTGCATAATCACTTGGTAACATTTAGAACCAGGTGAATTTAAAGATAGGACCCACACACAGCCATATATTTTCCTGAGTCATATCATCATTTGACCCTGCCCTCAAGAGGACTTTAAAGGAGAACTACTATTCAGATGAAACAACTATGGTGCATGTGCTCCTGCAGCAGTTGTCCAACTTGTAGGCCGATGTGCAAACAGGTACATGCTGCCAAATATGAAGATGTGCATTAGCCTTTTAAGGCTTCTGATCAAAACAAGCACATGAGGGACACCAGTCAGTTCAGTTTGATGTGATGCCCTCGCTCTCTCTGAGGATACCTGTTTCTGTGAATAATAATGGAGGGTATTATCCATTATATTGTAGAGACTGTACACTATGTACTGCGACAGAGTATGACACATTTTTATCTATAACAATGTATTTAGGTACTGTCAGAAGTGTTGGAATACACTACATCAGTTAGTAGTTCACCAGCAACTTTGTAAGATTCAGTTATTAAGCAATTAATATTGAATTGATCAGTAATTTATGAGTAGTTATTCTAAGATACCATAGTTCCTTAGTAATCATGTATGAGACTCAGTACTTATTGTTTAGTTAATGGTGAACTACCCTAATCATTAGTTCACTGCTAGCTTCTGAGTAGTTAACTAGTAGTCCTTGGAAGTAAATAGTAGTTACCTAAGTGTTAATGCAGCACCACTCATTCATACCTGCTTAGTTACTTATTAATTATGAAAGAGTATTGTGACTAAGTGTGACTAAATATTGTTCTCAGAGCAATAAACTGCTTTATTTGACTGGTGCTTCTTTGGCCTTTCGGGTGATATTTTTTTTTAGGTGAATGACCCAATAAAAAGCATAGCGCAGATAAGGACACTAAGTGAGCAAGCTGAGTGCATGAAAGTCCAGCCCAGCCATCAGCACAGTGGGGTCAGCCCAAACTGACAATGTATTATCTACCATTATGTATTGATGGCGGTGCACAGTAGTGCAGCGGCTTCTCACGCTCCTGGAGAGACCCACATTTTTAGTGTTGACTTCACGCGCCTTAAGTCTTTGACATACAGCCAAACCGAACTCTTTATGATAAAGGATGATTTGGCTGTAGAAACAGCAACTATGGACCACAATCTCAGAGCTATGCTAGGTAGACTGCAGCTACTACAGACACCGGAGTGGCGGAGCAGAGTGCAGAGGACAAAGGTCAAGAGGAAGCAGTGTGCGCGGGGGGAAGAAGAGGGGCAAGTGGGGAGGGGAGGCGTGCTAGTGAGGCTAAAAGCTAATTAAACAACCAGACTGAGGAACAGCTTCTTCCCTGAAGCCGTAAGACTCTTAAATTGCAATTAGACGTCACTGCAATGGCACTTCATGTCCACTTATTTATCTCTACTGCTGTACTGTATCAGTGGCCCCACTATATCACCCCTAACACATGTCACTTTATACATATCACTTATACATCACCAGTATTAAGATGAACACTTTCTACCTCGTACTCATGCTGCTGTGTTTCATGCTGCTGTTATTTATTATTATTTATTATTAGACACTTGATAAATGGCTTTGACCAGGTTATGATTTGGCTTTTCATTGGGGCTTAGGGTTAAAGTGAAAAATCCAATTTATACAAATTTCCCCAAATTACAGTCTGAGGCGACTGTGAGAGGATTAAATATGCAGTTTACACAAAGCTAAACTCACAGCTACAAGCTTCCATTACTTATTAGCTACATTAGCCCTGTTGCTCCAGTACAAAATTAAAGAAACAAACATGCTTTGGCTGGTCAGTCTTGCTTATGTAGTTTCTTATGACATATTTTTATCTATAAAAAAAATAGACAAAATGTAGGCTTGATGGCTCCCACTACTGCTTTTAAGTAGCTTGATTTTGTTAGAGATCACTTAACTTGATGCAGTTTGAGGCAACTGTGAAATGATTCTGGTGTGCACTTTATACAATGCTTCCAATATTTAAATTTTTACTGTTATAATATAAAGTACATTTTTGTTACAATATTTGTTACTTCTGGGTTAAAAGGGGAAAATTGTGGAAGTTTTATTTTTCACCAAACTATTGCTTTACTCACTCCTGAAGGGAGAGTGTGTGAGGACTCTCCTGCTGGCCACCTCACCTGCTGAGCACAGCAGAGCACAGACAGCCAGGCAACAGAACACGGGTTTCAGCTCTAATCCAGAACGACTCCAAAATAATCCCCAACGTTTTTACACTGACAAGATGAAAAGCTGGGACGGGGAGAGAACTGCTGCCACACACACATACACGTTCACAGGCATCTGTTTTTAAGCTTACTCGGCATGAGACGGCAGAATAGACTGAATATGAAAAATGGAATGCAAGAAACCAAAGAACAGACAGATGAAGGTGAAAATGCAAAGTTACGTCAACACACTGTGTGGGAAAAATCCAGCTCTATGAGGTCAAAGGTCATTGAAAAGGTTGTGACCAAGGTAAGCTAGGTAATTGAGGGGACACATTACCAATTTTTTCTAACATAAGGGGAAAGGAACCTCTGCTGTTTGGTATTGGGGAAAGGTAAAATCGTCCAGCCAATCAAATCGGATCTTGTAAGTTGTAAGCCCAGACTTTTTTCTGAGTCGTTATGGGTCATTTCCTTTTGTCCATTCATCATAAAATGTGTGCACAATGTAGAGGGAAACAGACATTTTCAAATTACCAACAACAGTGATATTTAAATAATTTAAGTTTGCACTGGCTTATATTCTAGAATGTCCCTCCACTTTTAATTAGAAGCACATTTCAATAACAAGTAAAAATATATAATTTCATTTTATCTCTTCTTCTCCTGTACCCCGCCTAAGGGGACACATTACCAAGGTAACTGATAACTAAGGAGACACATTATCTAATTAACTGAAACTGAGGGGATACATTACCTAGGCAACTGATAACAGTGGACACATTACCTAATTAACTGATAACTGAGGGGATACGTTACCTAGGCAACTGATAACTAAGGGGATGCATTGCCTAATTAACTGATAACTGAGGGGACACATTACCTAATTAACATTGCAAAGGTAACAGATAACTGAGAGGACACATTACCTAGGTAATGAATAACTTTGAGGACACATTACTTAGGTAACAGATAACTGAGAGGACATATTACCTAATTAACTGATAACTGATGGGACACATTACCAGGTAACTGATAACTGATGGGACACATTACCAGGTAACTGATAACTGAGAGGATACGTTACCTATGTAACGGACAACTGAGAGCACACATTACCTAGGTCACTGATAACTGAGGGGACACATTATATAGGTAACTGATAACTGAGGAGACACATTACCAAGGTAACTGATCACTGAGGGGACACATTACCTAGGTAACTGATAACTAAGGGGACACATTACCTAATTAACTGATAACTGAGGGGACACATTACCTAACTAACTGATAACTGAGGGGACACATTACCTAATTAACTGATAACTAAGGGGACACAGTACCTAATTAACTGATAATTAAGGGGACACATTACCTAATTAACTGATAACTAAGGGGACACAGTACCTAATTAACTGATAACTAAGGGGACACAGTACCTAATTAACTGATAACTAAGGGGACACAGTACCTAATTAACTGATAACTGAGGGGACACATTACCTAAATAAATGTTAACTGAGAGGACACATTACCTAATTAACTGATAACTGAGGGGACTCATTACCCAATTAACTGATAACCGAGGGGAAACATTACATAGGTAACTGATAACTGACAGGACACATTACTTATGTAATGGATAATTAAGAGGACACATTACCAGGTAACTGATAACTGATGGGACACAGTACCAGGTAACTGATAACTGAGAGGACACGTTTTCTATGTAACGGATAACTGAGAGTACACATGACCTAGGTCACTGATAACTGAGGGGACATATTATATAGGAAACTGATCACTGAGGAGACACAATACCAAGGTAACTGATCACTGAGGGGACACATTACCTAGGTAACTGATAACTGAGGGGATACGTTACCTAGGCAACTGATAACTAAAGGGATGCATTACCTAATTAACTGATAACTGAGGGGACACATTACCTAATTAACTGATAACTGAGGAGACACATTACTAAGGTAACTGATAACTGAGGGGACACATTACCTAATTAACTTATAACTGAGGGGACACATTACCTAGGTAACAGATAACTGAGAGGACACATTACCTATGTAATGGATAACTGAGAGGACACATTACCTAGGTAAATGATAAATGAGGGGACACTTTGCCAAAGTACATGATAACTGAGGGGACACATTACCTATGTAATGGATAACTGAGAGGACACATTACCTAGGTAAATGATAACTGAGGGGACACTTTGCCAAGGTAAATGATAACTGAGGGGACACATTACCTATGTAATGGATAACTGAGAGGACACATTACCTAGGTAAATGATAACTGAGGGGACACTTTGCCAAGGTAAATGATAACTGAGGGGACACATTGCCAAGGTAACTGATAACTGAGGGGACACATTACCTAGGTAACTGACAACTGAGAGGAACCAAGGCAACACATTACTCACATAAAGTCAGGGGAGGACATATCACTTAGTTATCCGAGAGGACATTTTATGTCCTCTTCAGTTACCTTATGTGTGTGTAGGTGAGCTTCATAGAGATGATAACAAACAAAAACGTAGCAGTTCATTTCATCTCTCCTTCCCTTGCAGTCTCTCGTTTAGATGGACATGCAGACTTTCTGTCCTTCTCCCTTTCTCCATCACACACACACACACACACACACACACACACACACACACACACACACACACACTTCTCCACGACTGTGGAGAAACCGCCTGTAAATATTTAATCATTGGCAAGCTAATCAGGTGCCCACTTTAAATGCCAACACACAACACACACTCAGCTTCACTCACACACACACACACACACACACACTCCCCAGACAGAGACAGTAAACCAGCAACCAGAGTCACCCCTCACTCCAACAGGGTCTCTCTCAGCTCTCTCCTCTACTCCTCAACCTGCTCACGCTCTGCGCGTACAACTGAGTGCACCATTAATAATGCCTAATGTTAGATAAACAAACTCAACAAACATACAATATCACACTGACCTTCAGGAAGAGACGAAGGGTAAACAACTATTACTGCTGCTTATTAGAGGAATAATTCACTCAGAAATCAAATCAGCATAATCCTCTTCTTCTGCCTTCAGAACGCCACATTTCTCTATATTCTGTAGTCAGATAATCAGTATCCACACTGGGGCTCTGTCATAGACTTAGCTGTAAATTGAAAGAACTAATCACACTGTATTGGTGCCGCCTTTTAGGGAAGCTAAAATAGATTCCTATTCCAGTGTTTTTGAGCGAGTGGCTATTGCATTAATTTTGCATAGGGACGTTTGGGCATTGTTGTTCCAGTGCAAACTGGTAGGAAAAGCGCAAAACGTTTGCACATCTTTGTCTCTGCTAGATAGTTAACATTATGATTCTTCAAGATTGCAATTCTTAGAGCCTATCAGCTAATGCCATGAGCATATAGGCAGAAGATTATGTCTCATGAGAAAAGCCCTCACCAGGCCCACCAGACCCCTCACCAGACCCACCAGAGTTTGCTAGATACAAAGAAACTATGCTGGATAAATGATGTTCAGCAAGCAAATTCACTGACTTTGAGTTGCTAAAAGAATTAATTTTGTTGGAAGAATTTAAGATCTGTTTGCCAGAACGTGTTGTGGTCTATTTAAAATAGAGAAGTTAACTCTGTGTCTAAAGCTGCTGTGTCGGCTGATGAATTTGCTCTTGTGTTCAAGCAAGTTGGTGTAGAATCTTCTGGGCTACCACATTGCCAGTCAGGTCAGTTAGTCTTCCTAAACAAGTGTATCTATTGCCATAAAACTGATCATTTAGTTGCAAAGCTCTCGTCAGAGCTGCATTGTTGCTATGGTTAAAGCTATAGTTCCACTGATCCAGGCTACCAAGCTTTCGTAATGAAAGGTACTGTTTCATCACCAGGTGCGGAGCAGATTCGAGACCCTGTCACAATTATGTGTGATACTGGTGCAGAACAGTCGCTCCTTTTAGCTGGAGTTTTGCTTTTATCTGACCGGACCTTTTGTGGAACTCATGCATTTTGTAAGCGAATAACTATGCACTTTGTTCAAATTCTCCAGCATTCAGTCTCCTTTTGTTCTGACTCAGTCAATGGGATATTCAGAAGAGGAGTGTGTGAGTTTGTTGCTTGTGGATAGAATGTTTATATATATATATATATGTATAGGCAATGGCATCACTGGAGACAATATTTACACTCTTTACACACCTCAGGCACTCCCCTTCCTTCTCCTTTGTCTAAACAACTGGCTGATGTTCTTTTCGCAACATTACCCAGATATGCTAAGACACCTGCTCTGTCTTGCTTTTTGGATGGTATAGTTTTGTCTGATTCTAATTATACTACTATACACAGTTCTTCATATGTAACTCAGTGTTCAACAGGCCTGCACAGCACAAATTCAATGGATGAATTAGCCTTTAGTCATGATCGGCAAATCAAAGCTCAGTATAGTGTTGGAACTATGTGAGATGCATGTGCTTTGCGCTACACATCCACATTTTGATATGGATCACCTATATTTTCGCTCCAGATTTCTTGATGGCCCAGTAAGATTGTGTTAGTTGTGTCTCTTCCTATTACTTGTACAGCAGTTCTTTACTGTAGGTCTATAATGGTTTGTCTGGTTCTGCAGGCTCTAGATTCTCTTTCTCTGGTGCTTTTCTCCTGGAGGAGGACAGCTTAGACTGTGTGCACATATACACTTACACCTGTAGGTATTTCATTATCTAAGGACACTAGATTTAAGGTAGGTATCAGTCTCTGTATGTTTTTGCTTGCTTAACATTAAATGGCAACTAGAGCTGTTTATCTCTTGGTTTAGAAAAGTTTGGTTTTTTATATCCTTCTTTTGGTGCTGTCTGTAGTCCCTCTCCTAGGTAGATTGTCCAGTCTACCGGAGCAACTTAACTATAAAAAAATGTTTTTGGGTTTTTTTTGTAGCTTAACTTGTTTGCATGTTTGATTTTTTCGTCTGTATAATAAGCCTTAAGCAGTTTTATATGCAACGTATTGGTCTCTGCACCCCTTTATTATGCTCCTCCATCCTGCTGTTGCTGTCCCTACCTCATCCTAGACCTGACCCTATGACTGGGATGCGACACAGTCAATAAAAACAATTATAAAAAATAAAAATAATAGAACAGAATTAAAAACAAATAGCTAAAATAAATGAAATTAAAAATAATAAAAATAATGATAATGTTTGCATTCTACATAAGAATCTAAATTAAATTAATAACAAGAGTATTATTTTAGTAATAATTATTGTTATTATTACTATTTAAATACATAAGCATAAATCCAAAGTAAAACAAAAAAGCATATGTACTATAATAATAATAATAATAATTTGCTCTTCTAAACTTTATTTACTTATTATTATTTTACATGATTTATATATGTACATATTTAGCTATTATTACTTTGAATTTTATTTATTCCACATTTATATTTTTGCCATAACTAGTTTAGCAACAGCTGTTTGATTTATTCTGTGCAATGCACAGAAAGTTACTGAAGATACTCTAAAATTAATAGCTGGCAAATTTACAAGACGTGCCCAAAGACAGTTTACTGCATTCCATAGAAAATCACAATCACAATAACTCCATTACACACCTTTTCAGATTGGACAAGCAGGCTGATTCGTAAAAACACACAACAGTGAAACTTATTATTAATATTGTTATTTCTGTTATTGTCTACTAATGACAGTCTACAGCAGCTCAGTGGCCTAATTAACACACTCAGAAACAAGCATGTAATGGAAATAGAACAGAAATAGACCAAAAGAGCCCTTACAGGGTTTTGTAGGCTGATAATGCAGGTGATCCGTCTGCTGTTTCTCTGCCACTGCTGACACTACTGCTACTGAACTCAGATGTCTTCTGAACAACGGCCAAGTATCTACTGAACACTTTCAGGCTGAATCATCTGCATATATCAGACCCCTGCTGCTGTGCCCCATGCCTATGAGAACAGTTCACGCCTCAGTATAAACACATGACTGGGTTGTAATTTAGGTCTGATGAAATACCTGATTTGCCCTGTGTAGTGCAGGAGCAGGAGTTTAACGCAGAAGAGACTGGATATCAAAGTCAGAGCGGAGCACCAGGACATAGAGAATAAGCTGTTAAACATTCATATGACTGTCAAAGGTATCATGTCAGCATCTGTTCTGAACAAAAAAGACCAAATTCATGGCAAATCTCTACAACCTCCAGCTTCAGTCACAATAAGATTCTTCTGAAGATCCAAAACAGACAGATTTTTATTAGATATTCTACAATATACTGTGTCTTATCTCTGTTTTATTTAATAGATTTTTTAAGCGTTGTGACAAAACCTTGGTAATTTTACAGGAGATGTAAAAAATGTTCTTTGAAAGAAAGTTAATGTAGAAAATGTATTCTAGTTCTAATCTGGACCAATTGTAACTAACCATTCATCATGAAATATCTATACATTGTAAAGAGCAGCTCCTGTTTTTAAACTCTATACAAGATACAAGGTTTTGTCTCGAATGTGACAAACTATTTTTTTTTGCCATTTGGGGAATTCTGCTGGAGAAAACAATCACCACTCTGCACTTTCAGCAACATGTAGGATGTGTTGACTTACTTTCACTTAGAAAATTAACAAAACATGTCATTTGACCAGGAGTGGCCAAACTGCATTTAACCGTATATGAATATCCAAAATCATCTCAGAATTCGCTCTACTTAACTGCATATCCAAATAAGGCATGTGTAGTTTGAGGGAAAGGACGTGTTGTGTATTGTGATGCATTTTTGTGATGTTGGTGAGAATCATCCCGAGCAGCTCATAAGCTCAGAGCCGCTGGGCTCAATTTCTCCATTTGCAGTAACACTGATGACGCCAAGTACAGCCTAAATGTGGGAAACACTGGCTTCATTATTATTATTATTATTATTATTGTTAATAATAATCATAATAATAATAATAGTAAGTGGTGGAATCATAGCAGACTCACACTTATTATTGTTTCAGTACCGCGTGTAATAGTGTGATGCATTTCCTGCAGTGCAGTCCGTTTGAGGGTCTAATGAGGTGGGATCTGGGTGACCGTGCAGGCTTGTGTGGAAATGCAGGTTGAAATGTTAGTACAGTTCTCCTGAGTGTGTGTGTGCGTGTGTGTGTGTGTGCGTGTGTGTATGTCTGCTGAATGAACTGCATGGTTGTGTGAGCGGCCCACTTATGCGAGACATGAGCTCGGACTGCTGTGTCCCACCGCAGAGCCGCCAGCGACACACACACACACACACACGAACTCCCGACACCTCGGCGGTACACATGCAGTCCTGCCCCATGCACGCGCACCTTGCCGTGTTCCCGTGTTCGGGCTGTACCGAGCACAAAACGACTACACACAACATACACACAGCACGTGCAGTGTATACACACCGAAACACGGCACCCACCTCTCTCATTTCACGGCTCTGCGGGTCTCGCGCGCGTCCGCCGTGTCCGTTCACTGTGTCCGTTCACTCCGTGCTCCTCGCGCAGCGCTGCTGCAGCACCGCCAGAGCTGGATGCTCTGCCTCTCTCCAGCCTTCTCTCTCTCTCTCTCTCTCTCTCTCTCCAGCCTCCTCTCTCTCTCTCTCTCTCTCTCTCTCTCTCTCTCTCCAGCCTCCTCTCTCTCTCTCTCTCTCTCTCTCTCTCTCTCTCTCTCCAGCCTCCTCTCTCTCTCTCTCTCTCTCTCTCTCTCTCTCTCTCTCTCTCTCTCTCTCTCCAGCCTCCTCTCTCTCTCTCTCTCTCTCTCTCTCCAGCCTCCTCTCTCTCTCTCTCTCTCTCTCTCTCTCTCTCTCTCCAGCCTTCTCTCTCTCTCTCTCTCTCTCTCTCTCTCTCTCCAGCCTCCTCTCTCTCTCTCTCTCTGTCTCTCTCTCCTCTCTCTCTCTCCCTCTCTCTCTCTCTCCCCTCGCTCTCTCCCCCCCTCTCTCTCTTTCTCCAGCCTCCTCTCTCTCTCTCTCTCTCTCTCTCTCCCTCTCTCTCTCTCCCTCTCTCTCTCTCCCCTCGCTCTCTCCCCCACTCTCTCTCTTTCTCCAGCCTCCTCTCTCTCTCTCTCTCTCTCTCTCTCTCTCTCTCTCTCCCCCCTCTCTCTCTCTCTCTCTCTCTCCACCCTCTCTCTCTCTCCAGCCTCCCCTCTCTCTCTCTCTCTCTCTCTCTCTCTCTCTCTCTCTCTCGCTGTCTTTTTGTTCTCTTTAGGAGCCAACGCGCGCGCTAGCTTTTAGCTGTGCGCGCAGGCGCGAACAAATGTCGAGAGCGGAGGACTTGCTTTTGGATGAGCGCGCGCGCGCACACAAGCCCCAGGATGATATCAGAGGACATTTTTAGGGTTTCATTATTATTATTATTATTATTAATAGTAGTAGTAGTAGTAGTAGTGGTAATAGTATTAGGTTACGTTGTGACGTCACGCAGGGGTGGGCTCGGGTGGGCCAGGGTACCCATATTGATCAGAAGCCTACCGAATTAAATGGAAGACAACAATTAATTAATGTGCATTTTTTTAAGATAACGAAATCTAATTTGTTTTGTGTGAGACCTGTTGCTGTATTATGGCCAAAATCATAATCAAAATCACTCTCCACTAAGCTCCGCCTTATTTTCTCAACCCTCCAATCACTGCTTAGCTGCCCCTATTAGCCACCTTTGCTGCAAGCCTTCAGTATGTACGTCCTTTTGTGTTGTGCCTCCTCATCCTCCCTCCTCATTCTGTTCGTGTTTCGTCTGTTCGTCTGTTTGGTGTGGTGTCGCCCATTTCTGCTCCTGTGCCCGTTCCTGTTTTGGTGCCTTTGGCTTCCACTCCCGTTTCTGCTTCTGTGCCAGTTTCTGCCTCTGTGTCTTCAGTTTCTGTGCCTGTGCCTGTTCCGTGTTCTCCTGCTCCTGTTCTGGCTTCTGTGTCTGTGCCTGTCCCTGTCTAGTTTGGTTCAGTTTTTGGTCCCTTGCGTCTGTTTTTGTTTTGTTGTGTTTTTGTTTGGCGCGCCTCGCGCTTTGGGGGAGGGTACTGTCACGATTGGCCCCTCCCAGTCCTGTCCATGCCTTTGTGTTGTTTTGGTTTACCCTTGTGTGTTTGTTTTGGTCCAGCCCCCTCGTTTCATGACTCCACCCCTGATTGTCTCCACCTGTTTTCCACCTGTCCCTCGTTTTCCCTGTTGTATTTGAGCATCTCTGTCTTACATCCTGAACTCAGTGTAGATTATTGGAACCTGGACTGTCTTGACTATGACCCTGGATTTGTCCTTAATAAATCTCGCTTATCTCAGCGTATGCGTCCGCCTCCTCGCTCCATGTTACACCAGGATTGAGCTTCAGGTGGTGAACTGCCATCCATAAAGACATGCCGATATGTGACTGGAAACCTGAGTGTCTGAAGATAGGAAGTTTGTCATGTAGAAGGTGGATTCTTATCAGATTTGATTCTGATCATTCGTAAGTATTAACCTTTCCACATGCACCATTGAAAACTATTTAATCTTCTTCTTTCGGCTGCTGCCTTTAGGGGTCGCCACAGCGGATCATCAGCCTCCATCTTGCCCTATCCACTGCCTCCTCTACTTTTACACCAACCATCTCCATGTCCACCTTCACTACATCCATAAACCTTCTCTGAGGTCTACCTCTTCTCCTTCTACCCGACAGCTCCATCTCCAACATTCTTTGACCAATGTATCCACTATTCCTCCTCAACACATGTCCAAACCATCTCAACCTGGCCTCTCTGGCTTTATCTCCAAACTGCTCCACCTTCACTGTCCCTCTGATTTGCTCATTTCTAATCTTATCCATCCTTGTCACTCCCAATGAAAATCTCAGCATCTTCATCTCCGCCACCTCCAGCTCAGCCTCCTGTCTTTTAGACAGAGCCACAGTCTCCAAACCATACATCATAGCAGGACGCACTACTGTCTTGTAAACCTTCCCTTTCACTCTTGCTGCTATCCTTCTGTCACACATCAGCCCTGACACCCGTCTCCACCCACTCCATCCTGCCTGCACCCTCTTCTTCACCTCTTTTCTACACTGTCCATTGCTCTGGATGGTTGACCCAAGATATTTGAAGTCATCCACCTTTACAACCTCTACTCCTTTCTACTCCTTGCATCTTCACCTTTCCACCTGCCTCCCTCTCATTCACACACATGTATTCTGTCTTGTCTCTACTGACCTTCATTCCTCTCCTCTCCAGTGCAAACCTCCACCTCTCCAGATTCTCTTCCACCTGCTCTCTACTCTCACCACAGATTACAATGTCATCTGCAAACATCATGGTCCATGGAGCCTCCTGCCTGACCTCATCTGTCAACCTTTCCATCACCATTGCAAACAAGAAGGGGCTCAAAGCTGATCCCTGCTGTAACCCTACCTTCACCTTGAAACCATTTGTCACTCCAACTGTACACCTCACCACTGTCTCACTATTCTCATACATGTCCTGCACCACCCTAACATACTTTTCAGCTACACCTGACTTCCTCATACAGTACCACAGTTCCTCTCTTGGCACCCTATCAAATGCCTTCTCTAGATCCACAAAGACACAATGTAGCTCCCTCTGACCTTCTCTGTACTTCTCTACCAACACTCTCAATGCAAAAATTGCATCTGTGCTACTCTTTCTGGGCATTAAACCAAACCGCTGCTCACTGATCTGAACCTCTCGCCTTAGCCTTGCTTCAACAACTCTTTCCCTTCATGGTGTGGCTCATCAACTTTATACCTCTGTAGTTACTGCAGCTCTGCACATCACCCTTGTTCTTAAAAATGGGGACCAGTACACTGCTTTTCCACTCATCAGACATCCTCTCACTCTCCAGGATTTTGTTAAACAACCTGGTTAAAAAGTCATAAACATCTCCTCCATACCTCCCCAGGTATGTCATCTGGACCAACTGCCTTTCCATTCTTCATCCTTTTTAAAGCTGCCCTCACTTCCACCTTACCAATTCTCTGCACTTCCTGATTCACTATCTCTCCCCCCATTGTCCTCCTCTCTCTCTTGTTTTCCTCATTCATTAGTTCTTCAAAGTACTCCTTCCATCTACTCAACACTCTCTGTTCACTCACTAGTACATTTCCCTCTCTATCCTTTATCAGCCTAACCTGCTGTACATCCTTTCCAGCTCTATCTCTCTGTTTAGCCAAACGATACAAGTCCTTTACTCCTCCTTTACTGTCCAGCCTCTCATACAGCTCATCATAGGCCTGAGCCTTTGCCACCATTCTTTTCGCTATGCGACTAGCCGCACAGTACTCCTGCCTACTTCCTTCATTTCTCTGGTTATCCCACTTTTTCTTAGCTGCCTTCTTCTTCTGAATAGTCTCCTGGACTTCCTCGTTCCACCACCAACTTTCCTTGTCTTCTTTCCTCTGACCAGATGAAACACCCAACACATTCTTGCCAGTTTCTCTCACCACCTTAGCTGTAGTTTCCCAGTCCTCAGGTAGCTCCTCACTGCCCACTAGGGCCTGTTGCAATTTTTCCCTGAACTGCCTGCAACCATCCTCCTCCTTCAGCTTCCATCATCTAATCTTGGTTCTGTCTTCACTCTCTTCCTCGTCTTTGTTTCTAATCTCATTCTACAGACAACCACCCTATGCTGCCTTGCTACACTTTCCCTGGCACCACTTTACAATCTCCAATCTCCTTTAGGTGGCATCTCCTGCTAAGGATATAATCCACCTGTGTGCACCTCCCTCCACTCTTGTATGTCACCCTGTGTTCTTCCCTCTTGTGAAAATACGTGTTCACCACTGCCATTTCCATTCTCTTTGCAAAATCTACAACCATCTGACCTTCCGCATTTCTATGGTAATAAAAAATCCAAATATGTTAATATGAAGCCAACTTTACCACAGTAATTCAAACATTGCTAGCTTAATCAACATGCTTTAGTCTAGTTCCAGTAGCTGTACAGTTTGGGCTAATGTGATATAAACATGTGGTTGAACGAGTTTAAGCAAGTTCAGAAAGTTTGCTGTTAACTATCACACTGGTTGTATCATGTAACATAATTTGGAAACCAATACATACATTAGGGTGTATTATATTTGGTTAACTGTATAAGTAGCATTCCTTCCTGTTAGCTGGGTTTTGGTAGAGACTTTATTTAAATTAACCTTTTAAATTAAACTTTTCTAACATTTTTTTAATGTATGGTTTTCCTGTAATCAGTGAGGATTGATAAGAAAAAGAGGCAAGCATAGAAGCAGAGTGAGGTAAACAAATTAACTCAGTTTAAAACAATCGCCTGATTCAGTTTGGATTTCAACATTCATTTTCAGCTGTGTTCAGAAAACATGTTTCATGCTCACAAGGGCAGTACACTTTTGAGTATGATGATTAGGTTCAGGTCCAATTTAGCTACTATCACACAAAAGCTCCAGTGGAACTCGTGGAACTAGTGGCTCAAAAAAGCCCAGAAATGGAATTTCACCTCACAAGAAATGCCCAGTGTGCCTCAAACTGGACTAGTGTACCTAAACTGATCTAAGCTGTCCTTGAGCAGACCAACTGACAACAAATACTAATAAAAAATCTGAATGGCACTCATCACTCACCAACCTCTCTACAAAGTTTAAGTTTACATAAATGAAAGCTTTGTCTAGTACTTAAACATTTTTTGTGTACATTCTAAATTATCTTATTTTTTAATAATTGGTTTGTTAGCCTACTAGCCATTGGGTCAGCGTTGGGTCAGTGTGGGTCATTGGGTTAGCTACCTTCGCTAACATCTGTGCAGGCAGTGGATGTTTTTTCATTTGGAAAAACAAGAAAGCAGAGGACTCATAGAAGAACTTACATAAGATCTATCAGGAATATCACCACTGTTTAAAAAAAACTCAGATTTCTACTGTTTTAAAGCAAACTGCCTACATAAAATATTAAAACCTCACTTACTGTATTATGGCATAACTCCTCTGTAACATAATGCTCATATGCACAGCTGTACAATATTACTGTTTTACAAATGTTCATATCTTCTTGTAATATAATATGATGCAAAGCTATAAATTAAAAGTTAATAAATTACTACACAAACAGACCGTATGTAAAAAGCAGTGTACTCACTAAACAATTTTGATTTGAATTTGATTTAATGCTAAAATAGTGAAAAAGAGTAAAATGTCTGAGCCTTTGAGATTTGTAAAGAGTACTTTGAAGGCCTAATGAAGCAGGATGAGTAAAAGGTATGTTATTCTCTCAAATAAAAAAAAAAATCAATGTTTTTAATAATAGAAAACAAATTTGGTGAATATACATGTGTAAAATGATTCAAATAAACTCAGCTTTAAAACGTGATAGTTTTCAAATTATTTGCTGGATGTGTTAGATGTGTCTAGAAAGATCAGTGGAGCTGTAGGTGATTCCACACTGACTGAGAAAACTGTATCATCAACATCTACAATGAAACTCTAATCAAAAATAACGGCATAACGTCCAGAATGCCTCAAACTTGACTAATGATAATCAAACCTAACTTATCAAATATAAAGAAATAACTATAAACAGATGACTACAGTATATTATTTACCATGTAACAACTAGGCAAAAAACCTGAAATACTGATTAAAACACATTTCAATCTACTTGTATAATTTATCTTTCAATACAATAACAATGATTCATGTGAAAAAAGTTTCCAATGTTTTATTTTTTTCCTGGGAAACTCTGTAAGAACAATGTGAATTAGTATAGTGTTGCTGGCACCTGTTTCAGAAACTGTAAGGACTTTAAGTCCATAGCAGGAGTTAGATGTTTATAATCGAAAAAGTTTATAATATGAGATACATGCCTTTTATAAGACACAGGTAGGTCTTTTATTATGGCATGTTTATGTCTATAATAAAAGACTTGCACACATCTTGTAAAAGACTGTCATAAAGTAAACAGTAGCAAATAGGATTGGCATCCAGTTACACATGTACAGCAGCTTTTTTCCTGGTTTTATGGCTGTTATGGCTGTGTCCTGCGTAGCTGGACTAGATAAAAAAATGTCTGTCAACACATCATTACTCCTTTTTTCCCAGTTCCTCAGTTCAGCTACTACAAATAGCCTACAGCGTATATGTATTTGTAAAATAGAGTTTAATTTTATTTTAATGGATGTAAACTGGTACAGGAAATGGTGTCAGTGTTTCCTATGAAGATTTCCTCTAATTTTTTTAAGCTCCTGCAGCTCAAGGCCTTCAAGTTCTTCATGAAATGAAGATGCTCAGACACTCTGAAATAACTTAAACAGACTTTAGCTCAATTAGTGAAGGAAATACTGCTCAGAAATGCAGTTCTAATTTTAGTCTGGGCAGGAAGAACTAGAGAGTCAGAGAACATCTCAGGGTTTGGACTGCAAAAAAGAGTTTCCCCAGTATAGTGGTGTTTATTTACAGCACTGACAGTGTAATTCACAACTACAGCACATACAGCTGTATTCCAAATATTGACTCTATTTAGAAAACACATCAAATGTTGAAATTGAGAAATGTTGTTGTGTTTTTTTTTTTGCCCATTTTTAATTTGATCCCAATAACATGTTACAAAAAAGTTTGGATGGGGCAACAAAAGGCTGGGGACGTTGTGTAATGCTAAAAAAAGAAACACCTGATGGTTAATTGGTCATTAACAAGATTAGATTTAAAAAGAGCATCTCACAGATGCTGAGTCTCTAAATGGGGAGGAGTTCACCACTCTGTGAAAGGCTTTGAAAGACTGTGCATCCGAATAGTGCAGCAATTCAAGAGTAACATTACTCTACATAAAATATCAAAGAACCTGGGGATTTTATCATGTACAGTGCATAATATCTGTATGCACGGAACAAGACCAAACATTAACATCTTCAAGCCCTTAGGCAGCACTGAACCCAAAAAAACAGTGTCTGTGAACACAGTTCATCACTGCGTCATTTCAGACGGAATAAGGTGAAGTGGGAAAATGACTTTTGGTCCAATGGATCAAAATTTGAAATTATTTTTGGAAATCTTGAATACTGTTTCCTCTGGGATAAAGAGTTGAGAGACCATTCAGCTTGTTATCAGTGTAAAGTTCAAAAGCCAGCTTCCGAGATACTATAGGGATGCATTAGTGCACACGGCATGGGTGACTTGCACATCTATGAAGGCACCATCAATGCTGATTGGCATATACAGGTTTTGGCAACATATGTTCTGACAGTAGCTTCGTTACTTTATGATTCACTCTTTCACAGAAACAGATATAGTACATGTAGAAAAGGAAAGTGTCGGAACTCACTCACTCTCCCTGCTCATGCACACATTAACATCTCAGTAGAAGCTCACTGGACAAAAAGTAAATCACCTGTGATTGAAACCTACCTAATAGTGTGAAATACCTCCACGAGCACGAATTACAGCTGTGATTCCATTTGGGATGAACCACAGAAGTTACTGAATGAAATACTGAAAGGCAACATCAATGTTCAGCCACTCTTGCATCAAAGAATTGTGCAGTATAACCAGATTTAGTGCATGTCTTCTCTGGCATCTTAATCGTTGTTCCAGGCAGTCCAACATATTTTCAAAAGGATTCAAATCTGGAGATTTGTTCATCATGCCAATCAGTCACGTTTGTAGCCCTGTAAATGTGAGAAATGTCATCTTGGAATACAGTTATACAGTTCCTCAGTGAGATGATGAACAAAAGGCAAACACATACAGGCAGAAACAAGATTAATCTGACTAGATTACACATTTTTCAGTCATGAGCAGTCAAATTTTTGTCTCTTCATCCACTGTAACCAGGCAATTCTGTGAGCAGAAGTGAGCAAAGGCCTCTTGCATGCCACTCTGCTCCATATGTTGATGGTATGCAAAGTTTCCTGCAGAGTGTTCTTTCAGAAATTAGTTGTGAAGGATCTGCGTGGACTTCTAGAAGCAATTCTTGCCTGGAAGTAAAGTGATTTTTATTCACAAGCTGTGATACACACTGACAGTCCCTGTCCGTCGGTTTTGTCTTTCAGCCACAGTTCTGATGAGAATTTCCTGTAGACTGGGATTTTTGCCGCTGCTATATACACCGATCAGGCATAACATTATGACCACCTCCTTGTTTCTACTCTCATTGTCCATTTTATCAGCTCCGCTTACTATATAGGAGCACTTTGTAGTTCTACAATTACAGACTGTAGTCCATCTGCTTCTCTGCAACTTTATTAGCCCCCTTTTACCCTGTTCTTCAGTGGTCAGGACCCTCATGGACCCTCACAGAGCAGGTATTATTTGTGCGGTGGATGATTCTCAGCACTGCAGTAATACTGACGTGGTGGTGGTGTGTTAGTGTGTGTTGTGCTGGTCTGAGTGGATCAAACACAGTAGTGCTGTGGTCAAGGAGGTTATCCCTGATCGGTGTAGTGTAGTGGATAAAACCTCTGCCTTCTACGCTGTAGACTGGGGTTCAATCCCCCGCCTGAGTGAACACCCTACACTATACCAATAAGGGTCCTTGGGCAAGACTCCTAACACCTCCTTCGCCTACTTGTGTAAAACAATCAAATTGTAAGTCGCTCTGGATAAGAGCATCAGCCAAATGTGTATATCCTGTGCATATAGAATTATTGTAGTCATGTTACATAATTTAAAGAGTTTGACTAATTTTTGCATAGTTGCATTGTTTTTGCATAGTTGCATAAATTCTACCTTCTTTTGGATCATTTTGTTGATGATGACAAAAAAGGTGATAAATCTGAAAACATGTTTTCACCATGACCTATTGTGTTATGTTGTTCTGAAATACCTGTAATATTAAATTACATGTTTTGAAATGCCTTTTAGTTTCTAGTTAATAACGCCATATATTATTAATTAACATTATTAATTAGAAACATTATTAACATCACATTCATTAATTAATCTCTGTAGTATATACATTATTATTGTATGTACTATAAAAGGATTATTATGATAAATGATCCAAACTCAGAATGCTGTAAAATGGAAGTGCCTTTCATTAATATAGACAACCATATGAATATGAAACGTGGATGCTGAGTCCACATGGGATCTCTTTTACAGTTTGGATGATGAGAAGGTCACTGTGGCAACAGCACAGGCCCTGTGACCCTGACTGTGACATCTGCTCTCTGGATGCAAGGTCTGAGTTTAGCGCAGTATAAGATAAACAAGGGCTCTGCCAGGGGGATTACCATCACCATTGTGGACAAAGGACTGCAAATGCACTGTTCAGATGAGAAATGTTTTATATAAGAAATTTTAATTTAGGTAAGTTACAGTGTAGAGCACACTCTTAAAAATAAACATGACATAAAAGGTTATTTGGAGTGATGCCATAGAAGAACTGCTTTTGGTTCCCTGAAAAACATTTCAAAGGGATTTGAATGCACTGATACAAATGGATCAGACACAGCAGTGCTGCTGGAGTTTTTAGACAACTCAGTGTCACTGCTGGACTCAATTAACCTCTCAGTTAATGATTCTGTAAAGACCTTTTCTTTTGTAAATGAGATGTGTGAGTGTGAAGAGGCTTTTTAAGGTTAAGTGAACTTCCACATGATATAAAGTGTATAAAGAAGAACCCTTAAATTGCTAGGAAGAACTTTTACATTATGAGAAGGTTCTTTAGCCTTGCAGATAACCTTTACAAAATGTTTCTAAAGAACTATTCATTTACAGGTTCTTTTGGGAACCAAAAGTGGTTCTTTTTAGGATCATACAAAGAACCCTTTTTGGTTCCCTAAAGAACATTTCTATGAATTTTTGTTAATGAGATGTGTAAATGTAAAAAGGTTTCTTAAGGTTTAGTGAATCGCCTCATGATATAAACATTCTAGGAAGAACCCTTAAATTGATACAGAATCACATTATGGGAAAGTTCTTCAGCCTTTTTTATAAAAGAGACGTGTGAGAAAGCTTTACAAGGTTTAGTGAACCTCCATATAATGTAAATGTTCTTGGAAGAACCTTTAAATTGGAAGCGATCCTTTGCATTATGGGAAGGTTTAGCTTTGCAGATCTCATTTACCAACAGAAGTCCCTAAAGAACCTTTAAATAAATGGTTAAATCAATAAACCAAGCATGGTTCTACTATCATCTTCAGGATCATTCAAAGAATGCTTTTTGGTTCCCTAAAAACATTTCAATGGATGGTTCTTTAGAGGCCTTTGTTTTAATAAATGAGATGTGTTTGTGAAGAAGTTTTTTATGGTTTAATGAACCTCCATATAATGTAAAAGTTAAGGAAGAACCCTTAAATTAGCGTAGAACTTTAGTTTTGCAGATCATATTTCCAAACATGATTCCTCAGGGAAGAGTGATTCTTCTATGGCCTTGTCCAAAGTGTACCTAAGTACCCATTTTGAATTTGGTTACCCTTCTTTTAGATGTGCCATGTTAACAGAGCCAGAATGCTTGAGTGGAGCTACAAACTGGCTAGTGCAGACCCTTAATTGGTGGTACATAATCGACACAATATCATCACATCATCACTTGAAGTCAGATAATCGTTGTTTTACCAGAATCAGTCTGTGAGACTTCACAGCAAAACATACCAAGTTAAAGCTAAATCGGAACTTGAACATCCTTCACTGTCATTCATGTTTAGACTGTTTACGTGTTTTTCATGAGAAATCAGGAGACTACTAAACAACTTCCAGAGAACACTGCCTACTCGCAGAATTCTGCTGTGCACTGTAATAAGAGCTCAGGTGAACCACTAGAATGCATAAAGTTCTACGTTTAGATTCATAACTGTACCCTGCCATACTCTACGGCCCTGTGGAAACATGCACATAATGTTAAGGTAGTATGAGCTACAACTATCCATACAGCCCAAAAACATTTAGGAACCTTTATTTTTTAATTGTGTACAAAACAAATCTCCAAAACCCAATGTCTGCACACACAAGCAGTGTACACAAAACAACTGCATACTTGCCTCTCTGTAGTTTAAAAGTGTTAATAAGTCATAAAAATCTCCAAAGCAAAAAAATCCTTCAATTTAATGTACATTAATGTAACAAGATGTAATTCTCTGTGATTTTCTTTTGATCCTTTCATCATTAAATATTTGTACAGTGTAATGTATAGCTGCCAATTTCAAATTTGATGAAAAAAAATGATGCAGATTAAACCAATTTTAAAGTATGTACGTCACCCCATGTTAATCCTTTGATACACATCTACTGTTAAACTGGACAATGGAACCTTATTGCAAGGTAAACTAGAACATGTGATATGCTGTTGGGTGAGGAGTCACCTTCTTTATCTAATAAAATCTGCCTTTTAGTTAATGATTAATATATATTTACAAAATTTGTGATCACTATGTAGTTTAAGTCTAGACTAAAAACTTACTTGTTTAGTTTAGCTTTTGGTAGTTAATGTTAATTCCCTTTAGATAAGGCTGCAGATCCAGGGGTTCATGGACATAGTGAATTGTGGGTAAACTGAGATGCTGGTGCTGCTGTCACTCACTACATGCAGTCACTCAGGTTTGTGGACGGTGGAGTGGGTGAATGCCAGTGTCTCAGGGAGCCTCCGTGTCTATGTTACCTTCTGGCTCTCTCCCTTTAGTTAGGCTGTCATATTCAGACCTGCCGGAGTCATTAGTCACACTCTGATAATTTTTTACATTTTCTGTTCTTCATAAATCCAGTCTAAACTAATTCCTAAATCTTTCCTTCCTCCGAGTTACTGACTGTCCACCGGTCCGGCCCAATACTGATGGATGTCCCACCCTCAAGTCCCCCTGTCCCCCTGATTGACCAGACTGATGGAAGTTTCTGGAACGCAGCTTCTCCACTACAGATCACATCCAAATCTATATGAACTCTAATTGTTTCCACTGTTGATTATACACACCTGAATATATTAGAACTGCGTGGATGTAAAATTGACTTTTCAATGTTTAACTTATAAGTTGTCTGACCAGTGGTAGGATGGTCCCCCCTTTAGATGTGAGTCTTGGTCCTCCCGAGGTTTCTTCCTCCTCCAGCTCTGAGGGAGTTTTTCCTTGCCTCAGCGCTCACGGGGGTTCTGTATATTCTGTATATTATGTTCAGTGTTTTGTCTGATTCTCTGTGCTGTGATTCCCATTTTTGTAAAGCTGCTTTGTGACAACATCAGTTGTAAAAAGCGCTATATAAATAAATTTGATTTGAAATTTGATTTGATAGTTTTTATTATAATAGTAAATATTGACATCATGAAATTTATTAGCTCCATCAAGACGATTAGTATAAAATGTTCAGTCATAATAGTTCATAGTTAATAGACTATAACTCAAGGAGGCAAGGACATAAAATCCAAAGTGAAGTCTAAAAAAACAGAAGGTCAGTTATGTAAGGTCAACATTGACCCATCATTGCTTCTGTCTGTACTGCTGTGATGAAGACCATTCTCTGATCTAGTGGTAATCAGTAGTTTGAGTTTGCGTATAAATATTAAACTTGAATGCACTGTGTTTGTGTGTGTGGTGAAGGGGTGTTATGTGTGTGGGGATAAGAAGTTAAGCCTGAAGGGGATGTTAGTGCAGCACATGCTGGCCTCTACTCTTTGTCATGGTGACCGCTCTGTTTTCAGTGCGTTTTGGTGTGTATCTAACGCACACACACCCACAGGTTTGTTTGTCATTAAGTACACCTCCTTGTATATCTGCATTCATTGTGCAATACCTCAGTTGTTGCTGCACAATTTGTTATTTGGTCATCCTCTCGTCCTTCATCAGTGGTCACAGGATGCAGGATGCTAACTGTTCTCAGTCCAGCAGTGACACTGAGGTATTTAAGAACTCTAGTAGCACTGTAGTGTCTGATCCACTCATACCAGCACAACACACACTAAAACACCACCACCACATCAGTTTCACTGTAATGCTGAGAATGATCCACCACCCAAAAATACCTGCTCCATGGTGGTCCTGTGGGGGTTAACAAAGTATGCAGAGAAACAGATGGACTACAGTCTGTAAATGTAGACTATGTAGATATTGCTGCTGTCTCCAAAATGTCAACATAGCAGGAGAAAAACAAAATGCAATGATGTGCAAATCATTTAAACCGTATATTTCATTGAAAAGGCTGCAAAGAAAACATATCAAATGTTGAAACTGAGAATTAGAAAAAAAACAATAACATTTGCCCATTTTGAATTTGATACCAGCAGCTCGTTCCAAAAACGTTGGGAAGGGGGCAATAGAAGGCTGGTAAACTTGTATAAAGCTTAAAAAAAACCTGCTGGTCAATTAGCAACAGGTCAATAACATGATTGGGTATAAAAAAAACATCCCAGAGAGGGTCTTTCAGAAGTAATGCATGAGCATATAGTGCACCTATTTAATTAAGAATAATGTTTCACAACATAAAATAGCAAAGAACTTTTGTCATCTACAGTACATAATATGATTTAAAGATTCAGAGAATCTGGAGAAATCTCTGTATTCAAGGGACAAGGCCAAAACCCAGTATTTGCTGGCCATAATCTTTGGGCCCACAGACAGCACTGCATTAAAAATGGACATGATTCTGTAGTGGAAATCATTGCATGGCCTCAGAAATACTTAATAACGCTAAACTTAAAACTCTTAAATGCAAAGAAGAAAGCATATATAAACATGATCCAGAAATGCTGCCACCCTCTCTGGGCCTAAGTTCATTTAAAATAGTTCAAAAGCCAATATTCATGTCAGTATGGGGTACATAAGTGCACATAGCATGGGTGACTGCCACATCTGTGAGGGCACCATTAATGCTGAATGATATATACATGTTTTGGTAACATATGCTGCCATCCAGATGATGTCTTTTTCATGGAAGGCCTTGCTTATTTCAGCAAGACAATGTCAAACCACATTCTGTATTAAAATAATCTGAGTGCTAGACTGGCCTGCCAGCAGTCCAGACCTGTATACACACACGCACACACACACACACACACACACACACACACACACACACACACACAAACACACACACACACATAAATGTTAAGGATGTTAAGGAGAAATAATAGCACAGTTACAATGCTTCTCAACCAGTCGGCTTCCATTTATCATAAAATTTCAAAAATAAAAAATAGAGATACAAGATTATGTTTTGATAGCAACAAATATCTAAATGTATTAAGAATTTTCTAAGCCTCACGCTAAACCTAAAACCCTAAACCCTGCCTTAACCTCAATAACCAAAAAGAAATCTTTCCACTAAGAGACACTTTACAAGGTCAGAACTATTTTGTTGGTCCAGTAGGGTTAACTTGTTTCTCTCTAGTGTTCCTAACAAAAAATGTACACATCAAACAAACAAGCAAACAAACAAACACACTCACATATTCGCTCCTGCACCACTCGCCCCTCTCTGTATCCTGCTTTCAGCTCCATTTATGAGCAGCTTAGCATTACAAATTGTTTGAATGAATGAAACATCCATGTCATTCCAAAATGGGATAAAATAGCCCAGCAAGGCAATCCACATTAACAACAATACACAATTTTCATAATGAGTCCCAGTCTAGTGGAGCATGCCTTCTGCTGCCATTCTCTACCATTCTGATCAGCTTATCTATAAAACATCACCTCACTACCCCCACCCCACACACTCACACACACACACAGCCGGAATACCAATCAAACACAGTTTCACTGGAAAGTCTAGGTTTATATAGATTTTGTGAAATAAGCCTTATTGCTGCACTGGTTCTCACTGAGAAATATGGCCTGCAGTGGTGTGAGATTACACAACATCTCCAGGTAGTCTCATCTATGGATGGTTTGATTAGGCTGTTTGGTCTCAATTTAACCATCTACAGTTTCTCCTGGATCAGTTCCAGAAGCATCATCAGTAGACTGTCTTTATTGACTGCGGTCAGCAAGCGCTATAACGCTCTGTTAATAATTATCTGCAGTATTGATTCCATACATATGAATAAACAGGCAAATACATTTCACAGACACTAAATCAATACTCAGTGATTATGCTGCCATGGAACAGGTGGCTGCAGGCTCTGAGTTGAGTTTGAGTGTGGCATCATCATGAACTGGCAATTAAGACGGATGGAACCTTACTGGCCATTTATATGATGGAATTGGATTTGCACTATTTTTTTACAAAAAACAAAAATCACAGCACTGTCTCAGATTGCATCTATAGTAGTTTATATTAACCAGTGGCGAGGTTCTTGTCTTCTAAATCATTTTCAGATTTTCTAGGTACTGTAAATATTCAGTGTCATTCAAGCACATTTGGAAATCCATGGTGTTCTTGGTCTATTGTATAGGTTTTGCTGATTCTATAACTATGTATTGCTTTTCCTACTACATAGTCCTGTGCTAAATGTACTAGATAGATGTACAAACTACTAAACAGAATGCAATACTAATATAAAGCACTACTACACAGAATGTACTAAAACACAATTTAAAAGCAGCTGGGAAATAAGCACTCGGAGAAACATTAATATTAGTACACTGCTGTTGTTGGAAGAAAACCTCATATCCCCATTTTTGATTTTTTTTCATTTTTTGACATAATTTGAAAATGTCTGCTGCCCTTTACATTGTCTGTAAATTTCATGATGAACAGGCTAAAAGAAATGACCCAAAATAACTTGGGGGAAAAAAAGTCTGGTTCCATTGACTTACATTAAAAGCAAAGTATGTTTTTTCCTTCTCCTGTAAAGTTGCAATTTTGGAGACACAAGGTTTTCTTCCAACAGCAGCGATATATACATTGATATTAATGTGGATTTTATGTAGTGGCAATGTGTTTGCTTAAGCACTTCAAAACTGCTCCTCCTGGCAAGCTCAACATTATTTCTTGTTATTATCCAGTACCTGGCTTAATCAGTGCTTGCTTCATTAATGCTTTATTCATGTTTTGCACAGTCAGTCAGTTTGCTTGTTACTGTGTGTTTTAGTATTTTTACTTATTATTTATTATTTACTATTTGTAAGTTTATGTTATAAATGGTGGATTAAATGCCTTATTAGTACATACACTAAAGTATTCACTCACCCATCTAAATCAATGAATTCAGGTGTTCCAATCACTTTCATGGCCACAACTGTATAAAACCAAGCACCTAGGCCTGCAGACTGCTTCTACAAACATTAGTGAAAAAATGAGTCGCTCTCAGGAGCTCAGTGAATTTCAGCGTGGTACCGTGATAGGATGCCACCTGTGCAACAAGTCCAGTCGTGAAATTTCCTTGCTTCTAAATATTCCACAGTCAATTGTCAGTGGTATTATAACAAAGTGGAAGGGATTAGGAACGACAGCAACTCAGCCATGAAATGGTAGGCCACGTAAAATGACAGAGCGAGGTCAGCGGATGCTGAGGCACATAGTGCACAGAGGTTGCCAACTTTCTCAATAAGTACTGACCTCCAAACTTCATGTGGCCTTAGCTCAAGAAGAGTGCAAAGAGACCTTCATGGAATGGGCTTCCATGGCCGAGCAGCTGCATCAAAGCCTAACATTACCAAGCGCAATGCAAAGCTTCAAATGCAGTGGTGTAAAGTGCCACCACTGGACTCTACAGCAGTGGAGACATGTTCTCTGGAGTGATGAATCACACTTCTCCATCTGGCAATCTGATGGATGACTGGATTTGGCAGTTGCCAGGAGAACGGACTTGTCTGAATGCATTGTGCCAAGTGTAAAGTTTGATGGAGAGGGGATTATGGTATGGGGTTGTTTTTCAGGAGTTGGGCTCGGCCCCTCAGTTCTAGTGAAAGGAAGTCTTAATACTTCAGCAGACCAAGAGATTTTGGACAATTTCATTCTCCCAACTTTGTGGGAACACTTTGGGAATATATAGTATATTAGTGTACTAATTATATATAATATAGTATACTAATTAATAATAATATAGTATATTAGTGTACTAATAAGGCATTTAGTCCTTCATTTATAACATAAATTTACATAGATAGATAGAGAGAGAGAGAGAGAGAGAGAGAGAGAGAGAGAGAGAGAGAGAGAGAGAGAGAGAGAGAGCAATTGTTTACTTAATGATCAGAAAGTTGGACCAACAAATTACAGTTCGGTGCTGTAAAATGATTCCTAGTTTTACCCTTAAAGTATGTTAATCTAGCTGCCTTAACTATTAGACGTTCAGTGAACTTAAAATTTTAAGCCAGCCAGGTTAGTTACTTTGTTATCTGTCATGTTATGTAATATTCTGTAGTGCAGCATTGAAGCCCTCAGTCTCACCAGTTTGACTGAAGTCACCATTTTTTGTATCCTGTCTGTATTTTCATTGTCATGCATTAGATAAATACATCATACACCCCCCACCCCCCTTGTCCAGGTGGGGTGTATTTTCATCCAGAGAGCCCCTTTAGTGCTTTCATGGTGCACTGCTTTGGAGAAACAAGGTTTTGAGTGATGGTTCTATATTCCTGTAATGAGTCTGAACTCAGAGCAGGATTTGAAAGAGCATCCAAACCTGCCCTCTGCTGGACACAAGTGGATAGGGTTTCAGCAAACAGGGCTTTCAGTCACACCACAAACACACACAGTACCTGGCAACAGACTTCAGTCAGTCAGAATTGATTAATTTTATTTGGGGCATTTTTGTGTTCTTTCAGTAGTGGCTGCGTGGAAGCGAGCAACACTGGTGGTGGGTAAGAGGATGAGGTCATAGAAGACAGAAAAAGGAAGACATTAAGAGGACAGAGGACAGTGTAAGACTGTACAGGGCTAGACTAGATCTTTTCCAATCATCTCATCAGTTCTTGAATCATTATTAGCATCTCTAGGCCTGCTACAGTTCCACTTGCATGGGGTCAGACCCCACTTTCTTTGTTTCCAGATTCCCTCCCTTGAACGCTAATCACTATCTTTCTGCATGTGGGAGAATCAAAATCTTTCCCAGGATCATTCTTGTAATAGCAGTGGACAAGGGCAGTGAAGAAAGTCACATGACACAGGAGGCAGACAGAGCAGGCAGCCTGTCATTTATGTGGTGCACAGTTATGGGTTTCTATTGCAACAGTGTTCACCATGTTCAGCTGCTACCTGCTGTTCTCAGTCTGTCTGTAATCATGTTCTCTTACTCTTGTTCAGCACTCTTGCTTGGCCCAATGTACAGTTTTCCTACTAGTGGCAAAGCTTTGAAAGGACACATATCCGACCACTATATTTCCGTCTTCAACTGACTTCCTTTTGACATATTCACATAAACAAACATGACACGTGACCTTCAAGCTCAAGACATACAAAAAAACAGAAAGACATTAAGAGTCTAAATACAAATATAAGCATTCATTTTCATAGACATGACTGTATTGTATGAGAATGCCAGAGAAACGCGGGGGAAGGTGGGCGTTGTGAAGGTAATGGCAGTGTGGTGCCTATCCCTTTGCATACAGGCTGAAACCTTTAATAATACTGATCCATTTTTGCCTTTTACAAAAATAAGGCTTTATTAAGCCACATTTGGGGACCACAGGGGCAATCTGCTAAGCCTGAGTGAAGATTGATACATTGTGTCCAGCCATGTGAGGCACTAAGGCAACAGTGGGGAAGTTTCTAGATTTGTTTTTTTAGAGGCAGGACCAAATTAGAAACAAGTCATATGACTGTATTGTGCCGTATGGATAGTTATTGCACTTGAGGTGGTATATTCAGATATATGCCTTTGAATTGAGCATTAAACTGAATCAGACATTAAGTGTAAAGTCACAGAAGCAGAGTGCCCTCCCCACTTCACCCTTCAGCTCTGGGCTCCAGTTTGGAGATTCATAACTCACACACGTTACAATTAAGAGAGAAGAAAGAGAGAGGGAGAGGGAAAGAAAGAAGGGGAGGGAAGGAAAGGAAAAAGAAGAAGTAAGATGAGAAGAACAAAAAAGGGGACGCAGTAAAATCTTCATGCTTAAATGAACACCTGCAGTGTACGGTGCGGGCTACTTTAGCACTGTGGGTGTTAAATTAGACCTGGAGATTCTGCTGCGCACTCTTTCTAAAAGAGATAGAAACAGAGAGGGGAGATTGAAAGGGAGAAAAAAGGGCATACATAAAATTATATGTGAGGAAGAATAAAATAAGGAAGGGGGGACCATTTGAAATCATTATCTTAATGGCTTTGAGGAAAGAGAGAAGAACAGTGACAGAGGATGGAAGAGAAAGAAGGAAAGAAAGGGGAAAAGAAAGAAAGGAAAGAGTGTGCATTTATAAGTCGCTCTCTCCGTAGAGGGCGCTGGAGAAAGAGATGTAGTCGAGAGCTCCTGGAATTGCTTCTGGCCCAATGTACTTGGTCATGCGGCTGATGCAGTACTCAGCCTGCTCCGGGGGAAGCTCTCTGCGCAACTCATCCACTGTGATGTAAGCCTGAGAGAAAAAGGAGTATTGAACAAAAGAAAGGATGGAAGGAAGACAGGATGGAAGGGGGAGAGAGAAGTAAATGGGTAAAGGGCTTCAGAGCATGTAGTTATAGTAATTAGAATTACAACATAATTGTTATTGTCATAATGCCTTGTGAGAAAACTGTCATTTTATTACACTGTTATTACCATACCTCAAATTCAACTGTCATATTACTATTAATATTTTATTAAAACTTTTCTGCACTCACACTGTCACAACTTACTTCTCTAGTGCTGCTGTGCTACCAATTCACTGTCATGTCAACAGAACTGGGCAATATAGCCAAAAAATCTTATTCTGATGTAATGTATAAAGCTACCTATATGTGAAAATGTGAAATGTATGTATGAAAATATTATTTTCGTATAATGAGTCTCATGCAACATTTGGACACCCCTGGTCAAATCATGTTTTGATGATTTTCTAAGTTAATAGAAGTAAACACATTATAGGGAACAAACTCAAATATGGCATATTTCTGCACAATATAGCACATACTTTTTATTTATTTGCTGAGTTCAACCAAAAAAGCATAAACTATATAAATAAATACATATAGATGTCAAGCATCCCTCCAGCTCATAAGCATCCATGGACTCCATCTCCCAAAATCCTCTGGGAGTTCACATGACTGCTGACCCTCCACCACACTCCAATCATTGTTCATCTTCACCTGAATATTAATTTGGTTCATCTGTTTCTTGGGTCATGTGTCTAGTTAGTGTTAGTATAAGCCTAGGCTCCTTGGGAGGTATTGCTACTTCTTGTGAGAACTACTGAGCATTTTTTTCTGATTGCCCTTCTGTATATCAGACCTGTCTTGGAGTCTTTGACTTTGTCTTTTTGCCTTTGTCCTTTGGATCTGATTGCCTGGGTTTTATTGCGTTTTTCCTTTTTTGTACTTGGATCTCTCTGGACTGGACCATTGCTTATTTTTCAACTACGAGCTTCACCTAAGCCCCTAACAATAAAGCCTCACTCTTTGTTTTTTTTTATTTATTGTTTTTTAGTGTCTAAGTGGCCTGTTTTCATTACAATTGATATATGACCAATATGTTAAATTAATAAAAACACTAATTGAACATTAAAATGTGCAGAAGTGTGTGTGGTTGTGTTAATTTATTTTCACTGAAAATCAACAAAACATAATTTGTCTGGGAGCGCTGGGATAAACAAATATGTATGAAAATAACGAGCAAACCTTTCCTAACTGTCCTGTTAATTAATGCTGTTGTGAGTTAATGGCTAGATGTCTCCTTCTCAGCCTAATCAAGCAATAGATGCACCTACAGTATCAAATTAGCAGTTGTTCAAATTCTAAGCCTTTGCTGCTACCAGATTGAGGGATGGAATGCATTATGATTTTTCAAATATAAAATAAATGTGACAATTACTGTTTGTAAATTGTGAACTTCTGAACTTTACTGTATAATTAGCTGGGTCAGTCGTGTGAGTGTACTTACCTTGTCTGAGGCCAGTATCTTGAAGGAGGCCATCACTTGTTCGGCTGTGTCTGTCTCAGCAGTCTCTCGGGTCATGAAGTCGATGAAGGCCTGGAAGGTCACCACTCCAGTATTGTTGGGGTCCACCAGGGTCATGATACGGGCAAACTCCACCTCACCCTGATTCACAGCAACAGGCTCAGGTAAGAGTGATTGTGCATGTCTGCACACAGATATGAGTGTGAGCAAGTCTGTGGGGGGTTAGCACAGCACTAGTAGGGCAGAGTTAGAGCAGGGTGAGGCAGTATACTGGTCATGTGTCATTCTGAGTGTTTCTACACAGCTTCGCTGAATAAGGGTCATTTTATCTAGATAGAGTGTGATGAATATTGGTTTTTTATAGCACTATTTAGCAGAGCAACAGACTGTTTCTGTTTGTATGTGTGCAGATACACTTGTGTCCACTCTCACCAGATCATAACCCATGGAGATAAGGCAGGCACGGAAGTCATCAGGATCCATCCTGCCGTTTCTCTTCTGCAGGCAACAAATGTAATGCATTCATACTTCGATTGCTTTAGAACATACATACATTTACATTGTAGGTTTTGTTCTGACAGCAGCCATATGTATATAGCAGGGGCCAAAAGTTAAAGACCACTAATGAAAGAACTTCAATTTTGCATTCTTTTCTGCTTAAATTCTTCATTAAAAATTATCAGCATAACAATTTGCATAAAGTATTATATAATATTTTAAATATTTACATTAATTTCAGAATATATTAGCATTTATGTCATGTCCCTGCTTTGCTATAGTTATGGACTTCACAGCCTCTAATGAGATCAATAATAATAATAATAATAATACATTTTATTATATGGCACCTTTCCAAAGCTCAAGGCTGCTTTACACAATATCAAAAAAAAGGCTAGCAGCCAACTATGAAATATAAGAATGTCATAAAGAAAACAAAACAAGAAGGATGTAAAGGAAAACAAACACAAAACAAACGACATGTATATTAATGACGAAAATGGCAAAACAACAGAGAAAACCAAAGGAAATAAAACAAACTGGACAGAAATGTGAGAACAACATACAACACAGCTATGAAGTTGAGGAAGAACAGTAGTACTGGGTGAAAAGATAAGCTTTCAATTTAGTGTTGAGGCAAGGAGCTCCAGAGCCAAAGCACTAAAGGACTTGCCACCCAAGAAGACAATCCAGTATGTCATGAGGAATTTGTGTTTGTGCAGAGGAATGTGCAGATGAAGGAGCTGAGCTAAATATGGATGTACCAGACAAAGAAACACCTTATACGTAATTAGAAGTAAAGTGTACTGAATATGTGAAGTAATGGTTAGTCATTGTAACTGGTATAAGACAGGAGTGATATGTTCTGCAAATTTAATGTATGTGAGAACTCTTGTAGCTGAGTTTTGAGTATTTTGCAGTCTATTTAAGGTATTTGCGGGGAGACTGGTAAAAATAGAATTACAGTAATTAAGTGGAGAAGCGATAAACGCATGGACCAGCGATTCAGCATCTTTGAACTTGAGCAGGGAGCAAAGACATGTAATATAAATAGTGAGCTAGAAATAGTGCAGAACCTTATTGCTTCTTTGTTTTACTTCTCCTAACTTTCATTTGTTTTTAAATATTCAGGTTTTCATTGTCTTAGACAATGTGGATCCCATTGTACATATTATATCTTCTAACCCGAAGCTTTTCTTTTCCGTTTTGAATGTTTAAAAAATCACATAAATTCCATTTTGTAAACATCTCACTGGCCCTGATGAGGCATGTCACCCCTGATTGTTCCACAGATCTTGCATAGTCAGGACAGTTTTGGCCTGACAATGTCTGTCGCGCTCTTTCTGTCTCTGTGTGTCTCTCACTAACCCTGTCAAAGTGGTTGAAGGAGGCTCTAAACTCATTGAGCTGCTCCTGGCTGATGCCCTTGGCGTCACGGGTCAGGATCTGGTTCTCCACCTCGTTGATGGTGCGAGCCATGGTGGTAAGCAGCTGCTCCCAACCCACACGGATATGCTGCATGACAATGAACAAAATTTCATGATATGAAAAAGAAAGAAGCAAAGACAGAGAAAGCAAGCAGATGTTTAAAATCTCTCGCATAAAAAGAGGGATTATGTACAGTACAGAAAAGAGAAAATATAATGTTCACAAGCAACCAAAGAGAATCGGATGTTAAATCCCTTAACAGTATTTTCCTGCCTAAGTGTATGTGTGTATATGGTGTGCTTTATGTGTGGTAAATAGGTGCACCATGGTCTACTGGTGTGTGGGTGTGTGAGTGGGCTGGCACCCAGTGTGTGTGTGTGTGTGTGTGTGTGTGTGTTTGTATACCTCCATGGTATAGTTGGTGTGTTTGTTGTCAAAGATGATTGCCTCCTGGATCAGCTGGTGGTCTCCCTCCAGTTTGTCAATGTTAGATTTGTAGTTAATGATGTTCTGCTCGTATGTTTTCAGGTTGTTCATCTGTTCCTCCAGAGAGCCAGCAATGTCCACAGACACGTGACCAATCTCCTACTCACACAGACACAGACATATTAGAAATGTATAGAACAAGAAAATGAACTTTTCTTTTGATATAGAACATATAGGTTGATATACTGGCAGGTACTGATGACCTGCAGTTTTAGCGTTAAATGCAAAAACATCTCCACGGCACCACCAGAATTTGAACTTGCAATCCCGATGATCAGGCAAAACCTTGCCTAACCAAGTATGGGTCATATTTAATTACATTCAGGTCCATAAATATTTAGATATTGACACATTTATTTCTATTTAAGCTGTATACAGCATCATATTAGAGTTGAAATTAAATAATTAATATAAGCTGAACATGCAGATATTCAGCTTTAATTTGAGCATATTTAAATCTATGTAGGAATTACTATAATTTTCATACATAACTCCCCCATTTCTAGGGTCTTAAAAGTAAGTGAACAAACTGACATTATCCTAAATTCAATAGTCATTTTTAATTATGCCTGTTTTGTGTTACAAAATAACATGTTTGGTTATCGGAACTTTTAACACTTTAAAATGGATATCAGCCACAACATTTTCATATTGCTCGTACCATAACGCTAACTAATGTTAATATCTCAGTACTGGAGAGATTTTGTTTTATGTAATTAATGTGTTATTATTTAATTTAATTAATTAATGACTAATTAATTCCATTAAATCCTTGTTTGCTTGCTTGTTTGTCTATTGTGTTTTAATTCTGCTATCTTGTTCCTTTGACCAAAGAAAATTTAGAGAGAAAAAAAGAAAGAAAGAGAAAGGAAATGCAGAGAAATGAGTCCTGAGCCACCTACCTCCATCTTGGTTTGGATCCAGGGTCCGATGATGTTGGCCTGGGCAGCAAACTGTCGCCTCAGCCTCTCATTGGCCTGTTGCCTGGCAAACTCCTCCTGGAGCATCTGGTCTCTGAGGGGCACCAGCTGCTTCACCTGCAGGGGGTGAGAGAGAGACAGTGGGGGCAAATATGTTACACACAATTTCTCAACAAAACAGGAGCCAGAAACAACGAACTTTTCATTCAAACAGAAATGGCACCATGTCACGCTTTTTTCTTTTCCCAACACCAATACTGATATTAAAACTTTGCATTTCGACTGACATCAATACTGATCTGATCATTTTCTTTAAAACCTATTACTCATCTGCATTCAGTTCAACTGCTCTAACACTCTACTACCCCACAGGACAAAACACACAGCTAACATAATCACATTACACAGTGTGAATAAGTGTTATTTCAGCATAGATTTGTTACGGTTTGGGGCCAGATTTGTTGATCAGATTCTTTCCTTCCTATTTCCGATCTAGCATTTTCTGCTTCTAATAAGGATGTGCTTTCTCTATTTCCAACAGTTTATCCTTCTGTCTCTTCTTATGTCAAACCCAACCTAAGAAAGATTTGTCAGAATAAAATGGGGCAAAGCCACAATATGCACCATATGTTTCTGCCACATGGGCCTGTTCAATCAGATGAGAAAGGACAGATCGGTGAGCAGTTGTCACGGCAGATGATCTGCAATGTTTTCAGAGCCCATTACACCAGTTTCACATTTACAAACAGCCGACCAACCCGCATCCAATATGAACTAATGTCTGCATGTCTGTTTTGAGCCTTTCCAGAACTCCAGCTTTCTGTTAGGCCAATTAAAGCCAGTGGTAACAGATAATACTCCAGAAAATGGCTTTTCCTCGAAGATGATTTTTCTTTAGGAGGACCATTTTGACTGTGACATTCTTTTGCAAATGAGTCCATTAAGAACCATTCAACATCAAACTGTCTTCAGGTGTTCCAACTCTGAATTACAACCCTTTAATTCACTAGGCCTTGTTTATTGTTGAGTGAGCTCAGAACAGGAATTTTGCAAGGAGTTGGGGCAAGTAGTAAATAGACCAGAACTCCACAGGAAGCCTTGGTAGTTCCCTTTTCTCCAAGATACTATGATGTGCAACACCAAATGACAAATGTTTGGACAATATTGTTGAATAATAGTGGAGGTCATAAGTTCACAAAGACATAAAACATATTGATTTTTACAGCATCTAAAAACTGGCAAATTACATTTAATCTTGTATTTTAGATTTTTTAGATTCCCCCTTTTGCCTTGATACATTCTCTCAAGCCATTTGTTTTGGCATTCTCTCAAGCAGCTTCCAAGAGGCTTGAAGAAGTTTTTGTTTTTTTGTTTGTTTTTGTTTTTTTTTTGGTTTGGTTTGGTTTTTTGGGTTTTTTTGTTTTCTGATTAAGGTGGTTGTTTTCAAAATATATTCCAAGTAGGAGCCATGCATGCATTTCAATTTGTCTATAAAACAAGACAAGTAAGCCTTTAGACGAAAATGTCTTTCAAAATATAAAAGCATGCTTTCAAAAAGTTTCAGCTAAACTTGACTGGCAGTGTGATCTATGCTGCGCTTACCGTCTCCCACTTGTTGCTGATGTCCTGAGAGCTGAGGATGGTGTAGGGGTTAATTCCAGACAGTTTGATGCCATAGGTCTGAGCAATCTTCATGATCTCGTTCATTATTCCCATGATGGCCGAGCGCTCCTTATCTGCCTCTGGGAGAGTGGCTTTGAACTGATCATGAGCTGTAATCAGACTCTGATGAAGAGGAGAGTGGAGGAATGAAACAGAAGGTAAGTTACACATTCAACAAGAAAGCTCTCTTTTTTTACATTGTTACATTACTACAGTACTAATACAATACCCTGCAAATATGAACAAGACACGATATAAATTAGAAATTTATATTTACATCAAATACACATTAGGAAGCCCAGTAGTTACAGTTACCATCCAATACTTGCTTCAGCTAATCAACCCTTTCCACTAAGGGTTGCACTGCAGAGAAGAGGGAACAAACTTGCTGTTTTAACTATCATTCAGTAATATTAGTAACTTTGCTTTTTATTGTATTCATATTTATTCATATTTAATCTAATGTTAAATAGTGTTTTTGCAAACAAAAAGACACCTACTGCCTATATCAACTTTAAACAATGTTCTTGGGTGGCCTAATGCATCTCCACAGTACTGTGTGTTTTTAATGGTAATTAAACTACAAGTTACTACATGTAACCACAAATCTTACTGTTACACAAAAAGTTACGGTGAAGGTAGATCATCAGATCCTAAATGATATGTGCAATGTAAATAATGCATATGCCACTTATATGCATATACACTACTCAACGCATTAATCTTTTATGTTACACAAAGAGAACTCGAGCTACAGTCAATATGAAAAAGCAACACCTACTTGGATCTCCTCAATGCTGTGAACGATGAACATGTCCTGCAGGTCCTCCATGGCTCCATCCATCCAGTTGTTAAATGGCGCTGCCCTCTTGGCAAACTCCAGGTACAGCTGGTCAATGGTCTCCCACAGCTTCTCCACACGCTGCAGAAAAGCGGGGCAAGCAGTCTCATACACTTCAGTTCTTAGTCATGAATAGGATCATCAGTGCTAAAGACTGAACTACACACATGGCTCTTGCATTACATTACATGTACACTACTGTGTTAACAGATGCTCCAGTGACATTTTACATTTAGTGCACATTTAAAGATAATTCTGAATTGTGGTAAAATAATTAAAGTAAATCAGAATTTGGTGAAATCTAAAATCTTCATGAGACATTTAGTGATCTCCTACAGAATCAGTAGCAAACTAAGCTGTTTTCAGTCGTCAGGTCAGAGACTCTCACTTACAATGGAGCAGGCAAAATCAACACAACATCTCTACTCAATTCCCTCTAAAAATACACACCATCAGGTCTTTTTAACTCCTAAACCTACACACAGACTGTCCAAACACATTTGTTGGAACTCTTGTCTTCTACCTTAAAAACAGAGCTATTTTCTGTGCAATATTTTTAATGCTCCCATCACTTGAGCACTTTATCACTATTCACCAGTGTCAAGTTCACAGTTCCTGTAACACTGTGTAATAATACCATCACTGTGAACAATGTGCAATATTTTTCTGTGCAACATGCAGATTTTTATGTACATAGAACTGGAGGTGGGAAACATTGTTCTAACACAGGGTGACAGAATGTTTGTGTATGAGTGTGTGTATGTACCTCCAGAGCATCTCTCCTCTTCTGGGTGAGGGTGCCCAGGTTATCCCACTGGTCACAGATGCCCTGGCAGCGAGCATTCACAGTAGCAGCATCATGGTAATCCAGCTCACTGAGAACAAACACAAACCACATACAAAGAGCTACAATAAACACTCTCCCATGACTATGAATATCACGGTTATTACTGTTATTACTGAAAAAATTCAAAAATTAAAAACTGCACTAAAACAACTGGTTTCAAAAGCAAAACTATAAATGTATAAAGTGTTACAGAGACAACAATTAGTGTTTGTATTTTGGGTGCAAGAGGAGTAGTGTAGAAGTATATACTTTCAATTTCAAACCTTAAAGGGCCCAAATTAAGGGCAAACAGAATTTTCTTCACTTTTTTAAAATAAAAGAGTTTGGTGTGGTTCACCTTAATGTACGTGTTTATATGTGTTCCACACAGTCCATAGATGAAGACTAAGCTGTTGAAAACTAAGCTGCTAAGCCTGTTTTGAATTCACTGTTTTTATGATGTCACAAAAACCAATGCATTTATATCTATATGCCAATTCAATTTACAGCAGTTTAGTTCCGACTGTTCACACTTAAGTTATAAGGAGGGTTTCAACTTGGAGTGCTTTGTAAATGAGGCCCAACCCAGGGCAGCCAATCAGAACATAAGTTCTTAAAGACGTTCAATCTTAAATGCACAGAAACCAAAGCAGCGTATTTAATTCTAATGGACAAAGCGAGGTTGGGAAATTGTAAAGTAAACTAAATGATTGTTTGTGAGTACATAAAAACATCATAAGCAGATTTTTAGGGAAAAATTAAATACAACGGAAACGTAGAATATGGGCCCTTAAATGAGAGATGAGGATAACCTTGAGCAAAGCCTTGCTCCACTTCTAAAGAGGTGAAACTCACCAGAGAGAAAGCTGAGTGCAATTCGTATTTATTTTGAGTTTGACTTGATTTATGACCAAATATTCCATATAATGCTAAAAAATAAAACTTTTTTTTTCAGGAAAGCAAAACAATGAACTAGTAATGCATTAACAAAAACTAAAGTGACATTTAAATCCAAAACAAAAGCTTAATAAAAAGAATGAATATTTCAAATCTATAATAACCCTGGTCAGCATATAAAAAGTGTATTAAAGCGTAATGTGTGTAATGTTATCCCCTGAGCTAACAGATGTTGCTGGGTTTGAAAGAGATGATGAGAACTGCAGGAGTTAATTTTGAATAAAACCTAAAAGCAGTGTTGAGTCATGTTCTCCTCCCTCCTCATACACCTCTCACATCCTGCTTTCTCTCTGGTCCTCCCATTCTCTCTCTCCCTCTAACCCTGCTCCCCCCTCACTTCAGCTCCTGGGCAATAGCAGCGATCTGCTCCACTCGGTCCTGGTGGGCAGCGAGGTCACTCTCAAACGCCTCGTGCTTCCTCATCAGAGCCCTGATCTCCATCAGAGATGCTGACTCATAATCCTTCTTAGAGAGAAGATCCTCTTTTCCTAGAGAGTGAGAAAGAGAGAGAGAGAGAGAGAGAGAGAGAGAGAGAGAGAGTGAAAGGCAGATAAAGGTGGTGGTCACTGGTGAAAACAAAATTATATGTGAAGCTAATTTTGTTTTAAATGAAGAAAATTACTATGTATGTGTGTGTGTGTGTGTGTGTGTGTGTGTGTGTGTGTGTGTGTGTGTGTGTGTGTGCGCGCTTGTTTTTGTTAAACCAGAGAATAACAGGACTAGCCTGCAGGACCAACTTATATCAACTAGGTGGTCCTAACTTTGAAAAGCACTTTTTATAAAAGCTATTTTTTTTTAAGTCTTTTTTTTAACTAAAAGAGCAAAACCATTTATTTTTCTATGTTGAAGCTTTTATCACTTCTGAGTATTTTATTTTTCTTGTTTCTAATTTTTTATGTTCTTTTACCATACTCATGCTGCTTTTATGTTTTTGTGATTGTTGTATTTTTTACATAATTTTTCATCTGTAAAGCACTTTAAGCAGCATACCATGAAAGGTGATAAGTCATAATAAGCTTAAATAAGTTGAAAGGTTATTATTATTATTATTATTATTATTATTATTATTATTATTATTATTATTATTACGGTTAGACTACTTATTACATATAGCTACTATTTTTTACACATATGTGGCATTTAATGTGTTTTTACACATTCATTCTTGAAAATTTTTTTTGAACAGTATATATAATATATATATATATATATATATATATATATATATATATATGTGTGTGTGTATATATATATATATATATATATATATATATATATATATATATATATATATATATATATATATATATATGTGTGTGTGTGTATATATATATATATATATATATATATATATATATATATATATATATATATATATATATATATATATATATATATGGGATGTAATCTTATACAAACACTTACATGTGATACATAGAGGACATATGTAAGGATACGCACAATGACAAAAAGAGTCCAGTGTGCATGGGTGTGTGTGTGTGTGTGTGTGTGTGTGTGTGTGTGGGTGTGTGTGTGTGTGTGTGTGTGTGTTAACCTGCAGTCCAGGACTCATGCAGAGAGCACTTCTGCTTGAACTTCTCAGCCAGGTGGTCCAGTCTCTCCAGCCGGCGGATCTCAGTCAGCAGCCACTCCTCATAGCCCTTCTCCACCTGCTCCAAACCTTTCCATGCATTGGCAATGTCCTACAAACACCCACACACACTGTATTTACTGCACAGCAATCATGATCAACTTAGTCCACTGAAACTGTTCTGGGTTTATAAATTTTATTTTAAAATCTATTTATAGATATGTATACAGAATAAATGTGAACACACTCAAATACGTGAACATGCAATCACTGTCATTAGAAAGCATAACTATTTAAGTTATTAATTGTACACTTTGAAAATTTCACCTTTTTCTAAAATTTCATAAGAAAAAGAAATTTCAGGTTTTAAGTTTTTCAGGTGTTTAAGCAAAATGCATGGCGTTAGCAGGTGCTAAGAATGTTTTTTGCTTGTCATGTAAAGTGTTTTGCAGATAAATGATTTTCCTATGACAATGAGGATCTGTGAATGTGTATATACTGTAAATCTTTGACATACCGACACCATCTTGCCCTCGGAGGGCATGAATGCGGGTCTGTTGCTGAGCCTTAGTTTGGTCTGCAGGGTGTTGAAGTTGATCTCCAGCTGGCACTTCTCTTGCACACGCGGTGGCTTGTGAACACGACGGTAATCCCTGAAGTCCTCCAGCTTCTGCTGCATGGCCCGCATAGTCTGCTCTGCCACACGGTTCTCCAGCCAGGGGACAGTACGTCTGATCCACTCCAGCAACTACAGTACAGGGAGAGAGAGAGACAGAGAGAGAGAGAGAGAGAGAGAGAGAGAGAGACAGAGAGAGGGAGAGGGAGAGAGAGAGAGAGAGAGAGAGAGAGAGAGTTGGGAATGAATACATCAGTAGATGGATGGATCGGTGGATGGATGAATAGATGGATGGATGGGGAAAAGGAAAAGTGATTAGAAAGGAAAACATCTGTTCAATTTCAAATAAAGCTCCATTATTTCCATTTTTATGTATCACTTCCTCAGTCACATCTGTTCACTCAACTTTATTGACTAGGCCAAGAGCTGATGCTGTTAAAACAAGGGACATAACAGTTAAATGAACAAATTAATAAATTAATAAATAGATTAAGAGATTAAGAAAGTGGTAGAAGAGAATAGATATAGATCAAACAAAAGATAAAAGCTTAACTTCTAGGTCTAACAAATTTCAAGCCCTCATCTATGATACCCAACCTCACTAGTCAACTGATGGAGCTTATCGGAGGTCAAATATCTACACTATAAAAACTTACCTCACTGGCTTCCCCTGGCTCACCGAAGAGACTCATCAGTAAACCATAACACCTAAAAGCTCACCTCTCTGTCTTCACTGATGGAGCTCACTGAAGAGGCCTATCAGCAAACTTTAATGTCTAATAAATGACTTCATGGCCACCTGATAGAGTTCTTTGAGGGTGAGGGTGAGTAAACTCTTATGTCAAATAATTGACCTCTTGGGCCCTCTGATGGAGCTCATCAAGGAGATACATCATAGTGTACCACCATCAGTACACCATAATGTTTGTCACCTTACTGGCCTCCTGATGCATCTTATCAAGGAGGTACATCAATAAAGTATAATGTCTAATAACTCACCTCCCTGTCCCTCTCATGAAGCTCATTGAGGAGGTTCATCAGCAAACTCTCATGCCTAATATCTTACCTCATGTGCTTTTTGATGAAGTTCATTCAGGAGACCCATCAGTACAGCATGGTGTCTAGTAGCTCACATATGGAACTCATCAAGGAGGCCCATCAGTAAACCACAATGTCTAATGATTCCCCTCACTGTCCTTCTGATTTTACTCATCAAACAGGCCTAGGTGTTAACATTAATGACCAATAACTCACTTTAATAACTCCCTGAAAGAGCTCGCCCAGGAGTCCCATCAGTAAACCATAATTTCTAATAATTCACTGGCCCCCAGATGGAGCTCATTGAGGAAGCCAGGGTGTAAAATCCAATAATGAATAACTCACCTCACTGGCCAGTTTCTCATACTCCTCCATCAGCCTCTCATTCTCCTGGTTCACTGCCAGAACCTTACAGATCCTGTTAGCAGCAGTCTCAGCCTAGAGGGAGAGAGGAGAGAGATAAATATGATAGAAAGAAAAAGAAAGGGAAGAAAAAGAGAGTAACCACCAGCAGTGAGGTACACAGAGTTGATTGCAGTTCTGTGCTTTACAATTGGATAGCATCTAGCTGCATGAATGAAAAATTATTTCGTACCTGCTCAGCCCCAGCAAAAGCATGGTAGAAGCAGGACACATAGGTCATGATGGCCTTCTCATCAGGCTTTGGGGTGTTCACAATGTCTGACCAAGACAAGGGAAAGGAAAAGAGTGATGAGGTAGGAATAGAGCAAGGAATAAATTCAGAAAAGGTTCCATTAGATCCTGTAAAAGTTGGAGTTATTACTGGTGATAACAAATATTCAGCATTTCTCTCTCATAGCTGACTGAAACAAATAGAGAAATTCTCAATTAAATGCAATTAAATTCAAGATTATTGCCATTAAGCTTATATAATATGCAGAACTCATTTCCCCTGTTCTCCTGTGCGTAAGACAAGAATATAATACAGTTACAATTCAAATGAACATTGTCCAAACAGGACTTTTTTCCATGTTATCTAGGTAGATACAGCCTTTGAAGTCCTTATCCATCAGATTAGCCACCAATAAAATCAGAACGGGATTTGATTTCTAATGAGTGGGAACAATTTTGTAAGCAAAACATCACTCTGGGCAACAGTCTTAAGTACTTGATTGATTACGGATATGAGTCACTATCTAGAGAGGTTTCAGTTGTAAGGAAATAAAAACAGCAGCAGCTCTATGCCACGGCTCTTTAAAGAAAAAATACTATAATTCAAGGTAAAGTATATGTTAATATGTGTGTTATATGCTTAAAATAAAACTATAAAATGTATTTTGCAGTCATCAAATGTAAGTGCTTAATCAAGATCAGCCAACAAAAATTTCATGAGCACCAGTGTTCAGGTAGCTTGGGGCTAATAGAGTATTATATAATATAGAATAATAGAAAGATCATAACGGTGCTAGCATTATCGCAGTGGTGTTTTTTCTTTGTTATTAAATGACTTTTGACATTTATGACCCAAATTGAAGGTCTCTAATCATCATGTTCTGCCACCAAATCCAGTGACACAGAATGTAAAGTGACTGTAAATGTAATTAACCCCTTTAACGGCCCACTGACGAGCCCAAAGTTTTATTACGCACTTCTATGATCTAAGAATAGCTCCGTCAGTTTGTGCTGACGTCCCTGTAGCTACTGAATAATGAGCCATAGTGTATTATAAGTGTGGGGTTCTAAAGGGAAAAGAAGGTAATATGTTTTGATGTCTAAAGGTACAAGCAAAATCTGAGGACAAATATTTTCACACTATCATTAGTAAAAACCTAAAACATTGTAGCTCCATTTATTTTTCCTGGTTTTAGTTTTTCTGCATTTTGAAAACACCACTGGCCCTTTATGCTCTGTGAACACTCCATAGCAAATGGACTGAGGGAACTTTTGAAAAACGAAGCATTTGGAAAGAGAAAATGGTAGAGGGCACAGAGTACACCAAGTTTTAGAAGCCACTAAAATCAATACTAATGCAGGGTTTGAATTCAAGCTCACTTCCGCACTGAATTAAAGCATTAATTTTATTGGCATAAAGTGGCAGCTGCAGAACATCATGTGGCTCAGATTGATCCTGTGCTGAAAACAAGCCTTAAACACAGTGATAGAGCAGACCATCCTTACTGAAAATGCTAACTAGAATCGGTTCTACTGTAGGAGGGATTAAACAGATTGTGTGTTGTCTATAAGGAGAGGACTGGAGATGTGATATCAGGGCACAGATGCAGCAGACTGCGCTCATGTGTGAATTCACCAAGAGATGTATCCATGGCAACAGAACCATGTAACTGTGGAAACATCTTACTCTTGGCATGATGTAAATTCGGGGCTTTCAGTCTATCACCTCCAATGCAGAATTGTGGGGGAAAAGTTGATTTATTCATCTCCAGCAGAATATTAATATGAATGTTTTTTTAGATGTCTCTAATTCAGAGACAGTACTTGTCAGAATTTGAACCCTGAAAGCCTGCATATTTTTGTTCTTAAAACAGTTGATTTTTTGGCATCCCTTCACAATAAGACTGTTAGTTTATGACTGGAATATTAGTTTTTTTTTTCAAAATGTCATAAACACCTCACAAATTAAGCAGTTATAACACAAAAAAGGACAGCAGTGTTGCTGTTGCTAAATAGTGAGGCCACATTCACCTACATTGTTAAACCTCAGATTGCCTTTGTCTTCTCCATCAGTCAGTATTATATCTGTCAGCTTCATCAGATATTCATCAGATATAATAGCTTACTGTTGCCCTTGTTATGTATGTGTTATAACTGCTCATTAATATTTTTAAGGTATTTATGACCTAATTAATAACAATTAATAAACAAATGTAAACTATTCTTTAAAAATGTACTCTTTGTGTCATAGACGTTATGATCCCTGGTTCCTGTCAACACCACTGCAAAGAAATCGGGCAATACGTTTATCTACAATGAGCCATTTCACACCAAACCTCTCTGAATGGAACTGTTTATATGCCAGTGACTGAATTGTGCAAATATTTTGGAAAAATAGCAATTTGCTGGAAGTTCACTTTATGCTGTTTACTTGTTCCAATCAATTTTTTTTATGTTAATTAACATTCACTGGCCTATCACTGTATAAAATCATTATCTATTCTGTGCATATATATATATATATATACATATATATATATATATATATATATATATAGCATTGCAAAATACCCTATTTAGGCTGCCGCAACTGTCTAATCATTGGCTTTTTGGCTCTACTGTGAGTTCGATCCCCAGTGATGCTACAACCATCTGCAGCTTAATTTCAAATAATATTAAGGTATATTGATATTTTGCATGGATGTAATTTGTCATGCTTTAAGGACAAATAAGGTGGAGGTTTTGTTCTGTAATCAAACTAATGTTAGCACAATAGCAAATCCGTTGTCTTTTCCAACTTGCCTAGGTTCAATTAGCTACAGCAACATAGTAAAAATCCAACTTAAATTAATTAGGTTGAATTGGATTTTGCCAATATTTTGCAAAGCCTGTACATCCTACAACAGCTGCTGTAAAAGAATGCTTAAGCATAGTATGGATTGGTCAGTTGCCCAGGCTTTCTGACTCACCTTCAGCATCCAGCATTTTAGGGATGTCCAGGTACTTCTCAGCCACCTCAAATGCTGTGTTCAGGTTACCGATGGGGTCATCCTGCAAAAGACCCCCGAGAAACCCACCAGCACACAAGATGTCAGATGGAACTCATTTACATAGGGGAAGCACAATGTGTAATACAGCAGCACAGAGTAGAAGCAAAGAGGAAGAAGAAAGATGCAGAGAGAAAGAGAGAGAGTAGCACCTTTCTCAGTTTGGCGTAGTCAATCAGATCAGGTCTGTGCCTGTGGATGAGGGCACAGAGAGCAAGGCCATCCTTCCAACTGAGCATGGCCAGGAGAAAGAAGGAGAGAAAAAACCAAAGAGACAAAAGAAGCAGAGGAAAGTATAATACGTGAGTACAGTAAGAGTGCTGGATGCAGAAGAAGAGACAGATTTCAGCAAATAGAGCCATTTCAAATCACAACCAGACCACCAATTTAAAAAGTCCTACAGGAGCTTCTTGCCACTGTCAGATCATTATGACATTCTGGCTCACTGTTAAATGTGGTAATTCTTTATCTGACTGGCTGTGTACAAAATCGTATATATCTGCCCTAAAATGTATGTCAAATAATACGTCTAGAATCATTAATGTGTCTAAAAACATAGTATTAAATGTATAATAGACAAAAAGACATACAAAGTGTGCAAACACTGGACATATTTATTCAGATACAAGTAGAGAGGCTTTTAAAGTATGTTGAAGAAATTACTGCTATCAGGCATCACGTTTACTCTCAGTGTGCTGCCTCATTACAACAGACAAAAGGACAATTTCTCCATAAAAATGATAAGCCATATATAATGCACAACTGACTTTCTGCACATATCTTTAATTTTGCACATATGGTAATGTACTTCCACATTAACAACAATACTTTGCAAACTACACACCACTGACTGTGAACGATGTTTGAGTTAATACTGTCCTCTGCACTGGGCTGGTGTAGTTCCACTGTATGTGTAAATGTGCAATGTAGTTAGGTGTAATTGTTCTGTGTTTATAAAGTTTTGTGTTCTTCAGTGACTGTTGAACCCAATTTTCCTATTTGGGGATCAATAAACCACATTCATCCATCCATCCATCTATCCATCTATCCATCCATCCATCCATCCATCCATCCATCCATCCTTTCAACCATAAATTCATACATCCATCAGAAACAAACTATTATTCGAATACAAATAATAATAATAATAATAATAATAATAATAATAATAATACAAGTTATTATTGCAAGGAAGCCCTGTATGAATTTTATCTATCCACACTTGTTTTGGCTAATCAGTGCTTTATTATTAAATCAAGTGGGCTGGTGATGGAATTGAACAAATGAATTAAATGGCTAGGGGCACCCAGAAGAAATCTGGAACCAAAATTACAGGATATTAATTATCTATCTATCTATCTATCTATCTATCTATCTATCTATCTATCTATCTATCTATCTATCTATGCCGAGTGAGTGTTTTTCAAAAGTAAGTTCAATTCTTAACAAGGTGATTTTTATGGTTATTGCATTCCTATTCCATAAACATGATTATGACATATTTTTGTATCACTTTTGTTTTATAAGATGTAAATGCATTAAAAACTGAATTTGTATGATCTCTCACCTGATGTGGAAGTTCTGTACATTAACATTCCTGTAGGGGGCAGTCTTCCTCTGGCACCACAGCAACAGTCCCTCCTTAGCAGAGGTCTCTAAGGGGGTGGCGTGAAAAACACACAGGGAATAAGGGACACAGTGATGAGAGGAATGACAGGAGGCGCTTGTTTTTAATCACTGTTATTTGGTTGTTAATGAGTGTTTAATTAAAAACAAGACCGGCCATGTTATTTTCTTAATGAGTCTCCTTTTTGAAATCATGTAGGTGCCGCATGAATCACTAATAACATGATGTCAGCTCATCTTTTTGTGGAAACACTGCTCAGGCACAATGTGCCATTCAGCTATTTACACCAACATCACATTCACATGTAGCCTAATGAACTGAAGTTCAAATTTCAGACACATTTAACAGCTTTAGCAAGTACCTTCAACAGAGATGTCCTGGATAGCAAAACGGAGGATGATGGTCCAAATCATTCCCAGAGTCATCTTCACATTACCATCAACAATCTCTGCAGAGAGTGGGAGAGTGGGGGGGGGGGGGGGGGGGGAAGAAAGAAAGAAAGAAAGAAAGAAAGAAAGAAAGAAAGAAAGAAAGAAAGAAAGAAAGAAAGAAAGAATGGGAAAGATAGATAGATAGATAGATAGATAGATAGATAGATAGATAGATAGATAGATAGATAGATAGATAGATAGAGAGTTAATGAATATAATGATATTTATTAATAGTTACATAACACTACGGAGAATGTTTGTAGATAAATAAAACATCATTTATTCTAAACGTGACAATTTCCTATTATTATCCTAATATAAGCCATAAAAACCTGAATATAAAATATTAACAATAGGAAATTCACACAAATATGTTCACGCAAAACCACAGGTCCTCACCCTCAGCCCCAATGGACACCAGTTTGACTCCCTTGCTGCAGATGAAGTCCAGAGCCTTGTTTACGTTGGCAATTTTGTGGAAGCGCATCTTGCCTTTGTCTGGTTTGGGCAATCTTTCACCTGTCAATCAGAAAAATCAGGTTTTTGATCACTGATAGCCTCCAGATATTTAGTCACTATACATGAATGCAGTTTCAAAACATACAAACATAGAAAACAATGCAATTGAGACATTAGCCCCCATTTCACTAGCAGAGATGTTAATAAACATAATGAATGACAGACAGTGCTGTGAGTTAGTGTTGGCATAATGGCAATTAGAGTGAAATAAGATATTTAACCTTAAAACTAACTGCCTAGTGGAGGACACTGTAGAAACTGGAGACATAACTAAGCGCACACACACAAAAATATTCAAGTCCAACATTAAATGGCCATCTCCCTAGCTAAGATGCTAACAGATCTCTGAACAGTTATAGTCATCATCAGACCCAATAAACATAACATAGGAGTCAAAATATGGATGTTGTTACCATCATTCTACAAATAAGCTAACACTCCTAAACATTGTATCAATGTTGCAAGAAAGCAAGTCTACCATTAAATTTCATCAGTGTGCAACATCATAGAACAACACCAAAGACTGAAACTGCTAAAGCGTCTTCACTAGTGCATTTGACAAAGCTTGACAGTTTGTGGCGGGTATTTTGATGAAGTTGCCTGTCTTTTTGTGTAAGTTCAGAGTGTAGCAGTATATACATTATTCGTATTTTGACTCACATAATTCAGAGGATCCAGTGATATTTGAAGGAAATTATATTTAAGATGAAACATTTTGACACAGTATCAACAATTTTAGATAAAATTCATTTTTCTGATAGGGAAAATCAATTAAGACAACTAAGAGTTCTTAATCTAGGCATGATGCCGACTACAGAGGACTCTAAAATGACAAAAGGTGGGGTCAGTAAATGATAGCATACTGCCATTTTGGAAATCCAAGTCAAATAAGGGATTTGTATTACCTATAGTTTGTAAAACTCGCTACACCTTTAGACACACTCGGAACAATTACCAGTCATGATGCATTGCTTCAAACCATTGTATTGTATTTAAATTGTCTTTCAGTGTTATGTGTGTACAGACAGCAGCTGTTCTGCTCCATGAACTCACACCTGCAGTTACCAAATTCTGGAGCTAAAACTCAGCTCATACTGGCTGACTGCAAACTCCACTGTATTCATGGCCCTGTATTTAGAGCAATATTAGTGCACACAATCACTCTGTAGAGGCATTTATTAACATACTGTATGTAGGCCACCACACACACTGGAATTCTTATTTGCACTGAGCTCTTGAACACATGGTACAAAAATACAATAGATGAACTCCTTAGTATGTATGTACTGTGCAAATGTAAATAATGAGTAAAGCTACTTATTCGGGCTGTATTTGTTTGTTCAAAATAGACACTACTGATAATCAATACAAAAAACTAAACAAAGCATTGCATGTGAGTGAGTGTGTTAGCTTAACCATTTCCAAAACTCTCCACAAGGAAGTCCAGTATTTACAGTTACCAGCCAAGACTAAGCTTATCTAATCAATTCTTCATTAAATTAAATCAGGTGCTGCTTATGCAATTTAACACATCCATGCAATGACTGGAGTGCAGTGAGAGATCAGGGACCAAACCTGTGTTCTTCAAATCCACATTAGTAACTTTGTTACTACATTTATTTGTATTTCTTGTTATAATGCGTCTTTTACTTGCAAAAGCAGACGGAGATAAACACTTCAAACTATTTTCTTGTCTGCCTATGGCTTTTGCAAAGTAGCACACATGATGAAAGCAATAAATGTAGAGAATATCTGCATTGTACTGTTGGTGTAGAATGTGTATGGAATGAGACAGAAGCTGGTTTTGAGCTGGGCAGTCTGCACTTTAATGGAACAACTCGTTTGAGTGTTTGTGGACTCATTCTGTTTAATACATACAGACTCTACTGCAACAGAGTAGAGAGACTCTTTGAACCTAAACAATATGCCACTGAGTAGTAAACAGATACAACAAGAGTCTATTAGTTACTGCAGAAGTTCTAAAAGACAAATATGTTAGCTTGTTAACCAATCACTATTATCAATATTATGCACAGAGGTGAACATTACCAGTGACGCATGTCATGACACATTATCTATAGCAAAGGCTTTTATGGACTGGTAAACGAATACACAATGTCCAAAGCTTTAATTCTCACATTAATCTTTATTTAAATACAACTGCCCTGCAAACTCGTTAAACCTAGGTCTCTGTATGTGGATCTACACTCATAGCAGATCCTCATTAGCTTCATAGCAGTTACTGAATAGTAAGGCTCATTGCAGCTTAAGGGGCAAAACAGACCAGTTTATTCTGTATTTATGTGTTTTATTTAATTTTTTATTCTTTACATTGAAGAATAAGTATTTAGGAGCTTGTTCTACAGCTTGGTTTCATGCCAAGTTCCAGATTCAGGTGATTTATTAGTGTAATTGTTTTAGACAGGATTTCTCTGGTGTGTCTGTCATGCTGAGCATCACCATGGTTACCTGAGATGACCTCCAGCAGCAACATGAGCTTGAGGCCATTTCTGAAGTCTTCCTCAATGTTATCAATCTGAGTGCCAGCCTTACGCAGGTGAGAGTTACACCAGGCCGTGAATGTCTGAGGAACAGAAAGAAAGAAAGAAGTATTATTATTATTATCATTAACCTTCTGTTAAGTTAGTGAGTTATTTTAAGACTGTATTTTCATCAGAAAAAGCACTAATTCCTTCAACAATCACATTTTCAGCCACTCAGAGCTCAGACTGCATCAACTGTGCTGTGCTGAGCACCTCTATGCCACCTGTCACCCTCAGTGAAGGTGGTAACTATTGTATATCGCCCTCGTCTCTGAAAGAATCAGATTCCACAAAAGTTTCTAAAGAAAGCTAAGCAGCAGCGTGGGCGATCGAGGCTGAGAGACCTGCACTAGGAACCAGTGAGTGAGTGTTCAGGAGGCACACAGTGATCTTTATGAAAGAGTATTAAAGGAAGTTAGAGAAAGTGAAAGCGTAGGAGTGGGTGACATACTGCACTGGGGGTGGGGGGTGAGAGATATTGAGAGACAAAGAGAAGGGAACGAGAGACAGAGAGGCACTGTGAAAAGAAAGAAAAAAGAAAAAGATAGAAGGAAAAGGTGGGGGTGAAAAAAGAAAAATAACAAGAAGAGAGGCAGAAAGAAAGAAAAGGGATCATGAGAGTGAGACAGAAACCGAGAAAGACAGAGAAAGAGAGGGCGAAAGAGAGAGAGGAAGGGTGAGAAAGGGTGAGCGAGAGATGAAAAAAATGAGAAAGAGGAGACAGCTAGAGAGAGGAAGAGAATGAGAAGGGGAGAACGGAGGATAAAAAGTCAGAAAGCAAGTGAGAAAGAAAGAGAGAAGAGAATAGAGAGAGAGACAGAAAGGGCAAGAAACGGTGAATGAAAAGGTGAAAGACAAAGACAGAAAAAAAGACCACAGAGACAGAGGCAGAGAGAGAGGGGGGACAGAAAGAAAGAGAGAGAAAGAGAGAGAGAGAGAGAGAGAGAGAGAGAGAGAGAAAGGAATCCAAAGGAAAGAGGGAGAAGAGAGGAAAGGGAGAGAGACATGGGAGAGAGATGGTTTGTAATGTAGTGTTAGAGTGCTGAGGCTCATCGGGGGTGCACTGTGAGACAGTGATCAGTCCTGTATTTAGCACTGAACTGCTCTCAGATACTGACTATAGAGCACAGAGCCTGTGAGGAGGGAGAGGAGGGGCAGGAACAAGCGATAGGCAGAATGAGGTGAAGGAGGAAATAGAGGGAATTAAGAAAGAATACAGTCTTTCAGCTCTTCAGTCTCTTCCTTCAAAGCCCAGCTTAAACCTTTCTCTTTCCTCAGTACTTCAATTCTCCCTTTGACTCCTGTTTATATCCATTTGCATTATTGTTTGCTTGTTTGTTTGTTTCAACAAAATTTGGCAATTATGTAAGGTTCTTCACTCACACATCTCATTTACAAATATGAATTTAAAGAACTGTCCGCTCAAATGTTCTCATGGTATCAGATGTAATTTTTCTGGCATCATTTCAAAGAACCTGATTTGGTTCTATTATTAAGAGTATACTGTAGAGCAGGGGTGTCAAACTGGATCCAGAAAGGGCCGGTGAGGGTGCAGGTTTTCATTCCAACCAAGCAGAAGCCACACCTGATTCCACCTGGTTAATTAGTTGATCCTGGCTTTAAAAAAACTATCAGGTACAGCTTCTGCTTGGTTGGAATGAAAACCTGCACCCACACCGGCCCTTTCTGGATCCAGTTTGACACCCCTGCTGTAGAGTATAGTCAATGTTGTTTGTTGCATGTTGCATCTGTAAAAGAGCCCTTGAGTATGAGAAAAGACTATATAACTAAAACTTAGCAGGAGTATTATTAGTATTAAGAAAGAGAAAACACTGCAAAAATATATATTTTGGGAAATGAAATCATCTGAAATCTAGACAATATTTCTAGTATTAGTCTAGTAGTCTCATTATGAGGTTGCTGTAGGAATATTACAGGATTATTTGATTTCTTTTAAGTCATCAAGTAAAAAGTGTCTATTTCTTTTGGCAGATAAATTTCATTATTCCTTTAACCAGCAAATGTATCTGTATTACATCATAAAACAAACAAAATGATATTGTTTATAATATTTTATAACAGTCTTATAATAAAAAAACATGATAATAGTGATTATAGTCACTAGATGTAAGACAGTTTCACTTGCCAGGATGCGGTGAAGAGATGGGAAAAGACTGAAAGGGCCCATATCCTAATTTTTTCTTGTTTTTTTTCTTCTTCTGAGAACTACTTGTGACATTTGTATGTTTTTGTGACCAAAACCAGGTGAAATTCCTTTTTAGAGCAACAATTTCCAGCCTCTCTTTAATTCCCCTAAGAATTAAACAGGCTGTTTTTGTCACTACTGAAATTGATCTATGTAAATGATTTCCTTTCTGATTGGTTATGACATCACAAAAACAATGAATTTAACAGCTTTGTTTGAATATGAACCATATGAGGAAACTTTAACTGTGTTTATATACTACATCAAACTCTTATTTAAAAAAAGGCTGTAATATTCCATTTTTCATGACATGGGAGATGAGTTTAGGAAGAAAGAATGAAAAAAGTGGAGAAGAGAGGTGGAAAAAAGAGGTTAAGAGAAGGAATGGAAAGAAGGACAGAGGGGAGGAGGGGTGAAGGAGGCTAATTTGGGGTGCTATAGGACACCAGAGAGACAGCTGAGGGTGCAAGATTCCAGCAGGGCGTTCGTGTGAGAGAGAGGCGTTCTATAAACAGAGGCTTACGCAAATTGTTTCAGTTGTCACCGTCTGTAATGGAATTGGCAGAGAATTCATTTTTACACAACTGACGGTCTGTGTTTAGAGAAACAACTCAAAGTGAGTCATTTCAGCTAAGCGCTTCTAAATAAAACCACTTCATTCATTTCTGACTGTACAGCAAGTGCTATGTGTGCAGCTGGTGGTCCTGCTCTGTTAACTGCACTCGTCCCTCCCCACCTGTTGTTCACCAGTGTCTCAGGGGCTCTATTTTACCCCTCCTTTTTAAAATAATGAGGTCATCCTCTGCAGGCTGAGAGGGAATGCCTGTCCCCCTCATCCCCACCCCAACTCCCACCCCCAACATTTCCACATCACTGCTTATACCCTCAACACAGAAACAGCTAAGGAAAAACCCTCTGTTAAAACAGGTGGAGCTGCCATCACTAGTGACCACTAGGGGCAGTGTGGACCCATGGAGAAAACTGCAGATAGCAGCGATGATTCAGTGAGTTACCAGAAACTACACCTCTGTTCCAAATCTATAGCAAAGACTCATCCCTACACAGAATACTAGTGACTTTCAGCCCAGGTAGCATGTTCACACTGTATAATGCTATGGGATGTAGTGTTCAAATATGAAGTGCTGACACTCAGGGGCCACAAGCTGCTCCACATAACAGAAAGAAGAAGCCTTTAAAGCACATGTACTCACATTTGTTAACTTATTTTCACATAAAAATCAAGCAAACATCATTTAATCAGGAGTGCTGAAACACAACGCTGCCCATTTCCATCCACTGGTTGACAGATTAATGCGACAGCTGTAATACTCGAGGTTTCACACTTCAGTAAAAAAGAGCCAACTCCCTTGTAAAACATGCAAGTTGTAAAAAGCCTCCTTGTTGTGGAGATATACACATGCACAGCAACTAGAACAACTTAAGAAAAAATTTCTGTAAATATAATATCACTGATCCACCAAAACAGTTACAGTTCTTGTTTGGTTTCCATCTCACTGGTAACCAGCCAACCCACCATTTCTGTTCCACAGACAGAGCAACAGACAGAGCTTGACATCAAAAATGCCAAAACCTGTTGGAGTGGGTAAATGAGAGGAGACATTGGAGGGTAACTACTCCCTGTGTTTACTCAGCTGGAGGCTGTGGGGAGACACACGTAGATCATATCTTTAGATATTGTGTTACGCCTCTCCATTCATCAGGAGAGTGGTGTTGACAAATGACCACATTGAACCAATAATCCAGTGATTTATAAAGCTCTGCATGCAGGTAAACAGTGCTACACACACACACACACACACACACACACATATATATGTGTGTGTGTGTGTATATTTTTTAATGTATAATATATATATATAGTTAGATAGATGGAAATTTTGTATGTTTTATACATATATTTGCATTTTAAATGGGCTTAAACATAGACACACAAAATGCTATGATATGTATTTATAACTAGGATATAATGCACCCAATGTTTATAAAGTGGCAAGAATTCAATAAATATGGTAATAAATAAGCTGCAGTGTTTATTTGGTTGCAGGTGCATAATTTAATCTAATCGCTCTCCCCGTCCTCATATTGTTTATAAGATCATGCTGTTCATTAATAACACACACGCACACACACATTTACACTCAGAGCCAAGCCACATTATAGTTCATAACACGCAATGAGTTCATTAGAACACAGTCACACTCTAATCATCATAATTCTACCGCTGGAGCAAACACACACATACACACACACAAACGCACAGAGACAACGAGAGTGAGGTACCTCTCAGTACCTGTCCTGCTCCTCCACAGCGGGCTATTATAGGCTCTATAGACCCTAGTGGTGCCTCAGTGTTTCACTAACACACACACTGTATTAATAGTTTTTCAGCTAGCTGGATGGTGGCCATCAGCTTTCATGTGCATTCGTTGTGCCATTGCCTCTCTCACACCTGTTTAACAGGAGGAAAGTCTGCAGAGGAATGGTAAGACTGTAGATGTTTCAGTGTTTCAGCTTGGTGACAATGCAACAGTTCCCCCTGCCTGAGAGCCAGCACTGCTCACTCTCTCATATCAAAATGGAATAGATGACTCGGAGCAAAGCCTTTCAGTCCACACATAAAAGCCTCTCTTACAGCCAGGATCAACACATACTCGCTCAAATATGTGTCCAAACGCAGGGCTGTGTTCAAAATGTCAGTACTGCAATCAATGTACCATTGATAAACTCACAGCAGTGACTTTGAAACTCAAATAAAGTTACATACATGATATTTCATGTATTAAAGGGGTCTTGATTCTAAAAATCTTGAAAATAATTCTGATTGTAATGCATTGCTTTGAGCACCACTGGTCAAATTACATGCTTTTGTGAAAATAAGTTAACATTCTCTGCAGAGAACACTCTTAAATTTGACATTTTATTGAAAATAAGATAAGTTCAACAAACAAGCTGTAATTGTGTATTAATATATAATTCTTGTGTTAACTTATCCCAGCAATCAACAAAACATTTAATTTCATGCCCAAACTTTTGGCGTACAGATAACAGATTTGAAATAAAACTTCTAATATTGAACTTTTTCCATGCCTGCTGTGCCAACAAACCAAAAAAACACAACTCCTACAATTTATACACTTTACTGGATGATTGGATGCACCCAGGTGCCTAGTTATGATCACTGGCAGTGATTTCCATAAAAGACGCATGAAAAGAGGCAGAGGGGTATATCAGCAATACTGCTTTACATTTTCACACTGTTTTGAACATTTGATGAGTGCCAACATAACTGTGTAGGTTTTATAGAGAGATTTTAAAATAGACCACCTTTAATACCAGCATGAACTTAGGTGCCCAGACACTACGTAATTTTTACCCACTCCACTCCAAGTCCACCCACTCACTCCCCCTACCCACACACAATCCTCTACTTCCTGCACATCCACCAGACGTCATTTCAACACAACGATTACATAAAACAGGAAGGTGAAATGTTTCTATTTTATATTGTATTTAAGAGCAGTGAGTGTATCTTAATCATATCGAGAAGTTCTCCCAAAATCTATTAAAAAGCAACATACAGTACTTCACCATGTCTCAGCTAGCAGCTTGACATCGTCTAGGGTGCAGGACCACTTTTCCTTACTGTCATTAGATACCAACACACATTTTTCTGACAGGAACTTTGGGCATGTCTGCACAAATGAGGGAAAAACAACTCTACAACAATGCTAATGTCTCCCTAATGTTCCCCTAAGGGAATCTAGTAGCTTGATCACTTTTTGTCAGTTCAAGATTAAACACAAACATTCAGAGCTTATAAATGACATTCTATGTTTTAGCTGAAGCTTGTAACAGATGCACTGGACAGGGTACCACTCATGTGTTAGTCAGTGACATATCTAGAACTTCCAGAAGGCCCAAATAGACATTTTTACTCCCAAATTTGGTCAAATACAACAAAAATTATGATAATTTTATAGAACAATTTATATATGTGTATATAATTTTTTTAATGTATATATATATATATATATATATATATATATATATATATATATATATATATATATATATATATATATATATATATATATATATATAATGTTTTATATATTTTGTATAGATGTATATGTATTTGTTTTATTTCACAGAAATGATTAGGCTTTTCATCAAAGGGGGGGTTCTGACCTGCTACTTTAAAGCAGAATCTGCCCAGATCTGCAGCCCACATTATCATAATTCTCTCCCTTTCTACAGTCTCTTCTCATACTATAATACATATGTTGAAGATGCGGTACAAACCTTCAAAATTAGGCTTAATATGTGCTTGAAAACATACTGCAAGTTCAGGGCAAGACTGTCAATTGTCATAATGACAGTTTAGCTTCATATACATATGCCAAAGGCTCAATTTGAGAGGTGAAGCAAGGGGCTACTTTTCAAGGGGCTGTGTTTGCACAATATAATTGGAAAAGCTTCTGGAAATAATTTATTTGTTCTGAGCTAAAAAAGTATCTAACAGCTATAGTTCATAACCAACCTTACCCCCCTACCCCCATCCCCAGCCCCTGTTGTATGAACACACCACCCATCTTTTTTTTCAATTTGTCCACTGCATACATCAGTTTCACGAAACAGCTGCCAAAAAGCCCCAAAAAAGCCTGACATTAAATATAACACGAAGTGAAACACTGAGAGACCTCAGTGGAGTGTAAGGCTCTGAGTGTAAGGCTCTTTAGTGAGCTTTACTGCTTTCTATCAATGGTTTGGTCCTCCACCCCCGTCATGTGACGTCAAATGAGCCTTGCACAGTATAAATGGGTCTGATGGGATTGCAGAACAGCAACCTTGACTCACACAGGGAAAAAAAGTTACCATAGCAACCGGTAACTAGAGATCTCCATATATGTAGAAGTTCTTCTGCTCAGCACAAAACACAGTATGATGGACAATATGGATGAGTGCATCAAACCCAGTTGTTTATACAAGTTAAAGTCAATCTATGATTGAATATGAAATGATAGAATAAAAAATAACAACCTTTTGACAACAAAAAGCAGCAATGATTCACTCTGCTAATGCACTTAATGTTTAAATAGGCCAGATAATGAAAAAAAATATGCTTTATTTCTTGAATAATTTTATTGCTTTTATTGAAATTTGGTCTTCTATATATACATTGTTGAAGTTTCAGAAAGTATCGTCCCCTCTACCAGTCCACACAAGCCGCATATGCAAATTCACTTGCAAAAACAGCCTGTTTTGAATTCATCATGGTTGTGACATCACATGGTTATGTATGGCCACACACGCAGCCTACAGCAGTAACTGCCAAGTAATTAGAGTGAGGAAAGAGTGTGGGGAAAACAATTAAACTTTGTGCTGTTTCTGTCTGTCGTTAATGAGATATATCATTGCAACTTTCCAAAGGATCCACAGTTTATTTTATCCAATATCCTGGAAAATTTCATCCTGAACATAACAGTCTGTTCTGTACATTTCAATCCAGACATGAAATACCATACAGTGCAAACAATTCGTACAGAGATCATTTACATATATCAGTCTTAAAGGCGCAGTAACAAAAACAGCCTGTTTAGTAAGTAGGATTTCAATGGAGGTTAGAATATGGCAATGTAAGTAAATAACAGGTCAGTAAATTAATTTGATTTTTTTTTTAAATAATAGTACATTTCAGGGAAAAAATAAAACGCAAGAACATACATATATATATTGCCCCTTTTTTGGCTCCCAAGTGGTCCAACTGTCTAAGCTATGGCCCTTTTGCTGCAAGATCATGAGATTAGTCCTGATGCCACAGCCATCCACAGCCAGGAGTCCAAGTAAGAATAATTGACCTCGCTTTCTCTGGGTGGGTAGGATGGCAACCCCTTCTCCCCGTCACTCAGCACTATGCCAGCCAGCGCAGGTGTCTGTTAGCTGATGTAACAGAATTGGCCGTTAGTGTTCTCATCTGAATGTGTTGAGCTGTCCAGTGACATTGCACTCGCGTCAGTTTGAAAAGATGCAGTAGCTTCAAATGTCTCAGGCGAGGCACGAGCCAGCTTTCACCCTCCCAGCTTAGAAGCATCGTGTGATGGCGAGACCAGGTGGGAACTGGCTAAGAAATAGTCTCAGGATCTTCTGATATCTTTTGCACACAAAGCTGACCACAACTATCAGGATTTTTGATCCTATCTGACTGGTTATCCACACGTTTATGTATGTGCACTTCGGTATGTTCACTGCAGCTGTATTCTAGCCATCAACAAAAAACACCTGCCTGCACTGAACAATCTGATGAAAAATGACCCTTTTAGAGAAAGATAATTTCATAGGATTCTCACAATTGCTTCTCCCTATATGCCATGCTAAAACTGCAGGCTTTTGGTGGTCATTTTGCATGTCAGTCACATGGCCTGATCCTGACAAGATAGGCGGATCTTGGTCACGTTCTAAGATGGAAAGTAACAAACTCTAGGTACAAATCTGGATTGTAAGACTAGCTGACTAGCTACAAACAAAATTGGGGTAAACCAACCCCCCCACAAAAAAAATGTTGTGATAATAAAAAATAATGTGAAGACCATTAACTGTAGATCAAAGAATAAAACAGCTTTTGAAACTTCTGTTCCCTTTGGATTAATGTTTTGTTGTGAATTACAAACAGCTTACATTGTGCTTTATATAAACTATTGAATTTTACATAGACAGTGCAAGTTTGCCTTTAATATCACTCAGACTCATCACCAGCTGTATACATCCACTATCTGCCCCCCTAAAGCCTGCTCTAAATATGTAGCTGACATCACCCCACACATAAAAAATGCACACCTGAATATACACAACATAGCGAATGCACACGCTCACACACAAACATACACAAAAATAAACACAAAAATGCATGCCCACACTCACACACACACACACACACACTCAATCCTTCCTGAGGCCTGAGTCTGGTAGTTTATAGCAGCTGCCCTACAAGGACACAGCTTCTGGAATAGCCACTGCTATTTGATCTGCATACACTCTCTCTACCTCCGTTCTCTTTTTTCCTACCTCTCTCTCTCTCTCTCTCTCTCTCTTTCTCTCAGTATGTGTGTGTGTTACTAGAGTTGTTCCAGTTGAGATAAAATTAGCAATTCATGACATCATACTATCAGGATCACACAGGTAACACACATAGGTAACACTAATCAACCCCATCCAGAACTAAAGTAACAGCCAAGCCCCAATCAGTGATCTAGGCCAGTGGCTCTCAGTTCGGTCCTTAGGGCGCTCCCATATTTTTGTTCTATCCTCTATGTGTTGGAAACAGGAATTGAGCCAAAATGTAGGAGTCTCTGAGGGCCGGTTTTGGGACCACTGATCTAGGCCAGGCTAGCATACAGGTCACCACTTTCAATTCATGTTGAAGGCATTGCGTCCTTTTAGAAAATGAATTGACTGTTACGTGCTTTGATATCTGCAGTAATAGAAGGCCACTGTGTAGTGAAGAATGAAAAGACTGTAGCAATGGATGGAACTTAACCTTTGACCTTCTAGTGCCACTGTGTTCAAAGCCTTAGGACCTGGTGTCAGCAATGGATAAAGTGTCAAGTGCCCTGATTTGAATAGCTCCTTCAATAGGAATGGACCACAAAACAACCTAAGCATGGAAGTGTAGTGGTTTTTGTAGAAAGAGACTAAAGCTGATCATCTTAAAGTGCTTTTAAATGGTATAAAGGCATTGAATGGATGGACCACCACCCGACCTGTACATGCTCCACTCGCTAGTGTGTTCTTTTTAAGTTCACTTGACAAGCTTTACAGAATGTTACCAATGAAATGAAGAAGACACTGTAGCAGACAGCTCAGTTTTTGTCAAATGCGGAAATTTAGTGGGCATTATTGAATTGAATATGTGTGGCAGGGCACACTGTTAGAACAGACTGTCTGTACTTTTTTTTCTCTTCTTTTTGTTGTAATATTACTATTGCAGCAAATTGTAATTTGTATAATTTCAATTAGCAACAACAACATGATGTACCTCAGTAGCATAACTTTATAATCCAACAATATGTAGCAGCTCTAATCCAGTGATCACCAACCTTGGTCCTGGAAATCTACTTTCCTGCAGAGTTTAGTTCCAACCAGCATCCAAAATGATGGCCTCCCTTTAACCTGATGCCAATGCATCTGATCCATCCAATCAAGTTTATTAGTTGGAATGGGTGTGGAAGAATGTAGATGGAACTATACTCTGCGGGAAAGTGGATCCAGGGTTGGCCAGGACCAGGGCTGGTGACCACTGGTCTAATCCAACACCACAGCAATCTATTGTGCAATACTCATTAGGTTGAATGTACTGCTAAAAACTCACTTATGGGTGGAGCTAAATTTGGTCAAATAACCCTTTAAACCCTAAAGGATTGTATATGAGCCTATTATTAAATTCTTCACTCTCATTACTACAGAACTTATATATTAGCTTCATAGCAGATACTGAATAATAACTCATCAGACTACTAACTGAATAATAAGCCTGCGATTTAAAGTATCAAATATCAAAGAAGCACATGGTAAGTCATTGAATGTGATCATATTAGCATTAGCTAAGCTCCCAGACACCTGAAGCAGTTTGGATGCGAGAGTGGAATAGAGCACAGTGCTGTATCATATATCGCTGGGCGAGGTGAAAAATAGCACAGTGATATACTGTATAACGCTGTGAGAGAAGTGAAACAGATCTACCATATATTCCATTTGAGTATATTCGTGCCTGGTTTTATAGCTCAAGGGTCAATGAGAAAGAGGTGAAAGGGGTGAAAAGGTCAACATTATCAACAAGAAAATGAATTTTTGAAGATCTATAACTCCAGCACTGGTATAAATCTGGGTTTCTAGTGACTGACTTAGCATGTAATCTTATTAGATGCTATAGCAAAGCAAATCGATTCTGAAAACATAAAAAGGAAGGAAAAAGGAAAAAAGTCTGTTTTTAAGTTTGCATCAGTGAGTTTTAAAGAAATGCAACTTTCTTGATTCATTAAAAATTAATATTGTAGAACATTGTACTACATATTGTATCTGTCAATCACACTGGGGAACATGAAAAGTAGTCATCCCATCAATTGTCTAAGCATATGCTCAACATTCCAGTACAGTTTACAGAATTCCACTCCAAACTGCCAGTGTGGAATCACTTGTCATATTATTACTTTCTTATTTAATTTAATAATAACTTATATGATGTATATTGAATTGACTTACAAACAAAAATGATTTTTGTCAATTAGAATAATTTTTTCAAAGCAACGTTAAGGTTTAACAATAAATCGTGTACTAGCATTAAACAAATATTAATGATAAATTATTTACAGTAATTAGACATTTATATTTATGTATTTTAAAGTTATCTAACTTGAAGTTTGATCACCACTAAGGCATTCTGGATATTACTTTTTTATTATAACTTCATTTCCAAAGTTCTGTAGCTTTCTTGCTGTAGAATCCTCTCCAGTTCTTTTATAATTTTGGACAAATTTATTTTACATTTTTTTTAAAAATGATTTAAAACCACAGTACCAGCATGAGTCAAACTAATGATTAGCAGAAATAGATAGGTTCATACTTTAGCCCAACAGACGTCAACTTAATTTGATCAGGGATGACTGGTCCCTGGTGTATACATGTTTGTTAGCTAATAAGGTCCTCAGTCTGGGCTATGGTAGTGATATTTATAGTTTCCTTAAGCTAGAAGTAACTCTCTCATTCACAAGCAAGCACCACTGCACTGCTATGAGTGACTGATGATGTGTTTACATTTGTGTGGTCACTAAATACATACACTGCAACCTCTAACCTTTAAGAGAGTAAAATCTTTACATCAGCTATGAACTGACTTTAGATCATCATTGCTGTTTATCGAGCCCATTGTCTATACTCTTCATATACTTTTTTTTTTTTCCTTGAAGCATAAAATATTAGTGGTTTTACATTCCAAAAACAGTTGTAATCCATTTTCTATATGATCATTTTCAGCCTCTGCTCTGACTGGCTCCCCTGTATTGTGCCTTATTCAAAAAGTCCAGTCCACTGTATGGAACAAACTGTTAAGTCCTCATGGGCAGTAATACATTTCAGCTACTCCTTTTGAACGTCTAGGAGACTGCAAAGATACATTTACTTCCCGACACCCAAGAACTGTACGTATGCTTTTGTAGATGCACAATAATATCAGAATCATATCAGTATCTGCAGATCGTTGTTTTACAAAACAGAGGCATCAGATTGAAATGCTGGTAATATATTTATTGTACTCCAGAAGAGCACAATGTTTAGGTGACACTGTGCTAAAATGTCTGCATTTTACTCATTTTAGTATATTTGCAACTCTGCAGAAATAAATGTTACATTTATTATTTTTTAAATGTTATATTATCAATAAGTCAGGTAGATTCAGGTACATTTTACAAATGTTTATATAGTCTCAGAAAAAAAGGAAACTGTCCCTGGAGCAGTACCCCTCTTGTCAGTGGGGTGGTACTCTTAAAGGTACATCTCAGTACCTTTAATCATAATTGTATATTGTATATATTTTCTAAGTTTTACTGACTCCACACACCCAGTCTTGTCTGCAAGCTTTTTATTTTATTTTTCTGATTTAAAATATTAGGTTAAAAAAAGTTAAGTGATACTTTTTTAATCCCACAAACGGGGAAATTCCACCTCCGCATTTAATGCGTCCGTGAAGTGAAACACCACATACACACTAGTGAATACACACACACTAGGGGGCAGTGAGCACACTTGCCCGGAGCGATGGGCAGCCCTATCCACAGCGCCCGGGGAGCAATTTGGGCAACATGTGCTGTTAGCACTAGGGATCGAACTGGCAACCTTCCGGTCACAGGGCCAGTTCCCTAACCTCCAGCCCACGACTGCCCAAAAAGTTACAAATACATACTTTTCATCTGGGTAAAACTTACTTAAGGTACATAGTGGGACCTTAAAACCACTGTTATACCTTTTAAGGGTACAATTATACTGTTTGTACCTGGATGAATACAAAAAGTACCTGCACAGAACATTTTTTTTCTAACAGCCTGTATCAGGATTGGTACTGGATTCAGTAGATATGTAAATGGTAAATATTGGATAAGAGCATTCTGCTCAAAATTCCAGTATTGTGCATTGGTATTCATTTTCCCCCAAATTTTCAGTTGTGCTGCTACACACTGTAAACAGTGACACTATCACATCAACGTGATAGGGCAGAGCTAAATCGCTGTAGGCTGAATAGGTGGTCAGATGTAAACATGCTCATGACTTCACTAGCTAGAGCGGCCTGGTTTTGGAGTTCAGTTTTCATTTAACTCAGGAGTGAAAGAGCACATTTTTTTTTAAACTTTCACAATGTATACATTTCTTTCATTTTAAAAAGGCAAGTAAAATTTGATTTTCCATCATAGAAGCCATTTAAAACTACAGCTTGTCCTGATGTATGCATCCAAGTGTAATAGCATTGTGTCTTTACAGCTGATGCAGTTCTATACACATGTCCACAGTTTATGAAATATCATACTTGCTAGGGCTAAATCAGCTGTATAGACAGTGCTGGCTCATATAGCTCAGAAAATCAGTACCTGCTATATGATTAATATGGATAATGGATTTGACAGATCCTGAAGCTCATTCCATATGAACTTATTATGTTCTTTGTACATTCCCGGCAATAGCAGCACAGCACAGACACTCTGAGGCCAGTAGGGACACTGTAGGCCATCTGCTATTTAAAGGACGGGGCATGAGATTCAAACTTTACAAGTCGACAGCAGGGATACGCTGAGAAAAGTCACTTCTATTTTCTGCTGCCTATGGAAACGTATCAGATGAAACAGCGCGTTGACAAACTCTTTATTACCATGACTTTGGCCCCACATTGTGTGTGCGTGTGTATATGTGTGTGTGTTCTGTAGAAAGTTGCTGGTAGGGGGCAAGAACAGGTGCATAAGCCCCCCTTTCATATTCATTTCACCACAAAATGATGCCCTTTCTATATTCATGTAATGATATCAGCTCCTTAAGCTGCTCTCTGCATAACTGAAGAGTGTGAAGGGTCCCTCTGCTCTGATGGCCTGAGCTCTAATGCTCATGCGAGAAGATAGGACTGAAAGAAATCAAGTTTTCCAAATGATGGACAAAGTTAAGAGGAAAAAAAATATCCTAGGGGGCTGTTTGACTAATAAACTGAAAACATGGCAACATTAGATAATCTGCATTTTACACTGAGGGAGGAAAGTGCTGACTGTGCTGTGTTTTATTGACTGGAAAGGTATAAAACAAGAGCGTGGAGAGATGCTAATGTAATTACATATTACTTACTTTTGACAGGACTGAAATAAACAGATTATGAACTCTTTCATAGCCACTATATTTAGTATGAAAGAGAAATGCCAAGGAATTTGTTTTGATTTGCCAAAAAGTTGCCCCACCCTGGCCCCTGGTCCAATAAGAGAAGAAACCTATTTTATAGCTGCGCCATATAAAACTTATTACACTTTTATTTGGCTTGTAAAGTTGAATTTTTTTAAATATAGTGTAACATTATAAAACATAATTTCAAAAAAACTCAAAAACTCAATTTAAAGCCCACCTACCATCAGTATTTGAACATTGTTTTGTCTTTCTGGCCCTTGGACCACCACAAATGGCACTTCAGCCCTTCAGGGCTCCTTGTCTACAGTGACAAAATTTTGTCTAGTTTTGTATCTAAAGTACTCATTTACAAATTTTTTATTGCCTGAAATCTTTCTTTTTTCATAATTTGGATTTTGGCAACACAAAATCAGCTCATGTGACCAAAAGACTAGAGTTTATATGTATTAAATTTAAGAAATGAAATGCTTACTTTTTAAAAATATATAGTTTGATTGATTCATATTAAGTCTAGCAGTTGGATGGTTACATGAGACTACTTAGTTTGTTTCATTTTTTATTTGTTTTTTTTATTTATTTGGTTATTTTCATGAAATAAAATAAGCAGTCTCATGTGACCAAAAGACTAGGCTTAATATGAATTAAGTTGAAGGAAGTCTTTAAAACCTTTTAGCAGTGTGGTTTATTTGATTTGAAAAATGTTGAAATTTCTGTCATCAGGCAACCTCAGAGAACATGTGTACAGTTTCAGATATGGACATTAATGAGGTATATAACCAGATTAACATTGATGGGGAGTTCACTCAGTGGCTATACTTTTCAAGAAAACCAATTATGTTCTGTCCATATGTGTCCAGAGTTCGCCATTAAAAATGTCCTGCCATTAAAATAGTGACAACTGACATAGTGCCACTTCTCTGTGCTGGAGAGAGAGAGGGTGATAGCGCTGACAGAAGAGTGTAGGAAAGACTGGCTTGAGGATGAAGAGAATAAGGGAGGGATACAGGAGGAGGAGTGGCAAGGTTTGAGAGTATATTTAGTGCATGTTTATTTGCAGACTGTAATGAAGCCTTGGCTCCCCCAAGGATGTCCCCCCCCCCCCCCCCCCCCCCCCACCTCTCTCTCACTCTCTGCACTGCCATCTGTCGAGATCTTTCACCTTTATCAGGCTGAGCTGGAGTTAGAATAGAGTTATAAGCTTTACGTTTATAAGCTTTAGAAAAAGTAACAAATTTTAAAATGTGACTCCTAAAACTGTATCAATGAAAATTATTGGTTTAAGACAAAAATCATTTCATGCTGCTGTTTTACTAAGTAACCCTCAAAAAGCTCTATACAAAGGAATGAAGGTGAAGTTGTTGTTTTTGTTTTTTGTTTTTGCTAAATATACACCTACAAAAATGTACTTATAATGTCAGAATATAAGCCAAACAATATTCTTTTCTGAGAAAAAAAATGTATTTGCTTTTTTTCTACCAGTATTTCAATATTATAAATATTATAAATTGAATCAGTAATTCAATCTAAAATTATATTCTGAAAATGCAATATATATATATATATATATATATATATATATATATATATATATACACTGCACACGCTGATAAAATATATATTCAAATACTGAAACGCAACAAATAAGCCAAGTTTTTTTTTCTTTTCTAAATAACAACAAAAAAAATTACGTCATGTGACTTTTTTAGACATTTATTTTCAACGTGCATGTCTGAGGAAAATAGTCCAAAACAAACTGCGTCGGTTTTAAAACTGGCTTCAAGCCATTTTTAAAGCCATGTAATAAACTCTTTTCTTCTGAGAAATAATAAATTAATAAATAACTTGTCCTGGTTGGTTATTCTTTGATCGGAACGCGCCGACGTCACGCCTGGAACGCGCTCCTTTTGGGAGGCCTTGTAAATGGCACCTGTCGCGCGCTCGTCTCGATCGGCGAGCGCCCCCACCAGCTGGTAGTCAAGGGAAACGCAGCGCGTTGCCATGGCCACTTCTGCCTTTTTTTATCCCACCTGTATTCGGACATTCGCCCACCGCAGTTATGACCGGCTGGTAGAGCACCTGCTCGTGCGCTGTGAATGTTTAGTAGTGCACCAGCTCCTCCGCTACGATTGGCTAGTAGGCTAAACAAGCGAAGTACAAGCCAATCCTAGCGCAGGAGGTGGGGCTTGTCGGAAACAGGTGTGAAAAAAAATAGCTACACATTCATTGACAGGTTAATGACCTGCTGGACCCTATAGCAGCAAAAGGGCATTTACATTTAACTTGTGTTGGGAAAAGCCCACTTCTGTCTGTAGACTACACGTACAGGGAGATGAGCACTTAAAGCTACTTTTACTTTAAACGCACATTATTTTAAGGTTTCCACTGTTAGTGGAGTGTAATTCTGTCTGTTTGGCCTTAGCAGACTGAGCTCACTCCCAGTCACCCTAGTGATATGGTTTTATCACCTGCTTTAATTGATGAAGGTCTGGATATATTTAGGCCCCCAGTTTATGAGGAGGGCGGGGGTGCAGTAAGACAACACTGAGGAAGCTGCGAGGCCAACATGTCTGACTTCTTAGCAGAGGAGGGTGGAGGACCCTGAAACCAGTTTCAGATGAAAGTGTCATCACTTCAGTTAGAATAATGACTCACATCATAAAAGTAGCCACCAAATACCAACTTGAGCAGGAGTAAAGAAGCATCAGCTACAAAACTCAAGCAGATGCTATGTTCCCTCCTCAGTACATACAACACCTACCAGCACAGAATGTGAAGCTTGTTAGGTTCAGTTCTTCTCTCTTTTTAAGGAGACTTTTGGTCTTAAAGAAGCCAATCCAAAACCTCATCCTACCACACTAAACAGGGTGTTAAATTAGTGCACCACCATTAAGTCTGTATTCATTATCACAGTGCATATATTCTAGTATTATATTATGCATAGTATATTGCAGCATGTGGTTTTGGGTGTGGCCTTAGTATAGGCTACTGTCACCAGCAGAACAGACTGCAATTTAACCCGTAAAAGAAAATAGGAACTGAAGTAGACATGAGAGGGGAAGGTGGTCATTTCTTCTCTTTTTCACAGAAATAAACTGATATAATACAGCTGAAACTAGTTATATATGGAACGAGTAAACTCATCTCTACCTACACTTAGCTCTTCTGAAAACATTTTAAATACTCCATAGCTAATAGTGTTTCTCCTCCCCACAAGCACAGAGTAATTTCCTGATGCTCTGAATGCATTTGGCCACTTTGAACAGATCCTACCTTCCTCTGCTGTTTCTCCCAGGCGGGGTCCAGAAGAAGGTCCCGGTCCCAGTCCTCCTCCTGGATCATGTACTCATCCGTGGTCACCGTGTACGTAGTGTTGTACTGCACCTGTGTCTCGACAGCCGTCATCATGCCTTTTCTCTATTTTATCCCTTTCTACCACAAAACAAGGCTTATGTGTGAGAACGTGACCTCTCAACCCTCCGTGGGGGGTCTTAGGGAATGCACGAGCCTTTTCCGACTGTGTGTTGTTTTGTTGGTGGGTGAGAGCCTCGGGGCTGAGACTGAGGAGGCAGAAGGGCCAGACTCCACTCGTCCGGAGCTCCTGTGTGTGGAGTTGCTCTTTCTTGCTGAAAAAGCAGAGCAACTTACTCACCCCAGCCACAGGGGGCTATCAAATTCGGCGCCCAAAAAGGTGAGGGAGGCGGGGAAAAAAGATACAGTCCAGTCAGGCCAGAGGAAAAGGGGCAGGGCTGTGGTAAAGGCCCACCCACTGAACACCACCCAGCTGACACCTGTTGCCCTTGGAATGGACAAAACGCCTGAACCAGTTAAGGCAGCGCACTTCTCTGAAGTGCTGGAGGAAACTGCTCTGGCCCTGTTCAGTTTAGTGGCTTAGTCTCAAATGGCTCAGTGCACCCTGCATACTACTTAGCAGGTCATGAAAAATGGCTCCATTAACCATATAGTGTATTGCATGTTCAACAGGGATCTCTTGGATTCCACCACTGGCAACACTCATGTAAAACTGTAAAACCCATGTAAAAAGTTAGTACACTACTACAGCAGCTTCCTATCTCTATCTCTATTCAACAGAGAGCCATTTGGGATTGAGCCAGCAGCAATAATAATGCAAATATGACTTTTACCCTATAGCGCACTGCATAGTGTGTCATGAAGTAAATAACCAGTAAGACAACCACGTGGGATTCAGGTAGTGGAAGTACTTGTACAGCAAAATAGTGCACTAGTCAGCTTCTGCTCCTGTAAAGTGCACTACATGGTAAATAAAATAATGGCTACAAGACCCAAAAAGATCACTACATATTTAATGGCAAGTAAAGGATAGTATACAAATAACATCTACACCTAAAGAGTGCACTATATTTTCACCAACATCCTAGCCCCTAAATATTGCACTACATAGCAAGTCATGAAGTAAATAGTACAATGTATGTCCAATTGGGAACCACTTGAGATTTCGATTGTGACATTGATCATGTAGAAATGAGTTACACACCTAAATAGTGTACATATTTAATAGGACCCTATTCCCAAAATAGTGCACTACATTGTACATGTGTCAGGCTTTAGTCCTTTTGGGCCAACACACTGCAGACTTCAGCACACTGCCCCATTAAACACACATGGATCAGCTCTTCAACTGATTAGCAAGGCCTTCACGAACTGAAATCAGAGTGAGAGATGAGGATAAACGTTATTATCCAAAGCACTTTGCCTTGGAAGGTCCCCAGTTTGACATGCCTGCCATAGTAGATCATGAAGTAAAGAGTACACAGTGTATATAAAGGAACCACTTGGGATCCAGCTAGTGGGAATACCTGAGGAAAAAGATTCCTACACCTAAATAGCGCATTACATGTCCTATTACTTCCTACTTGCATTACATAGTTACTGAAACAATGGCTTCTGCGCCAAAATATTGCATTATATTTCCGACTGGGAATTATTTGGGGTTCAGCCCCACCTCTTACATAGTGCACTACATAGGTCACAGAATAGTTGCCCCAACACTGAACTAGTTCAATCGGGTACCATTTGGCTTTGGCCAGTGGCAATGGTCATGTAAATATGACTCATGCACCCTAAATAGAGCACTATATGCCCAATAGCTCCCCATGCCCTATATGGTGCCCTGTAAAGGTCACATAATAATGACCACTACATCCAAACATTGCACTAAATTTGTACTAATATTGTCCAAAACGGACCTATATGGGATGAAGCCGATGTTATCTGCTCTAGAACTCTGAGATGAACTTATGCAGGCTTTAGTAAAGAGCTGATAATTTGAATCTGGTTTATTGGTACAGGAAAAATGTTGAATTGTGCAAGGCAGGTGACTCCTGGACACAAAGTAAAGACATAACTCTTATTTGTTTGCTAAACAGTTTACTTGTGACATTCAAACAATGTCCCCAACCTGTCATTAAGAGCAGTAAAGCTGCAACTGTAAGGCAGTTTCACAATGAATACAACTCATTCAGGAAACTTCATTTGGTTGTGCACATTTCACAATGGTACATGCTGTGGTAGATTCAGGACCTTAACTTCTCTAGACTTAAAGTCTTTCGAACCCATATTATTGTATTTAAACAATTGTACAAGGCATTTAAATTAAACAAAACTTCCATATTATTTGTTAAAATGATTCTTTTAGTTGTGGGGCTACAAATACTTGAGACAAAAGACAATATATGCAACCTTTCTTACAGGACTAGTTTATTAAAGATTAGCATGCGACGACAAACCGTATGCATGCAAAAGCTGGTGTAGAACAGTACATTTATCCAGTCACAAAGTTTTTGCAGTTGACATTATTACAAAGCATGCATTTGCCCTGTCCAACGTGATATAATTGTGGGCAATATACATCCTATCGCCTGCAATAGAAATAGTTTCATCAATCACCTGCCACATCATTCACTTTTTCCTTCATATCTGAACTAGAATTTGAATAGGGAGGAAAAAAGTTATATAAAAAAGAAAAAAAAAGAAAAAAGGGAACATTAGATAAAACATCAAAGAGGGATCTCTCAGTGCCATGTCTAAAGAAACTTTATCATACGAGGCTATGGAGGTGGCTGTGGATGTTGGGATAGCCATGAGAGTAAAAGGAGAAAGGAAAGGGGCAAATACTTTGTTGCTGGAGAATGAGCCTCAGATGTATCACATGTATTTAGACTCATTACTGCTGTTTTAGAAGACCGGAGGTGAGTGCTAACAGACCAAAGTTCACACAGACACATCAGAGAATACTCACCTTTCACCTTTATTTCTGTCTCTCAAGCCACTCAGAAAATTCCTACGAGGCTCTTAGCTTGAACATATAGTTCTAGGGAAAACCAGGCATGCGCTGATATGGAAATTGTGGGCTGATGCCAATATTTGATATTTATCAATATTCAACGATGTAGGCTAATGCCAATACATAAACATTTCTAAAATGTAGACATCAGGATGCGATACACCTTGATTAGAATTATGCAGACTTGTTTGTATGAGGTCACAAATGTGGTAAAATGAATTAAAGGCAGACGTTTTAGCACAGCAACCCAAAGTCACCTAAATGTCCTGTCTTCTGGAGCGCAATAAAGAGGTCTTCACCACTGGTTTGAAATATAGGTCAAATCTTTAAGCAAATATCTGCTGATAGTGATCTCATAAATGGAACCTTTAACTGATACAGAACCTTTCCATTATCTAGTTCTTCGTACAAAAATTTTCACATTCACACTCATTTACAAAATTTGTTCTTTATAAAACATCAAGTCAACAATCCTTCCATAAAGCGAGGAGGCATGTGTCGGTATCGGGAAGGATCTCTGAGCTAGCTAAGCATTTTCACTCAATGATAAGTGACGCGAGGAGGAGGTGGAACATGATATTGTTGTTTAATATTATCCTTACCGTCCTGCTGATGCACTGTGATGTGATCAAAACCCAGAAAATGTTATCAAGATGGGTAAAAATCATTACATTTTGATGTAAGATTACAGGGAAAATAACACACACACACACACACACACACACACACGCACAGACGCACACACGCACACGCACATACATACAATATGAGTCATGCATAAAGGGACATTCCAGCCTAAAACTAGCTGTTAATAGGTCATTTAAGTTTCGTAATATTCAATACTGCATTTTATCCCTCAGTCTCACTGGTATGACAGAATTCAAGGTTTTGTCTTCTCGCACTACATTTCCAAACATGTATTACATAATAATTGGGAACCCACTGGCATTCAACAAATCCTGATTACCACTGTGAGAGGTGAGTAGGCATACCTGCAACAGATGCGGTAATGGTTACATTTGTCTTTTTGGCCAGAGTGTTCATTTAATATGACCAAGTACGTAAACGTTACAATGGTAAAAGGTCCATTGTGATTTCAATTTGACTTTGGGGGGGGGGGGGGGGACAAAAAAGAAAAACACAACAACAACAACAAAAAACAAGCTCCTTATGCTATGTGATGCTGTACCTATTCACAAAAGATTACTGTGTACTGAGTACTTTGCCCTACTTTTTTTTCTTTTTCTTTTTTTTACTAAAATAAAAAGCGATAGGAAACAGAAGTCATTATTCTATGGTACAATTCTAACTGCTTTTTTAACTGGCAAACTGATTCAGTGACAATGAACAGAGAATCTCTGCCCCCCCATAAGTTTTTCTGTCCACAGGTGTCTTAAAGTGTATACATGACATATCAGAACAGGGTGTGCATGTGTGTGTGTGTGTGTTAGTAAACGTAAGGAAGCCACAGTCTCTGCATATTTTGGCACTGCAATGAGAGATTCCTCTACAACAACACTCCCACACACACACACACACACACACACACACACACACACAAACCCACGTACACTGAACATGTGATACGACCTGGCAAAGCAAGGACAACAGCACCTTCTAGTGTACCTACATTTCAATCTCCCCAGCTAAGGAAAAGTCCTATAGGAGCCCTGAGATGGAACTGGATCTGCAGGTGGCTCAGGCTTGCGGAGGTTTTGTCTTATAGGACGTTTCTCTGGGAGGATTAGAGGTTTTCACAAACCACTTCACGGTGGCCACTGGAAAATATACCGACCAAGGGCCAGCTTTTGCCTTTTACATTCTTAAAAAAAATCTCATTTTGAGATGCACAGGCCTTAGCTGAAAACTTTTGTAAAATACTCCCATTGCAAAAGTGAACAAGATGAGTGTTTTTGCTTCTCAGAGGTGATATATTTAGATTATAGTAATTATATTAAGGGTAGGCACATCCTCCCCCTGAAGAGCCATGTTCACACAGATGGCATCAGTGAAAACACCAAGCCAACTGAATCGTCTTCAAGTAAGTATTCACCAGATGTTGCATTCATAGTCACCTGAAGTCACATTCATGTACAATGTGCTTGTACAGTACCAGTCAAAAGTTTGATTAACATTTTTACTATTTTCCACACTTTAAAATAATAGCGACGACATCAAAACTGTGAAATGAGGAATTATGCAGTGGCTATATTAAGTGCTAAACAAATTTAAATCACATTAGATTCTTCACATTGGCCCCTTTTTTCTTTAATATAGCTTTGCAAACTCTAGGCATTCTCTCAGGAAATGGAGCCAGAATTCTGAGATACTTTAACAACAAGCTTGAAAAAGGTAGGTATATGCTGAACACTAATATTCTGCTGAAAAGTACTTGCAGCTGTGGGGCATTTTAAAAACTGCTTTGGAAATATTGGTTTATATAGAAATCAACATAACTTGACTTAAACATAACTACGTGACTTTTAAGCAAACGATTTAAGACATTTAATCAGATGGGTTAGAACTTTTGAAAGGTACTGTATATATGCTCAACCTCTGGTGTATACCTCAGGTGGATACTTGAAGACTTCTGTGATGCCAGCAAAAAGTCTGACCTCCATGAACGAGGGAGCACAGTCTTTTGTTCCAGCTCTTACCAAACAATAAATCTGATTTAGCTAATCAATACTGATGGTGCTTACTGATCAACAGAATCAGACCTTTGATTGGTCCTTCTGGAACAAAATCTGGTTCTACTCACTTATGGCTAAAAGGTGCCTAAAGGTGTTCTTGGGAGTGATGCAATAAAACACAGGTCGTCAACTCCACAGATGGAATTCAGTTTCCAGTCCCAGATTCTTTTAAATCACTGGTATGGTGTGGCCTAGTCAATAGCAGGCAAATCATCAGTTCAATTAATTACCAGTGTCTACCAAATCCAGGACTGGAAGCTGGATTTCTAAATCAGTAAGGTTATCCACAATGGGCCAGTGTAACCGCTGGCTTTCAATCCATTCAAGCACCAACAAACCTGATTCCTCTCAGATTAAATCAGTTGGTCTCACTCTTCATACAGTTGATTAGATATATGAGCCGTGTTCTAGCCTGGTTGAAAAGAAAACCTACAGCTACACTGGCTCTTTGTGGCTAAGAGTGGTGAACCCTGTTTTATATCATATTTTCAAAAAACCCCTTTGGCACCTATTATTTGAATAGTGTAACACGCCCTCTAGGGGTGAAGGGTAGCCTGTACCTGTCAATATGTAACAATAAAATGAACCAAAAGCCCTCGAAGAAGAAGTCAAATGCCCTGAAGAGCATGTCCAGCAAAAAAGGGAAGGTTCAGGGGTGTGTTCAGGCAGTTAGGCAGCATGTGCGTAACACTGAACAAACTCAAGAGAGCCGGTTTTGGGGAGGCGACGAGGGCGGCGGCAAGCTGTGTGTACGGCGAACAAACTCCAGGAAGGGCTTGGAAGGGGGAGGGATAAAAAGGAGGGAAGGAGTCGAGGAAGGGGGAAGGGCAAGCGAGATCGGCGATATTCTAGGTGGGGCTCTTGAGCGAAGTCCACACCTGCCAAGCCTTGAGACACTGGACAGACTGACACCCAAGCACTCTTCACCACAGCAACAGCTCTATCCAAACACTTCCATTAAGCACAGTGGTTCCCAAGCCTTGTCCTGTAGAACCCCTTCCCTGTACATCTTAGTATAGCAGTTGCTAAATCTAGTTCTAGAGAGGTATCGTCCTGCAGGGTCCGGTTCCAACCCTAATATACGACACCTTCTCAAACTAATGAATGTTTTCAAATGTCCTTAATTGGCTGGATGAGTTACATTAGAGTTGGGTGAGAAGGGGGTCAGCTGCATGTTGGAACCAAGAATTTCAAAGCTGGAGGAAAAAAGTATAGGTAGGTAGGCAGGCAGATAGACAGGGTGTTCAAGGGGCTTTGATTTGATGTACAATTTAACATTAGGGAAGGGGATAGAGACGGCATCTGCACAGGGCCCAGAAATTCGTGGAACACTTGTGGACGCACAAGAGGAGGTTTGGTGACAACTATTATGTTTTCCCTGCTTTTTAACAGTGTTAGCCAACCCAGCTCTTGTGGACCTCCAAAAGGTTGATATTATTGCCATGTCCGAGTACCCAACACATTTGACCCTATAACTAAATATCTAGTTTGGGACCCATATCCATAAGGTTCATCTGTGCCCGTCAGTACAAAAGATCTGATCCTCAATCAGCACTCATACTCTGACAGGCTTCATAAATATGGACCTGGGGCAAAGACTAGGTTGAGAAACACTTGTCTTACACCGTGGCTCTCAGTCCTGGGAGCCCAGTCTTCTGAACAAAACTATTCCCTGCAATGACATGAAACGGCTCATAAAGGGTCAGACAATTAGCTGATTAACTGCTTCAGAGAATACTCGAAACCTTGCAAACTGGGGGGCTCCAGGACTAGGGGTTAAGAATCCTTGCTAACAACAACACATTCATTTCAACACCAGATAGGCTTGTTAATGAGCTTATTAGTTGGATCAGATGATTTTGAGCATTGAAAACACCAACATGTGCAGGGAAGGGAGGGATTCCAAGACAAGGGTTGGAAATTACTGCTTTTTAACACTTCCACACTCTGGCACCACTGGCTAACTCGCTTATTTCTTCATCCTAGCCCCACCACATTCACCCTTCACTCACAGCAGCACAAACATCAGCCCAACAGCAGCAGCAGCAGCAGCAGCAGCAACAACATCAACATCATCATCATCATCATCATACCATCAGCCCCTGCTGTCACTCAAGCTGACGGCACAGCAAAACTGGTCAGTTGTTGCGTTTTTTCGGCAGCATCCTATTGTGGCCACAGAGAAGCCCAGTTGGCTGTGGCTATGTTGACGGTTTAGTGGAGACTAGAGGGGAGGTGGGGTGGTGGGAGAGAAGGGCAGGTGTTCGGTAAAGGCGCAGGCGCTATTGGGTGGACGAAAGGAAGAAGGGGGGGCGGGGCGAGGCACAGTGCTTTTACCTGGATGGAGAGAGACAGAACTTCTTTGCATTGTGCGATGCTAAATGTCCTCCCCCCACCAACACCGCATGGTGTCCACCATTCTGTTCCTTTGGGGGACCTAGTTCAGTTGGGACAAGGGAGTCAGAAAGCTTTGCTTTTGGGTTTTGAAATAGGAAAAAAAAAATGTAACATGCACAATTAAAGAGATGTCACAGAAACCAAAGTGAACCAAGTTATCCACGCTCCTCACACAAATGCGTTCTATTGTAGCAACTGTTGCCAGGTCGGACAAGCTTTAGAGAACATTTGCAAGGATCCTATCCAACCTAATGAGAAATTCTAACACAGCTCTTTTAGTAACAACACCTAAACTTAAAAGTGTGTTATTATTTTCAAATGATGTTTATCACTGTTTGTATCATTATTTCTATGAGTGAAAGGTCATACTGTCTGTGACTTTATGCAGGTTGGCAAATTTGACAGTCATTTCCATCATGTCATATTTCACTGTAGGCTGAACAGCACTTTTTTTTTACCATATTCTACAAAGCTTGCCCAGCCTTGGAACAAGATTGGGTGGAGCGGGTGGAGCATGGACAATTCAAAACTACTGTTAAGCCCCACCAGGGCTACCAAAAAGACTCTGTGAAGCACAGCATTTAAGAGTGCTGGTGTTTTCCTGGTACGCACAAAGCATCAACACATCCCAAAACCAGTGCTGTTCACATCTTCACAAAAAAAAACAAAGTAAACGTCTGCCAGTGTAGTAAACTCAACACTCGTACAGTAGAGGTTTTAATGGGCGGCGCTGGGTAGTTATTTAGTGAAGGGTTTGGCAGCGTTGGGTAGCGCAGCTCCTTTGGAGCCAGTTGAGCGAATTTTTGGTAAAGCTAAGGGGACAGAGGGAGGGTTACCCCCAACTTACCCCATCCACAGAAACACAGAGGGACATGGGGGCAGTCTCTAGTCCTTTCACTTCCTCTCAGGGCTCCAATTCATTTGAGTCTGGGCGTTTCATAGAAGAAAAACAATCATGAAACATCATCAAAATAAAAAGTGTAAAAATAAGCAAAAATAAAATGTTCTCCCTTTACTTTCATAATGTTTGAAGACATTCTTTATTTTATGGTTGAATACATTTTTCCTAAAGGTCATGCATAGACTCTTTTTTCCTATGAAAACATCTGAAGCAAAAACAGTGCTACTGCGACACAAACTACACAAATGAAGACATTTCTTACAGACAGTTCCATTAAACATGGCCTCTTCATTGTGTAGGTATGTGTAAGGTACTGAACCACTGATGAGTAGATGACACACAGTTAAAGGCAGATGCAAAGAAAGATGGAGTGAGAGGGAGAAAAAGAGAGAGATAGATGGAGGGGAATAGTCCAGTGAGACTGAGCAGCGAATGAAAAAGAAGACTGAAAGAAACTGATAGCGATCTCCCAATTCTTTTAATCCCATGCCACAGCACCACATAGCATACAGCACTTTTACTGCACACCTCCTTCTATCCAGTTTCACATTTTAAGACTACAATCAAGAAATAGCAAACCATGATACATTTCATTTACTAAGGCATAAGAATTATAAGCCACTGGCAAACACGATTTTGGCTGATCTTAAGAAAAGAAAATTTGGCTATAAACAATTATTCTGTAAAAAGCTACAAGATGGAAAGCTACGTTTTCCTCATTCATGGCTGTAAACAAAATTTATGGAGAGTATTTAACAGTATTCTGTTAAAAAATGATATTTGAGTCCCTTTTACTATATTTATAAAAACATGATAGGCATCATCAATAAGACACTTCCAAAAATCATCCACTACGCAAAATGGCAGTTCTGTTAGTCAGTGAAGACCAAGCCCTGTTACACAAAGAGGCAGGCCAGAGGACCAATCCCAGCTAATGGCAACTAGCTACAACAATTTACATTTTTAAAAAGTGTTTAAATTGTTTAGTTCCCATTTATCACTGTGGTGATATCTGTAGCTACGTTAAGGTAGATAAAAGTCGGAGGGGAGAGAATTCACAGTGTCTTTCAGCTTTCAGGATGGGTGACGTGGGATGGGGGGTGATAAAGACCCTCACTGACTGTTTATTTTTTCTCCTCAATTGGGATGTAACGGGGGGAGGTGTGTTTATGCACCGTGGTAGAAAAATCAAGGCATTTTCCCTAAATACATGTGTGTGCGTTTGTGTGTGAATGCCTGTCATTGCAACCAATGGGCCTAACATGAAACACACATAAATGTGGCCAAAGTCCCAAAGACAAAAGACAAACACAAACACACACACACATAAACATGTAAAAACAGCGTCCAACCCTGGTTCTACACTTCACACACCTCTGGAGTAAACATTACATTCAATTTATCAAAGTGTTATCAACCTCTAATCGATAATATGCATATGTATGTGTGTATGTATGTGTGTGTGTGTGTGTATGTATGTGTATGTGTGTATGTATATATATATATATATATATATATATATATATATATATACGTAAACTGGTTAATAGTTCACATATCTACTTCAAGCAAATCTTAAAAATCTCAAGTACATTATTTATAGGCTACTAACATTGTATTGTATATAAAAAAAAGCATTAAAAAAAATAGAACACATGGCTAATGTCTAGCCTACACCTTAAAACTGTCTACAGGTTTAAGGTTTCAGAGACTTTAAACAGAGTGACTACATGTATATATTTTATTGTGTATGAATGCAGTTCTCTCCCTTTCGCTACCCTGGATCGCTACACTGGGTGTGTGTGTGTGACCAGAACCAAGGTCAGATATTCCAGTCTTTAAAAAAAATAATAATAATAATAAAAAAATAAAAAATAATAAAAAAAAAAATTCAAAGGCGCCCACCCTCTCAGAACCTGCACACAAATGCACATTTACATACATACACACATACATCTCCCCCATAAACACAAACCACTCACACAGCGACAGACACACACACACCCACCCACACCTACACATCCACCCACCAACCCACACATACACACACACACACACAGTGTCACAGACATGGCGCGAGGTGGGGGCACAGCAGGGGAAGTAAGAGCAGACTATCGGAAGGGCGTTTCAGGGGGGTGCAGGGCGAGTTCGGACCGGCGGAGGAGGGGCTCCTTGCGCGACGGCGGAATCGGCGGAGGCTCATACACGCGGGGCGTCGCCACGGCGATGGCGGCAGCGGCAGGCACGGGGGCGGCGGGCAGCACTGGCCTGAGGGCATCCAGCGCGGCCACCGGAGGGGCAGGAACACCAGGGAGGGCAGGAATTGCAGGTACCGTGGCGATGGGGTTAGGGGCCGGGTAAGGGACTGCTGGGTACTGAGGGTACTGAGCAAGCTGCTGGTACTGCTGGTAGTACTCTGCATAGTATCTGAAAGAGGAAGTAATAAGGACACGCACAGAAACACAGACACAAACCCCCCACAATAAATAAATCAGTACAGGAAAAAAAACAGCGTCACTTTGCTTGGTTACATGCAGGACATACACTGTTACATAGTCCACCAAAGGTTTTTGGGGACACCCAGCTTTAAAAAAAAAATTAAGATTTTTTTTGTCAGCTTACAACAGGACTTTAGTCAAGAACATCTTTAATGTCTACTAGTCAAGGCAGAGTGTAAAAGAGGTGAAGACCAAGCGAAAAGTCCAAAAGACTATGAGGCTGAGTCAAGAGTGAGACACAAAGGAAAAAAATCCACTTCAAGACCAAGCCTTAACTAGTCTTTACCTGCTTCCAGTCCAGATTTCTTGGACTTTTCAAATTGGTTGAGCCATTTAACAATGAATTATACCTCTGCAGTTTCACTTTAGCCAATGGCAACTCAAAATAAAAAAAATAAAAACAACAGATCTGTTCTGAGCTGCTTGAGCACAAGTCATTAGGCGTTGATGACTGGTAAGGGAAAGAAAATACAAATAAATATTTACATAAGCAGCAGTTGGTTGAGTAAAATAATTTTAATAAATGTCTTGAGAATGGACTCTAGTACTACAGCACCAGTTCATCATAAGGGTATCAATAAAAGTTATAAATAACTTTTTTTATGAAAAAGAAGAAACTGCAGAAAAAAAACTATATGCTTCATAAAATCAATTTTAAAAATTTAAGTACCTTAAGTCACTGAAAACCATCTTTAAAAAAAAAAAAACTTCTGTATTAAAGATGATCAGAAAAGATAGATGTCCCCAAACATTTTACAAGAAGTATGATGTGATCAGAAATATACTCTCTAATTGACCCACCTGGCAACAGAATCCTCCTCCTGGCTCGCAGCTTCTTCCCGGCCTGCAGGTGTAGGCAGTAGCGCTCTGCGCTTAGCCCTTTGGTACATGAAGGGCTTCATAACTGGGTCAGGCAGTAGTGGTGCAGATCTTCTGAGAGGGCTCCTGTCCCTCTCTCCAGACTTTGCGCTAGCCTGTTGCTGCTCTGCTAGCACTTGCTGCCCCTGCGCGAAGTAATGTGCCCTCGCCGCTTCAAAAATGGCTGCTGGGTCAGCCGCTCCCAGGGCACTGTAGGCGGGGCTGGCCGTGTAGATGGCAGGAGCCATTGTATAGGCTGGGTTAACAGCGGCGGCTGCAGCTGCAGGAACTTCCATGCTAGGCGCTGCAGCTAAGAACACAGGGTTAGCGACTGCAGGCGTGTAAACCTGCGGCCCATAGGCGGCACTTGCGGCTGCAGCAGCTGCTACTGCTCCGTTTGCCACTTGGCCATAGAGGGCAGGGTTAACAGAGCCGTAAACTTGTGCAGCCGCACTGGCACCGGTGTTGAGTGCTTGATTAGCCACCGTGCCCCCGTAGAGCTGGTTAGCGACCGTCCCATAAACTTGGCTAGCTAGCGCTCCGTAGACCGCAGGCGCCACTGCAGTTCCACCTTCTGCCCTTGCTCCAGCAGCAGTCAGTCCAGTCAGAGCAGCGTAAGTGGGGTCAAAGGTGGAGGTATTGTAGACGGAGTTGTGAACACTCTGTTGTACCTGTAATGGAAGTCCAGCGGCGGCGGCAGCAGCAGCGGCTAAAACAGCTGCCTGACTCTGATACTGCTCCAGGGCAGGTTTACCACTCGGGCACTCTCCAGCATAATGACCCTGCTTTCCACAGCTCACGCAAGGGATCTTTCCAGTGGGGGTTTGTTTGCTGGGCTGAACCTTAGAAAGCTCCACAGAGAGTGGCCGTCCCTTGAAGGAAGTGCCATGCAAAGCTTCGATGGCCTGCAACGCGTCCTCCTTGTTTTCCATGTGCACAAAGGCATAGCCTGTAAAAGAGGAGTGCCAAGTTGTCATTAAGCAAACATCAGTTATCAAGGTGTGAAATACAGTGGGTCCAATGGCGTCTGTGACTCCTTAATTAACCTCTTGGACCTCTTGAATGTCTTAAAATCAAAATTCTCAGGGATTCCTGAAAATACATTTCTTATGACACTATGTATCCATTAGGGAAAAACAGACACTCAAAAACAAATTCTGGCAATGAAAATCGTTCCGCTGCTTCACCCACAAATCTGTCAGCTTCTGTCTTTAGTGTTCTTTACTAATTATAGACGTCGTACTGGTCTGCTTCAGGGTAGCGCTGTAGCAAATTCACCCAGATGTTTACCCTGTTAGTCCTTCATAGCTTAGCAACTGTAAGTATTCCCAAGATACTTCTAAAAACTTTACAATATGTTGGAGCATGTTTGTAATCTGACAACCTGTCCAACTTCCCCAGACATGCGCGGATTATCACATTACCTAACTAGAAAAGACCATTTCAAAAGAAGAACTGATGAACCTTTTGTTGCCATTGTTGCTAGCATCAATATGGCTATGATGACTGAGTCAGCAGCCAGCCAAAGCTGGAGCTGTCATCAAACATGGGTCCTTTTTAATACTAGGAGGTATTTCGTACATTGGACATAATAAAGCGGCTTCTACAGAATTCCTCATCTTTTGTAGCTCTATTGTAGCAGAAGTGACCTATTCTTCAATGCCTTCTCTAACTGTTTAAATCTGACTGAGCATCTGGCAGCTAGCCTATACGTACAATTTAAATAAACCAAATTAATGCAAAAATGAGATGTAAAACGGACACGTCCACCAATCATCATGACATGACAGTGGATGGCAAGACTCTAAAGTCTGACTGTTTGATAAGATAAAATGTTATCTAAAAATGTATTAATCATTTAATGAAACCAGCAAGAAAAAAGAAGTAAATTCTGAGTAATGCTACATTTTCTGAACAGATGTGGTCAATCTGCGACGTTATTCTCAGTATGACCACATTTCCTAGAGAAATTCCACAACCTGTGTGGATCCTACTTGGACAGAAAATGCCTCATTTTTCCACTGGTTGCAGTGCATCACGTTCCGTTTTGACCAAATGGACAGGCTACCAACTACTATCAACAGTCTAGTAAAATGAAAGCAATTTATAAATACACAAGCATACACAGGAGGGATGCAAAACAGTTCAAATGTCTACAATAGGTCTACTAGGGGAATGTGCTGTTTTCATGTGTGAACTGGGAGTGAGGGGACAACATATTTAAGATAAAGCACTAGAGTTGGTCGCATGCAAAGGACTGCGGTTAAATACTTATGGTTAAATCACATGGTTTTGTAGATTTTTCTAAGTGAAAATAAGTTAACATATCCTCAACTTAAATATGGCATTTTGCAACAAAACTCATAACCTATATTTTTTTCCCCCAAAACCATGATATTTAGCAGTGCAATGAAATGTGTTCTCTGTAAAGGACATTGTGAAATTATTTTTACTTAGAAACTCACCATAATATGTAATTTGACAATGACAGCCTAAATTTGCTTATGACTAAATGCTTCGCTTTGACTTCCAAGCCCAATGCTATATTTGATAACACTGCATGGCCTTTAGTCCAAAAACTTCAGTGCAGTGTTGTAAATGGAAGGATTTATTCCTAAGGTCTGCCATTTAAGGTCACAGATTCTTATGACAGACAGTTTTTTTTAATTAAAGGGTGCCCAATCTTGGTCCTGAACCTGCCCCTAAAGGCCTTTATCACCTGGATCAGGTGCATTACTTTAGGGTTGGAGATAAACTCTGCAGGTTGGTAAATCTCCAGGATCTGGGATTGGGCAGTCCTGCTTTTGGGCATTTTATTTTTGCATGTTGGAAACTTCTCCACAAAAAATTGTGAAAACGTTTCTTACCTTTAACTTTATCACATTCCAAGACTTTCCCAAAGGTCTGAAAGAGTTCCTTGAGGTCTTCTGTGGTGCACATGCCACTCAAATTCCCCACAAACACTTTAGTGGAATGAAGTGGGCGTCCCCGGGACTCCTCCACCACCAGGTTTCGACCTTTAAATTCGCGGCCATTGAGCTCACGTATTGCCCGCTCAGCGGCGCCCTCTCCCTGCAAGTGAACAAAGGCGAACTGCCTGAGGACGCTGCAGCTCACCACCTGGCCATAGGCCTCAAAGATGGCAGACAGTTCTTCTTGTGTGGTGTCCAGGGCCAGGTTCCCCACAAAGAGCTTCACTGTATGGCCCTTCTCCATCACGCTGGAAAGACAGACAGAGGGTCTTGATTAAAATAAGATCTTTCACATCTACCTTGTTTGGTACAGACTAATCAGACTTTTTATTTGGTTTGTTTAGACAGGTGTGAGTACTCCACCTTTACTCAGACCTGCACCAAACAATGGAACCGTGATGCTCTCAAAATCACTAGTCTCAGTATGCCTTCATGTGAATCCTGGTCCAGTCTGCTGGTGGGAATGCAATTTTTTTTTTTTACAAAAATCCTCAGCAAAAGGGGGAATTCAACGTCAGATCATTGGATCATCCATCAGTGGTTGGATAGTGTGGTGGTTAACACCTCTGCCTTCTATGCTGTAGACTGGGGTTCAATCCCCACCTGGGTAAACACCCTACACTATACCAATAAGAGTCCTTGGGCAAGACTCCTAACACTTCCTTTTCCTTCCTGTGTAAAATGATCAAATTGTAAGTCGCTCTGGATAAGTGTGTCAGCCAAATGCTGTAAATGTAGATCATACTCTTCTCTTTTAAAATCAGGTGAGCACTGTACGGTCCACATAATCTGTGTAATATAACTCTTTACAGCTCATATTGTTGCAGTGTGTGTTTTGACGCAGCTAAACTTTAAGCATCTGTATTTTTATGCAACATGCAGGTTGGATTATGATGCAGTTCATCAAATGTTTTTAGTGAGAAAGATGTCCCTTCTTAGTATAAACGCACAATAAAAGTTGACATAAAAATAGGTTGTTTTCTGGCACTAATGGAGGCAAATGTCTATATAACAGTGCCTGTATCCACCAAATTTCTGACCAATCGAAGGTCACTGACATATATTATCACAACAAAAACTCAAACTTTGGTGCAGACTTTAGCAAACAAAGCAGGTGAGAACACATTTGTGTAGTTATAAGAGTGAGAAAATGAAAAGTAGACCCAAATCCAGGCCTTTTTCAGCTGCGGTGCCAACGGTGAATCAGCAATGAAAATTTGTTTTAGTCTAGGCTTAACTTTAATCTGTGTGGGGAAAACTGGACCTCAGGGTTTACAGAGGTTAAGGCAAAGAAAGGGACAATGAAGGAGAGAAGGTGAAAGGGCAGCAGAGTTGTCATATCTCATCAGCTACAGCAGAGGAAGCCACAAAGTCCATTCAGTTATGCTGAAACAGTGCTTTCCACTACCAACATGCTGGGTTCAGGAACTGAAATGCCTGTGGGTGTGTTGATGCAGTACTAATAAAAAATGCCCTGCCTGTTCCATGAAACCTGAACCAGGTTTCTGGTTCGTATTTTTGTATAAGGAAGCTACAGGTGATACTCATATCACTGTTTTTATTTTCAAATCCGTGCTATGAATATCGAAGAAAACTGAGACTAAATCAATATGATGCCCTTTGTGGTAGTTTTAGCCTAAATAAGATTTCTAGGTGGACTTAAATACTAATTTATGAACGGCTGCAGACTTTTTTAACACCACAAGACAGCATTATGGGACAGACGGCTTCTTTTGTGCGTTTTCTGAGCACAAATGCCCCACAAAGAAACTGAAGCTGGTCTACTGACGCAGTGGCGCACAGTGTAAACACACTTCCTCAATCCCTCAAGAAAACGGTTTGAAAACAGTAAAACTCGTCAGAGCTAACCAGCGGTCGCCTTCCTCGGCACCAGAGGAGGACAAGGCTGTGGTCTATACTTGCCATAACACATTAATGTCTGAAAAATGCTGACCAGTCGTTCCCTTTATAGCCAGCTGGCGTCAACAACACACGCCTGGGACGACTAGCATAGCACGAATGGTAAAAGCAACAAGAGGGCGATCTGTGAACGCCGCAACTATTCTGACACCACACGGGCTGAAAACGCATTCCCTCATCACACGGAAGGCGATAATAACCCGACACGCTATCAGTACAAAGATATTAACTGTGTTTTCGTGTCTCGTTTTCGCCGTTCGTCGCCATTCGGCTGTATGGGGGGATTTTTCGGGTGCCCTCTCCCCGAAACCTCTGCCTTCGCCTCTCTATCTCTCTATCGCCCGTCGCGCTTACAATTCGGCAGCGAATTGTTGCCATGGATACAACAAAACCAGTTCACATCTCATCTGAAACGGCCAGACTAAATTAAAAACTCGCAGATTTAGTAAATCTTTAAAATATAAACACAGAGAGAGGCAAAAATCTGAAATCTTCCATCTTACCTAAGCGGTGCAGGGTTTCAAAATGGTCGGTCCACTTCCGTTCTTCAGTAAAGACGGGCATTCTTTCCCAATGAGAGAGAGAGAGAGAGAGAGAGAGAGAGAGAGAGAGAGAGAGAGAGAGAGAGAGTGTATGACTACTCTTGTTATCGCTATGTCAGTACTTCATGTAAATCAGCCGCCGTGCTAGTAAAACCCTCTCAACTAAAAAAAAACACAACGAAGCGCGACAGTGATAGAGAGAAGGAGATGAAGAAAGAGTGTAAGAGAATATGACTTTCATCTTGTAATTACTCAGCCATATTGCCAGTCGTGCCAACTGAACTGAGAGAAAGAAAGAAGAAAAAAGAGAGCATGGATGTCATCCTCTAACTGCTTTGGTAATTACGCAGTAATGCTGAACTGAACTGAGAGAGTAACAGAAAAAAAAAGAAATAAACAAAACTCATCTGGTAAATGAATGGGTAATACAGCATGCTAGGCAGTCACGCCACTAAAGCCCAGCAAACTAAGAGGGAAAAAAGAAAGAAGAAAAATAAAAGAAGAGATATTAAGTGAGAGACAATACCTGTTATGACAATATGTATGTAAAGCAGTAAGGCCAAAAAGGCACACTGAACGGAGAGACAGAAAGAAGGAAGGAAGGATGAGAGAATGACAGTCATCATATAATTGTCTTGGCAATAATGCAGTCACACTGAACTGAGAGTGACAGAAAAGAACAGAAAGAAAGAAAATGACATCTTGCAAAAGCTTGAGCAGGAAGAGAAACTAAAAAAAGGAAGGAATGAAAAAAAAATGAAAGAAGAAGAGATATAAAATGAGAGAGAATAAGGTTGTCACCTTGTTACTGCTTTGGCAATACAGGATGTAAAGCAGTTATACCAAAAAAAACATACTGAACTGAGAGAGGAAGGAAGGAAAGAAGGAGGAAGGCAGAAGACAAAGAGAGAAAATATGACTGATATCGTAATTGCTTTGGCAATATGTAATGCATGGTGTGACAGTAGAGTCCACTGAAATGAAAGCTAAACTGAGAGAGAAGAAGATAGAGAGATAGAGGCAAACACACTTTCCCAATCCATTTTATTCATTAACACAGAGGAATGACCGCTAGACCAGCAAATAAACGAATGTTATTTTTCCTCATATGAGATCTTAACTCGACCAAACAAGGAGTTAAACAAAAACATACCATAGCTTATAGCATATCTACGTTCCTTTAACTATCAAAGAAATGACAAGAATCTTCATAACATTCACACAGAATATTAAACAAGTGAAAAATTAAGACACACTGAAGGATACAATCATTCTGAAGATGATTTAATCAAAAGGAGACATTTTACCTAAGACTAAACGTCTTATTTCAAGCTGAAAGTCCAAGTTCATTTCGATTCCGCAAGTTAAAGTAACTGCGGTTTGTTTCTAGATTAATTTAGTCGCATTCCTCCTCTGTCATTTCAAAGCTAGCTGGTAAGTACTCATTGAACAGCTTCCTTGACAAAGACTCTGGTTAATCTGTGTGTGTGATCTCAGTGACTACAACAAAGATACACAAAGAGCAGCATCAGCTTTCAGCTGAAGAAAACAAACGTGAGCATGCAAGGCTTTCTGTGGACGGGTCAAACATCAACTGCTCGGACAGGAAAACTATTTCTGATGAAACAGACATGGTGATTACAAAAAACTACACAGTAGGACTTGATAAAATATTACTAGACCAAAAATGTTCTATCTATATCTCTACTTGAGTAGAAGTACAAAAGTTCTTGCTTGTGAATGTACTTAATTGCATGTAGTTACTTTAAATATTGTGTCATTTTTTTGTGATTTTCCTATCTGCAGTTACACAGCTCCTTATAGAACATGTCAATCAAAACATAACACTGTCTACAGTAACTCATAGTACTTCTACTCCTGATACAGTGTATTCAATCTAACTCAAGAGCAGATAATCACCCTGATATACTAATCATGATAAATTGTCATGGCGTTTTATGAGTGTCCTGTACTTATCAACTGACCAACTGCCTCCTTCATTAGACAGTTAATTATAGATTTGACAGCATTGTTTTAGCATTGCTGGTGTCTGTCTCACAATGGTGTATCACTTTTATTGGGATATATCACCATAGCAACCTATGCTGCACACCTAACCTGCTCCAGGGCCGGTAAAATTTGGGATTTCGGATCATAAACAGCTGTTGAGCCAATCAGCAACTGGCGGAGGTGGATTCCACTGGTACTTTTTTTTCCTTTCTGACATTTGTGGCATCAAGCACTTTTTTTTTTGCAAAAGAGACAAATCATACTACATAAATATTAAGGTTTAAAGGCAAATATTACTGCAATACACACAAACACAGTAGTAGTGCTTTTATACTATTATAAGTGCTTTACTTTTTTTAAATGTATGCAATTTTCTTGCTTCTTTGAGAAACCAGGCGCTCAATTCCTCCTCATGTTTGTTGTGAGGGGGGAACCCCAGTGTACTGTGACTGTTCCAACTTAGAAACCAACAACAAATGAGAGCCAGCATTGTAATGGGAATAACAGAAAATTGTACAACAATGATATCCAAATAGCACTGTGATTCCAGAAGCCACAGAAAAAAACCCAGAGCTTTATATTTGCGTAGTCAGAATAAACATATCTTGCATGTACACTCAGAAGCTAAGAAACAGCTCAGGAAACAGCTCTTTGAATGTCTCAGCAGGACAATGAAGAGCATTAGGGTCAAACTGGGTTCCTTCTGGACTACAGCTCTGCAGAGTTTAGTACTCTTCCTCATTAAACATGCCTAAAGTCGGCATCTAATCAGCAAAAGCTTAATGGCCTGAACTCAAAGGCCCCATATCTAGAGTGAGGCCAAACAGTTCAATGTGGAATGCTTACAAACTACACTTGGCTCAGTTTGACATGGCCCTCTGCTTGTGCTCAGTGGGAACGGATGGTGAGATGACTTGATGACGTATCTAATCACTGATTTGTTCTATGTTTATGTCGGTATTGTGCCACCACATCCTTTGTTATTCAAAACCCAAATAATCAAATAAGTTCATTTGGCTTCAGGTCTCTTCAGTTTCTCTGTAATCTTTCGTTTTCTCTTATTCAATCCATCTAATCTTTTCAATCAATCATTTAAAAATGTCATCAATCAACCAACAATTGCTAAATGTTCCAACAGTGCTGCTACTAGGACAGAGGAGCTGGTTAGCAACGGTGTAGCATGCTAACAGCACCGCTCACTACAGAACAATTCTGGCTTCCTGAAGAACCACTGACACAAGTTTAGTCGACAATGAGTCAAATCTGAGGGAGAAATGTTGAACGGTTGGCGCTGCGGTGACAGAAAGCTGAAAATAAAAGTGTTCTGCGTGGATCTGTAGCCTGCCAGCTAGGCTAATGCTACCTGGCTCCTCTCCTAGTTAGCAGCACTTCTAATTAGCATTCAAAGGTTTTTCTCGGCTGCATCTTTAGCTTTGAGCTAAACGTGCTTTTCACAGATAGTATGTCTGCAAACCCAGCTCGACACCACAGATATAAAGGGTCCAAGGGAAAGAGACAGTTTGAAGGGTTTCAACAACTCGGCAAGAGTTTTTGGTCTCTTCAGTCTGTCTGTACTTATTTGTTTTCTCTTCTTCTCTAAGTGCACTCTGTGCTTATCACTATTCACAGCTGCTTGTGGTCATAAATTGGCCGTTGGTGCGTCTGTGACTCTGCGTCCTTTTCCCGCTATGGGCCGATCTCGCTCCTCCCACAGAGTGACCCCGTCACATGCGCAGATCTGTTTAGGGTTCTGAAACAGTCCTGCAGAACGAGCGATGATTCCACACGCCAGCCTAAAGAGAGAGAGAGAGAGAGAGAGAGAGAGAGAGAGAGAGAGAGAGAAAGAGAGAAAGAGAGAGAGAGAGAGAGAACTACTAAATAATGTATACTGCTGCAAGGTTGGAAAATTATTACAGAACGGTGGCAAATTCCTGGTCAACATAATGAGACACCGTAGCAATCTCTGTCTGGAGTCAATACAAAATGGTTCCAGTTTAAAATGTTAAGCTACTGAGCTGGACTATGTTGGTGTAACTAATCTAAACAGGTTTGAAAGGGCAACAATGAATTTGCCATTATTGTAAATCAGCTGACAAACACAAGAAACAACTTCTGATCCGCCAACCTATATATGCAAGAGAAACACACTTCTGCACATTTTAATGCACATTTCTTGTTTAACTGCTGAGTTTAATATATGGGTAAAAACAAGTTACGTTACATTTTATTATTTCTGTTTTTTTTTTTATGTTTAACTTAGTAAATAAATGAAAACGTGCACTGAAATTAGCAGAGAAATAACACAAGTGTGTTCTCTGTAGAAGATGTGAACTTATTTTCATTTAGAAAAAAGAATCTTTTCCCAGGGGTGCCCAAACTTTTGCTTAAGTCTGTAAAAGCGGTGGACAGCTTTTGTCTGCTTGGACCAGATATTTAAAAACGAAGGATCCTTTGGTGCTGGACAGGACTTCTGAGAGAGCCTTTGAGGGCACAAAAACAAACAATTGGATTCTTGACCGAATCAACCCTCACTTCCCACTTGAAGCCCAGATAAACAAAGTGAAGCTCTAATTTTGGACATACTCTGAGAAGAACCAAGTCACTGGAAAAGACAATTATGCTTGGAACATCTGAATGTAAGAGACCAAGAAGACAACCAGCTACAAGATGGATGGAGACAATCAGAGCCAAGCATTTGTAAATGTGATTAAATATTTCAAATTTTGAGTTACTAAATACTATAAATTCTATACTGTAATCATATATTTATAATACGTGTTTATTGCTGTAATGATCTAATTATAATTACTTTTGTCAAGTTATCTACCTCCAGATGTGATCACTAAATATGAGACATTCTGGATGTTAAATTATAACTTCAATCTCAATATTTTACAGATTTCTCAGCAAAAATGGAATCATTATTTATCATTTTATCAGTTTATCATTTTGGATATCATTTTGAAAACACTGACAAACACGGATACAGGATCTATAGCCACTGCATTTCATGTAGTTTAGGCAAATGAAAACTGTGGGCTGTGGTCAAATTTCACTACACACAACAGTTCATCCGCATCATTGCTTGTCTACAGCCTCTCCACTGCCACGGTGGTGGTTTTACATAAAGAATCAACATCCGGCTTTCAGAACAGTTAAACAGTAGAAATCCACTCATCGTGGTCAGTGTGTAGGCCTGTGTGCTGTAACTGTACTAAACTTTTGCTCCCACCTCTGTCCGGAGTTTCCTGTTTGTCTGGACAGTGGGTGATTTCCTCGGCCAAGGTCATCCTCCCCAGAATCCACCACCAGTGAGCGACCAATCACATCCCACACCTGTCAGAGCCAATGTGAGTGAGAGATGTATGAGACACTGAAGAAAATACTTTTGTATTATCAATGAGGAAAATAGAGCACAGAAAAACAATTTTAATCACAAGGACTTCTGTATTATCGTAGCCCTAACCCCGGTCTAAATCCTAACCCTAACCCCACCACTGTTTAAAAGAAACTGAGTTTCAAAAGATAGTTTGTTAACAATTTGAACATCTGTAGATAATCTATAGGGGACTATTAGTGGACTATCCAAATAAAGTGAGAGTAAGAATTATAAAAGGTTAAAAAAAACAAACAAACAAACAACAAAAAAAAATAATAATATATTAACAGAGGTGCATTTTATTTAGCTTTAGATTATTTTCAGTTAATTTTATAGTCAACCTGACATTGGCCTTTGTTACCCTAGTCATGTCCATGTCATATTAAGCAAAATTCATGATAAAATTGTTCTTTTCTCATCATCCTCTATCAAAATGTTTGCACTGCCTCTATATCCTCTGATTCTGAATATACACCACTGTTTACTAGCAGGCAGTGAAAGATGATATTAAACAATAGTATCATGTTTCATTTCCACCTCCCATCACCCTGACCTTTCATCAAGATAAACTCCAACCCTAGCTAGTTCAGAGTCCCTCCCTGTTAAGAGGTTTTTCATGTCGAAATAGATGATTAATACAGCAGTATTAACAAATATGATGCTTCTGGCCACTGATATCATGATGGGAAATCCCTGGTCTCAGTGCAATTGTTTATTTGTATACAGATGACAGCATAAGCTGAAACATACCCGTCATCAAGAATAAATAATATGCATGTGTAATGAAGTACTGACTTTCTACAGTGCATACTCAGCTTCATATATAAGTTACCTTTAGCTGGGAGTCTTCCAGTCGAAATGTGGCTCTGCCATCTGATCCTGCCTGGACATTACCCAGGTCACCCACATGCTGCTCCAGAGACACAACACAAGCTATTAGAGCATCTATTTATCCATCAATTCATAAGTAATTTCAACATATTTCAAACTCTTTTAACCAATTTTCCACCAACTAGAAACCCTGCTATTTGCTGGAATTCCACTTTTAACTTTTAGAAGTCAGAACTCTGGAGTCACTAACCACAGCATGATGTATTTTTTTAATAATAATCTTTAATAATCACCTATAATTTGTAACCTATAATATCTATTCCAACCTTAGAAATGTACAACCTAATGCATTAGTAGATATAGTAGAGAAAACTGTACAAAATCATCATTTATAGGGTTTTTTCATTGGAAAGTGTCTGTCCCAAACTCTAACCCCTAACTTTCAACTTGTGAAAATAACAATAATTTTGGTATTTTTTTCAATGTTGTTTTTTAAATATTTAGATTTGTCATTTGTTTATTTCATTTAAATTAAATTTCAATTTGAAAAATGCTGTCCCACAATTTCAAGTCACTACCAAAACAAGAAGAGTCCACAGGTGAAGCCTTATTTTAGCCACACCCTGCAATTTAGAGGAGGAAGTGAGACTGCATCCCTGACCCTCATGGCCAGACGGTGAGCAGTTACAGCCCATTGTTCTGAGGTAAAAGTGCCCCAAAGTCTGAAACTCCATGTGTAACACGAAGAATTGTTACTACATAATTGTTTTAATAAAAAATATTATGATTTTATGTATGTACAGCTGTTCAAATCTGTGTTTGTTAGTCATGTACTGGCATTTTTGAGTTATGTTCAAAATTAGCCTAAAGTCTTTAGTAATGATGCTCTATAAATGTGCCTGAACTCATGACATTAGCAAACTGCACTGCATGAAGTTCTACTAAAATTTCACTGAGTCAAAAGTAACTGTACCCTCTCTGTGTCCTCTGGACCTCCATGTTGTTTTCCAAATGGGTTATAGTGCTCTCCACAGCTGTGGGGGAGGGAGAGGGAGAGGGTGAGGGAGAGAGAGAGAGAGAGAGAGAGAACCAAAAAGGACAGAAGGGGTCTTGTGTCTTTCTTTCATACATTCTGAAGGTCACTGAGATAATCAGCACAGTTCCTGTTTCCCATCAATGTCCTCAGTCATGCATGGTCATGATGGAACATTTAAATTCATTTGACTTTAGAGAGAGTAACTGTGGCAGATTCTCAGTCATGGTTGAAGAACATATCATTAGTCATGCTAATACACTATTTCTAGCAAGGGTATTCAAGGACTTCAAACGTGTGTATGATTTCCAAATGAAACAAATATCAACATCAACACAAGCTTGTTCTTCCCTTATAAACATCAGTCAGTTCAATGGCTAATTAACAAACCCCTAATTAGACTAGATAACTACACATCACTAGTAAGTGATAACAAGTTTACTTTATCTAATAGACCTCAATACTGATGGTTCACTTCTCATTCTGAATCTAAGATAAAAGCAGTTCCGCTACCTCATGCAGTCCTGTGTGAGATCTCCAAGTTCATGTACATGCAGCCCGTGTGCTCCGGGCTCCAACCCGTCAATTGCCCCGTCAATCAAACAGCGATCCTCTGAAAGCTGCAGGAAACGAACCACACCCTGCACTCGCCCCAGCCCACTCAGCATTGCCACAGCAGCACCCAGATCTGACATGCACACACACAAAACAGTGAACCATTTGCTGCGATGTAAACACATGACTATAAAACCAAACATATGTGGAAAACAATCAGCATCAAGCAATTTTGTGACCAGCCTGCTGCCAAGACTGTCATTGAGTTTTACACTGGAGCTAAGAGGCTAAAGTAGCTTACAAGTAATGAAAGCTTATAGCTTCATAAACTGCACAGAGCTGTGAAGTAATCTCAATAATTTTGCAGATGTAGTTTCTGGTACTGTATGATATTCTGTTAGCTACATCAGCCTCATAGCTCCAGTACAAAACTAAAGAAGCACACTTAAAAAAATAAACGTCTTAGTTGATCAACTACATTTGGAGTGGGGTGGGGGAATGGCATAAATTAGATTTTTAGGTAAACAGAGACGGACCTGGTTCTGATCCGCCCATTCCCTTCAGTACGGCTCTCCTGCCTGTGCCCTCTATCAGCCCCTGAACCTCCTGAGTGCTCAGAGACGTCTCCACCAGGACTTCCTCCCGAGACAGGTCAACCTGTACCGAATGCACTCCTGTAAACACAGACATACACTAACATTCAGAACAGTGAAAGCACCTCACTTTGTTTTCAATAATAACTTGTAGATTTACATATTGTACGTCACACATTCAAAGATATTTATAGATGACATATTACTGAGTAATATTTAAAGTATTCTGGGGAAAACAAGATGTTATATGACTATAAAAACACTGTAATAATATATATACAATATTGTGCAACTGTTAGAGACCAGCATTCATTTATTTAACTTCTAGTCAGAAAAACCATCAAGTTATTCATTTATTAGCTACTCATATTAACATTAAATTATACAAGACGGCTCAGCAATTATACATATTATAAACATATTGTTCAGTATTTATTTTTCTCACTGTTCAGCTTTATTACAGTTCTCATTTTTTTCAAAGAAATCATGCAGGGATATTTCCACACTTTTGGTTCAGTCTTAGAAGTTGGTTGCATTTTCTGCTTCTCACGATCCAAATACTCCCAACACACATTCAGTGATGTTGAGGTCTGGACTCTGGGGCAGTCTGGGGCAGTCTGGGGCACCCATTGATCTGAGAACATCAGCAGCTTCTTTGTTTGACTTGTAAATTTTCTTCTTTTTCGTTCTCAGTAACAGCTTCTTGACAATCTACACATCCTTTCAGATCCATAATCTATAATGAGTCTTCTTACAGTGGAAGAATGAGTGGAGCTTGATTCTCTTCTTTCTTTCTAAGCTGAAAGCTTTAAGTACTGTTTATCTGATGCTGACCGTCTTGGTGGCCTACCAGGTCTTGTGCGATTGTTAGGAGTCACATTTTCTCTATATATTTGAATATTTTTTTAGCAGTTTTGGAAACTATTTTTTGCACTTTTTTGCTTTTGTTTTTCTCCTTCTTTATGAATAACCCAATAGCTGTTTTAAATAGAACTTAAATAAATAAAGGATAGTCTCTAGACTTCTGCACAGTACTTTACAACATGTCAAGTTATTCCAGCACTTTTGAACTATAAGACAGTTAGAATGATCATCTCGTTGCAACTGAATTCTTGATGTTCTACTCCTGTTCATCATTCTTTAAACATAAGCAGCTTCTTTCTTTTTTAATTCATCTTCCTAGATTTCTACTAATTATTCAAAACCTGTATATTGTATAACACATTAGAATCATTTTATAAATGTATGTATTGTCAAACTGTCTTTCATTATTATTATATAAAAGATTCATATTAAACTTTTGAACATTGGTGTATTATTACATTTCTAAAGCACAATTATTTACTCAAATGTTAGTGTTTGTAAATCTGTCTAATACAAACTCTAAACCCACACTGACCCAAATACTTGATTCATCCCAGCACCCATTTGGGGCTGTGACTGTTCAGGGTGCTCGCAGCACACAGTGAAGACATTTGTGACTTGTTTTTGTGCTCATTTGCATATTGCAGGCTTCAGTATTACAAAGGCCGATATTAGCAAATCATACACAGGATCCAAACAGAAAGCACACAGAAAGAGAGACGATCACTGAATTGCACACGGCTATTTAACTACACTATATTTGTCATGAAATACTGGCCTCTGCACCTAAACCGTGTCTGTCATTTGGGATTCAGTCAGATTCCAACTGGACATTTATTCACTCTTTAGATGTAGAAACCATTGTTTCATGACTTTCATAGTGCACTATGCATAGAACAAAGATCATCTGGGGTTCAGCTAATGTTTCACCCAGTCAGACTTAGCCTTAGGGAATACTTTGCTTACCAGGCTGTTTCTCCAGTGTCCCTTTCACTGCATTAACACAACTTTCACATGTCATCTGCACTGCAAACTCAAGCTGTGAGGGTGAAAGAATGAGGACAGATTATCAGCAACAGCCCGCCAGATAGCCGCGCTGCATATTACCAGGTCTGATGTATCTGTATGATAATGATGCAGCCAAAGTACAGAATATTACAGCTTGAACCAGAGAACAAAACTGCATGCCAACATGGTGAGGACACATGATGGTATCAGAATCATATCAGAACTGGAAGATATTTGTTTAAATAAACTGTCATGAACAGATGTTTAGATTTACCTGATATTTCAAACTGATATTTGATGGCATATTTATTGTACTCCAGAAGAGCAGACTGTTTAGGTGATGCTGAACTACTGTGTTAAAACATGTTATTCATTTAAACCTGTAGAAATATTATATTTCTTTGTAATGCTAATCTGGGTGGATCCAGTACTAATTTCAGCTTTTTATAAATGAAGGGTTTTGTAATAAAATGTGTTAAATGCCACTTTGAAGATCCCCCCGCCTCCCCAATATACATATACAATATGTATATTGTTGTACATATACAACAAACCTCAGACCAAGATTAATACCACCTTTACTGGAGAGTCTCCTCCCCTTACTTCCATAACTTCCATTGTGAACAATATGCAAGCACACGTGACAATGTTATTCAGTTACATTCAAAGGCGACTGAACAATGTGATCACATGTGACACAATATGAACATGTGATTGTTCACATTAACTTCCGTTTGAGTGTCAGAATGCTGCCGCTGCGCCATTTAAGGTGGAACGGGAAAATCGAAACATGAAGCTGGGGGATAAAACGCCGACGCCGACGTTGTAGATTAAACTAACTCGCAGTTAATTCAACAAGAGCTCAAAGTCCGGGATGTGACGCTGCTGCTGTTTCGAAAAGAGGCTCCACGACGTAACGTTAACGTCTAACTGTTAACCTGATCCGCCTTTAACTGCATTTATCGCACCACGGTTAAACTGAAAAAGAGAAGGAAATCTCACTTTAGCTGCTCGATCTGTTTCCATCTTTACTGACACCCCAGGGGGACACGCTCGGCGCCGTGAAGCGAAGCGCAGCTGGTTTCAAAACAACGCAAACTTTTCGGGTTTCAAAATAAGAGTCCCCACATAAGAAAAGACCAACTGGTGTCAAAAGAAATACTAATAATATTAAAATGTTTAATATGACAATAATATTACACGTTTTAATGTCCTTACGTATACTTCTGAGAAGGAAGACTTCTGAGGAAAGGATATTTTGTTACTCGGTTCCATTTTTAATCATATTTCTTTCCCAGTTCCACTGCAGCGAGTCGCTGAGTTTCAAACTCTCTCCTTTGTTTAATTTCTGTTCTGCTTCGCTGTTGCTAACGAGCTTCAGCCCGTTACGACTTCACTTCCGAGCTTTCGCATTTCAGTTTAGACCAACAAGGATACAAAAAGAGAAGAACAGCCACTAATAAAGTTTTGAATCTGCTATTTTTGATACTTCCTGACAAAAAGGTGCTTTTGGCAGCTACTTTTTCTTCTGCTCGAGTCAAACAATCATTTCAGTGACATAACAAGACTTTTAGTAGAGGGTGGTTTTGGGCTCTTTTGCCATTTCTGCGTTTTACACAATGAAAATCTCAACCTCCAAGCTTTTATTTTTGTTTATTTTATTATAATAATAATAATAATTATTAAAATAACAATCAGATACACATAAAACATATATACAACAAAAAAAGGCACATTTTTACAGTTTGCACATGTTCACAATTCTCCAGCCGTGGGTTACTGGCTCGGTTCTTCAGAGGGCTCTGTTGTTAACTGGGAGGGGAGAGACAGGCCTTTCTCCTGAGCGTGGCGTCTCCACCGCTCATCATCAGACTCGTGAGTGATGTATCGGCGGCCTATCCGCTGCTCAAACTGACGCAGATCGCACCACAGCTGGAAGTTCTGGAAAGAACAAATATAGGAGACGTCCAGGAAATAGTGGTGAAAATTAAGGCGGCCTCAGTTTCCAGATAATGGCCTTGCTTTGACCTTCTAAACTGGAATTAGCTCTCACACTGTGAGAACACAGCTGGGTGTGTGGACATGTGAGAAGTGAGTTTCAACATTCTTGCAAATAAAAAATATGCCAGATGCACCAATACACCGTTACCCACATGCCATAGCCCAATTTATCCCCCATTTAGGCTGTGTGAACTGTTCCCCACATACATTAATAGGAACACTTCAGTCATTTTACTGCCTCCTGCACTTTGTGTAGTTGTGCACTTTTACCTTGGGTGTGTAAAAATGTGTATATATTATGTGTACATATGTAGTACTGTGCAAAGTCCAGGGAGTCTCAGAAAAACACACTTAGTGCTGAGATACTTTTTTTCTGGGATGTGTAAGACTTTTCACAGCACTGAATGTTCAGTTTTGCTGCACCAAAACTTTGTAGAGCTCAATACAGCTGGACTGGAAACCAGGATTAAGCTAACTGCAAAATTACCTGGAGCCAAGCATGTCCCATAGCTTTACCCACGCTGTACCTGCGCCGGACCACCACCTGCAGCAGGTTATTAATCAGACTCACAGCTGAGAGAAAGAGAGAGAGAGAGAGAGAGAGAGAGAGAGAGAGAGATGGAGAGAATTGGTATTTTTTACTGCAATAGATTACTGAGGCAATAGGCTAAAACCTTTGTCTGCTCTATGATCAGACAAAAAATAAAGGAAACAGAAATCCTACTCCCATGACAGTATATCACAATTTCAAATCATATAAGTTAAGTGATACTTTTTTATTCCCACAAACAGGGAAATTCCACCTCCGCATTTAACCCATCCGTGAAGTGAAACACCACATACACACTAGTGAATACACACACACTAGGGGGCAGTGAGCACACTTGCCCAGAGCGGTGGGCAGCCCTATCCACGGCACCCAGGGAGCAATTGTGGGTTAGGTGTCTTGCTCAAGGACACCTCAGTCACGGACCGTCGGGACTCGGGATCGAACCGGCAACCTTCCGGTCACAGGGCCAGTTCCCTAACCTCCAGCCCAGGACTGCCCTGAGAAAGTCCATTAGAAAGTCCATTTGAGTTTACTTAATGTGGTCTGAGGTACGTGTAATATTATTTTCAGACATGCACCTTACACAATGCTAATTGTCAGAGTAAAATTAGCTACATTAGTCTTGTACCTTCAACCTTCAACAAACATTAAATGTCTTAGCTGAGCAGCTGCATTTGGGGGTATGAGAAAAACATAATTTTTTTTACAGAACTATGGCTTTAAAGTGCCCGTATCCCACAATTTTCTTTAATCTTATTTTTCCCAGTCAGAATGAATTTGTACATCACCATTTTACAACAATCTTTATCCAGTAGAACTAAACCGGCTCTTCTGGTTTCTGTGGCTTTTATATATGTATAGATATAAGATGCATGCCCTGATTGGCTGACTTGTATTGTGCCTTGGAGCTAAACCACAGTAGGCCGGAGAGGTGTAAATATGTAAATGAGTCTATTAAAAAGACATCACAAAAGCAAAGTTACGGCTATGTTATTACCAGGCTGAAGTGGCAAGAATCAGATTTTTTTGCCTTAATATGACACAAATCTGATTTGTTCAGACCCATATATACATGAAAAAATGATCTTTTCAAATCAGACTTGAGCCACTTTCATATGTGTTATTAGATTAGGTACTATCAGAGCAAATCATCTTGGCAGCGCAGAGTTGTTCTGCTAGTTAGTTTTTTTCTGTTCATGACACACGTGGTTCATTTACATGACATTACTGATTAACATGTGTGCATGCAGATTGTTTCAGACAACTGGTTTGTTCACATCAGTGGCAGATCTGAGTCACTTACCTCCACGAATGTGAACCATCAAGTTAGAAACATCAGATCTGAGCAAAAATCGGAATTTAGCGGTGGGCTTTTCAATATGAACATAGCCTTAATTTTTTTTATATATATGGGTTGTATGGACCGGGTGATGAATGGTACATTCTGAGACATTAGTCATGTGTATTTATAATGTCAAGCTATTTTCATTTTTAAAAAGTGAGAATAATTTGTTTATTTCTATTATATTATATTATATACAAAAGTTTAAATACTCCCAGAAAAATAACATTTAGCTGATTTTTAAAATGAAAATGAAGACACATCCTCTACTGGGTACATATTTAAGTATGCCATTTTCTGCTTGTTAGTGCACACTTTCTATATATTTGATAAAACATAAAATATAAATTGTGCCATAACTTTTTAGGCAGTTTTTTCCTGTACGTAAAAGTCAGCAAATAAACATAATCATGCGTTTAAATGTGTAGAACTGTGTTCTCTGTAGAGAATGTGTTTATTTTCACTTAGAAATTCAACAAAACGTTTAATTTGACCAGGGAGTCACAGACATTTCTTATACAGCTGTCTGCCCTTTAAGATCACTGCCAAACTTCAGTTCGTTTAAGCGCTATCCTCTCTCACCCTCCAGAGAAATGAACGACCACGGCTGGCGGGGGAACATGAAGGCAGCGTTGGTGATCTGCTGATGAATGTCCTCATCCTCGTTAAAGGGAAAGGTCCCACTCAGGCTCACGTACAGGATCACCCCAACTGCCCACATGTCCAGAGAGCGGTTGTAGCCATGGCTACTGATGACCTCCGGAGCCAGATACGCAGGGGTGCCCACCACCGAGCGCCGGAAAGACTTCTCACCAATGATGCGGGCGAAACCGAAGTCACAGAGCTTCACCTGAGACACAGAAAGTATGGAATGAGTTAGACTTTTAGATGGAGATTGTTGGCTCAGGCACATTTACAGTAGTTCCCAAAACTATTTAAAAACTTAACCTTTAACAATGAAATCATTTTTAGGGTCTCTAATAAAATGCTTTACATTTTTTAAAACATTTATTTCAGAGAAAAACACTTTTAGCACAACATCAGACTGATGAGAGTCTCTTTGTGTGGAGAAGAAATCCACTCAGACTTTTTTCAGTGGTGTCAGTGAGCTCATGTTTACTGATGGTTATGAACTCAAACCTGCAGCTGGCTTTGGAAGAATACTTTGCCAAAGAGATGCTCAGTACAATCTTGGAATAGTACGTTTAAAATAAATGCTACTTGATTAAAAAAATTCTGTCTGAGCTCAATGAACTCAATGAACAAAGTGTTTCGAATAAGAAATTCAGCAGCCTGTCAATCAGGGCTTGAGCTGGATCACACTGTGTTTTTCTTAGATTTTTTTAAGGCTGTGTTCCTCCCTGTTCCTGAGTAACTATCCATCATTATATATATCCATCAACTATCATTTTAATATCTACAGGCAGACAGCTCTAATTTGCCTTTTAGTTTGTCAGTACTCACAATGTACATACTTGATTATTTCTTTAGTATACCAGCAGCTAGCAAAACGCAGCTTACACCACCAAACATGCGTAAATTGTAACTCTTCCTTTTATACTTAAATAAATTCTCTAAAAAATATATACATTTTATACTAAATAATTCTCTTACAAGCTGGAAAGTTCTAGTCATAGAAATTAACATTTTTCTTTCAGCGCTGTGTACTTTAGACAATGTGCTGAATAATATTAAATAAAGTATCACAACAATATAATTCAAGCCATGTTTTCTCTTGAAGCATTAAAACACATAGATGAAGTGGAATGAATGCTACTTTGATACACTTTTAGAGGTGAAAATAACGTACACCAATGATTCCCAGTCCAGGTCACTGTGTACCCAGCATAACATATTCTAGTCACAAAACACCTGATCCAGGTAAAACTGTAAACCATCTCCTTGCTTATCTGTAACAGTTGGGTAGGAAACTACAAAAGTAAAAAAATATGCGGACTGGTTGAATCCTCAGTCTAAACTGATATCACAAACTAAAACTACATCCCCAAACGTTTGGGAACCCAGGCTCTGTAAGTAGTAAGTAGTGACCAGATACAGACCTGAGGGAATGAGACTGGTGAAGCAAGAAGAACATTCTCAGGTTTGAGGTCACAGTGAGCGATGTGCTTCAAATGCAAGTACCGCAGAGCCTCCAGAATCTACAGATAACATACAGACAGTCATTGACTGCGCCAACAGATAAACAAACATGTTTCTAGAAAAAGATGGTTCACTCAAAATTGTATTTTTTGGGAACGATGAGAGGTTGATAGTAAGGTTGATAAATGATACTGTACCCTTAGCATATAGTTGCTAATTCTTACTTGTTAAGGTTAATAACCAGAATGCAGAGAATATTCTTTCTGAAGATTTTAACCCTCACTTTTAAATATGATGCTGTCTGAATATTAATTTTACTAGAACTTACATTTTTACAGCTTTATACAAAACATTTTGATTGAATGTTTTAGAGCTGTATAATACTACCATCATATGTGTACCTGCAACAAAACTGGATACTGTATTAACCCATTAATGTCCATATGTGACAGTTTGCCTGAGCACAAATCTGAAATAATCATTCAAATAAATCACACTATATGGATAAATTGTGCTTTAGCCACTTAATTGATCATTTTAAATGTAGTATTTTGGTCACATTGGACCTAGTTTGATTTTTAACAAAACAATAGGAAAACTCAGATGTGACCGTGAATAAATGTGTAAAAAGTACGAAATGGTATTAAAGTAAATAAATGCCCAACAATTTTTTTTTTTAAATTTCCGCACTGCAGAGTAATGTATACGTCTTATCTTTTCTAATCTGAGGGGCCTAATATAGAGGCGGGTAAATCTAGTCCTAGTGATTCATAACGCCACAGACTACAGGATGTTCAAACTTTTAACACATGTAACTGCCAGGGGTTGATTATATAGCCGGTCAGAACATGAAAGCAGGAAAAAGACTTGAAAGACTGTAGAAATCAAGTCAAAGGTTTCTTTTAAAGTCCTTTGTTTTCATATATAACAGCAGACAAGAGTGCAGATTTCCCTGAGAACATTAAGGAGACACAAAAGAGGAGTTTCCATGGTTACCTGCATAACCAGGAAGCGTGTGATACGTTCAGGCAGTCGTCCACTTTCATTGGATAAAATCATCTCCAGCATGTCACTATGAAGCTTCTCCATTACGACAAAAGTGCGCTCAGCTGTATCGAACATACCCTCGAGAACAATGACCCCAGGATGGGACAGACTCTGGACATATCCATACGAAAACACAATAAAAACAAACAAATGTTACTCAACATTACCTCTCTTCAGGACCAATATCATTTTTTACACATACAGATTTCAAACACAAGCAACAGATCACTTCTCCTACAAACCTGGAGTATAGAGACCTCGTTTCTGCTCTGAATCTCCTGTTTGGAGGGGAAGCGAGTTTTATCGATGACCTTGATGGCCACTGGCCGGCCTGTCTGTCTGTGAGCACCTTCATACAGACATAACACTGTATTAGTGCTCAGCCCAGCAAAGGCTAAAGCAACAGCTTGTAAGTCACTCAGTGGACTGGAGCTTACCTCCATATACCACTCCAAACTGACCCGATCCCAACACCTCTTCAGAGAAAATCTGATACAGGGCACTAACATCCTGAGAGAAAGCAAGGCAGACAGACTCATATGAAGACCAAAAATACAGACATTAGTCTTGGAATTCTATTATTTATTTATTATTTATTATAATATTTCAAAGGTTTTGCATAATTCAATCAGTGAGATGTAAACAAAGTCTTCCAGAGAGACTTGATTTGAAATGGTGCAATATAGAAAAACTCAATGGCTCCGATTTCTTTACAGTGATGATGATAGGAACCAGGGGTCGCAATGACAACTGCACGAGTATTGCCATCTTCTTTACTAGCAAAAATGACAAAATGACTGAATCTTTTTTGGGTACTATTTTGCATTACAACAGCCTGATATACAGCTCTACCCTGCACACACTTTAGTCCAAAACCTCCTCTAACAACAATCCTAAAACAATGTCTCAGACATCAGCCAGCATATTCATAAACATTATGAGTAACAACTTTCTGTGAGGGAGCTTTTAGAGGCATTAAACACTAGAGAAGTCTGGTTCTCATAACCAATGATTGGGAGCAACAATGACTAGGTTTCTCTAGAATGGAGCACATGAAAGCACTCTGTATAACTTTGTTTACAACTTAATAATATAATTATACCGAAATAAAAAAAATCAGTAGATCAGAAGATCACTTTTAGCTAAATTCTACAATAGCCCCACCCTCATATTCTCCACAGATTACATATTTTCTCTTTTATCATTGTTTATATAAACAGTTTTCATTTACATTCATGAAATGAGTTATAAAAGATAAATATGCTTTGTCTTGTCTACAGACAGAGCAGGGGTGCCAAAGCCTGGTCCTGGAGAGCTACCACACTCCACAGCTTAGTTCCACCTCTAATCCTCTAATCAAAAACAATGGATCCAATTAATGAAGGCCTACAAGAGCACTGAATATTACAGCCACGTGTGTTGGATCTAAACTCCAGTAGAGTAGATCTCCAGAACCAGGACTGAGTATCTATTGGGATAGAGATTATTCTAAATCTCCACACAAGTACAGTACTCACCTGAGTTTCTCCACAAACTGTTCTATCACCTAAAAATACATTAAACATAACAATATATAAAATTTCATGTCATTTCTTTGTACTCACAACTTTTTACTTAAGCCCTTTATAATTATAAACGTAGAGTATATTAATATGATAATAATACAGGGGAGATTGATGGAAATCATTGATGTACTGATGAAAGCTATGTTGTAAAAAGTAAATATTAAGTAATTGGTGAAAAGAATAAAGAAAGCTCTATGTGTGTGTAACCTGCTGATTCTGCCCTGGTGTGGCTTCTAACACTGCAGTCCAGTGGCATTAGGGCTAATCTGATGGTGGCCTCCCAGACCGGTCCCTCTACGTCTGCAAACACATAGTAGACCAGAGAACTCGTCACCAGCTCAAATGATGGGCTGCTGTCGTCTGGCATGGATGGATCAATCAGCTGATCTGGCCCTCGAACCTGCAGCACTTCAGACAGTTGCAGCTCCTGCAGAGCACACAGTAGGCTTATTACAGCTTATCAACACCATATAACAGTACTTGGACACATTAATACAGAATAGCAATACCTTATTAAAGCTTACAACACATTAATGTAGCTTAGAAACTTTGTAATATAGCCTATAAACCACTTATTACAGCTTATGAATATTTTTGCAGTCTGCAAACCCCTATAATACAGCTTATTCTTATAATATTCTACTACATCTTATTAACACCTTATTAGAGCTTTTGAACATAGATTACTTAGGCCCTGATGACAATATTTTAGTTATTAATGGGTAAATGAAAAAAAAATATTCTAATATTCATGTAATATTTTAAAAGATTAATATATTTTTAAATCAGACAGCATTGGACAGAGAAACCTGGAGCACCTTATAGTACTTGGTGCTGTTCTCACTCTGGTACAGTGTGATGCTTTTCCCATCTAGAATCCAGTAGTGCCTTTTCCTCTGTGAGATAAAGTGTGTTTACAGGCATTAATTATAACATACAGTGCAAAACTTTCAATATCATAGCTTTACTCAACACACAAGAGAGAGAGAGAGAGTGTGTGTGTGTGTGTGTGTGTGTGTGTGTGTGTGTGTGTGTGTGTGTGTGTGTGTGTGTGTGTGTGTGTGTGTGTGTGTGTGTGTGTGTGTGTGTGTGTGTGTGTGCGTTTACTCACCAGTGTATCTACATTAGTGTAGTGCAGCAGCCAGCCTTTCTTTAATACTCCACTGGATCTCCTCTTGGTTTGCCTGACTGACTGAACCACTCTCATGAGGGGAATATTACTGCTGAAACACGGACTGAGAGAGAGGAGCAGGAAAGGTAAAGAAGGAGGAGAAAGAAACAAGGACAAAATGATGACAAAAAGAAGAACAAAGAAAATGTAGTAAAATAACGGTGTTTATTTGAATAAAACAGCAAAATAGTTTGACGTTAGTGTAATGTAGTGGTGGCACAAAATAATTTATGTACTTTAGGTGCTCTAAAAGGAATATTTACTCAATTATATTGTACAACTAAATTTAGTATGATGAGCAAAAAGAATTTGTTCTGATTCATATCAAGTGATAAAATCTGTCTCTGTTACAGTCACATGCACAGGTTAGAATACCCCTGGCCAAATTACACATCCTTAAAGATCAGGGAACATTTTTGGCACATTGTAATATACAATTTCTAGTTATTTACTGAGTTTAACATCCATCCATCCATCCATCCTGGAAAAAAATTAAAACATAAAATTTAAAATGTGCCACAACGTTTACACAGGCCATGTTTTATGTTTTTGTCAGTATGTTAACTTCAGCAAATAAACAGCAATTGAAGTCTGTTCTCTGAAGAGGATGTGCTAACTTATTTTCTATGACAACAAAACATATCATTTGACTGGGGTGCCCAAACTTTTGCATACAAGTCTTTACTTGAATAAACATCCAACAGTAATCATTTGAATTTTTTTGACTGCCTGTCATTTTAATACAATTAAATTTTGATTTTCTATTGTTTTGTTAAAAATCAGTGACCCCCATTTGACTTAAAGACTGAATTAAATATGATACATAAGGTGACAAAAAGGTACTTTTCAGACATTTCAGATTTTGTCTGAATGATTTGAAAAATATCTTCAGATCTGTACTCAGTTAAACTCAGACATCACAATATAAAATTTTAAATGTGGACACTGGGGTAAAATGGGCAGAATTGACTGTAATATTATATGTGCACTAATGTAGTAATACCTCATAGTCACTTATCCTAGTATTGTATGCGCACTGATGTAACAGTAACAGCACAGAATCATTTTCTGCAGTGTTGCACATGCTGGTTACCCGATAGAAGGCTGTGGTGGAGACTCCTCCATCAGGTGTGGGAGGTCTTTAAAGCGATACTCTTCATAAATGGCGTTCACTGCTTCAACAGCCATGTCCTCTTCAGACTCCGCCTCCTGACTCACAGCGCTCTCTGTATGGGACACGTGGGAGCATCACACAACACTTCGTACTACAGCCTGATTACAGAAATTCCCAGTTTGTAAGTGAGGTGTAAAGTCTGCTCATCAACTGCTTTGATGGGCACTGTGGGTGTGACGTGATAAAGAGACAGCTGTTAATGTGAATTCATTCTCAGTGAGCAATACGGCTGCTTGTTAACACCTTAACCACTGCTGTGCCACTTTGACCATATATTTATTTATTTTTTCCATTCAGAGAGAGTTTTTGTCATACAGAGAGGGTGACACAGTCTACCATCCATGACAGCTAATATTAAAGTAGTACACAGAAAAGGGAGAGATGGGAAGCCTCTTTTAAACATTCCAAGTCTGCATTACATAATCAGATTAATACATTTTATAACTACATTAATTATTTGTTTTAATATGACAATAAAGCACATTTACATTGGACTTATATTCTGTATTGATAGGTTTAAGTCTTTGAGTTGAGTGCTTCGGGACTTCTATTTTCTTACTTTTTTTAGGAAATAAAATTTGGCAAAAATGTAAAAGGACGCTCTTTCCAGAAAAAAAGGATTGTACCCACAATACTAACATATTTTTAAATCAAATCATAACAATAATGTTGTACGTTTGAGCATGAACGTGTTATTCATTGAAAGTTCAACAAAATGTATGTGCCTGATTTAATAAGCTACAAGCTCAATAAAAATAAACAAACTTTAGCATTTTACAGTGTATACATGCCACAAGAGGCCTAGGAGGCTAAAATCAAACTGTAAGGTGTGTTTCAGGACTGGCAGCAGTGCTAATTCTTCCCGCTTTTTTTAATGTTTGATGTGCTAACAATTCAAAATGACAATTCATTCACTGTACATGGGGTAAAAATGTGAAAACAAAGCTGTGAAAACAACTAAAAACATTTGCAGCATTTGTGATTTGTGCACCAACACCAGTGGTCACTGTACAGGTTTCATATATCCAGCTTGCCAGCCTACAGCAGTTAAACATCACCCATTCAAATTTTAAATCTAAACGTTCTGTCATCTACTACGGTCGTCTATTTCTGTTGTTGCAATATGGCTTTAAATGAATGCTGTGGTGATAAAAATGCTGAGTGGCGTGTCAACGTCACAGAGTGGAATGTTGATGTCGGTGTGTGCCTCCATTAAAAATAATGGTTTTAAAATTCTAGATGCTGCACAACATGAGCAGTGACCTTCAGGAAAAAGGTTAGAAAATGGTCATCTAAGACATGTACCTGACCAACTTCATGACCGAGCCTAATATAACAGACTTGTTTCTGGGAATCACAGCCTTCTAAACCATTCAAAAATCAGACCTGGAAGTCTTGAGGCGGACCTCTGTAGGATGAAGCACCACTGACACACATTCTGAACATCAGTTTCATCATTCCCTGTGATTTTTGACTGGTATGTAGTTTCTGGGTGTGTGTGTGTGTGTGTGTGTGTGTGTGTGTGTGTGTGTGTGTGTGTGTGTGTGTGTGTGTGTGTGTGTGTGTGTGTGTGTGTGTGTGTGTGTGTGTGTGTGTGTACCTTCTCCGTTGGCTCTCTCTCCTCTGCAGTCAGGTGGAACCAGAGGCTCACAGCGCCGATGACAGTTAAACTTGCAGTCTGCAAACAGAAAAAGATTAAAGTTCCAAAAGCTGGTCAGCAAAAAAAAACCTTGGCACATATACTTCTAAAATTCCAGGACCCCACAGACACAACAGCAATATCATCTTAACCAAAGGCAACACAAAACCTCCCACTAGCAATTTCTTCAAAACTGCATTCTTGTGCAGTAGTGAATAAAGCTTGTCTATTATATTTTGACCTATAGGGGCATTCAGGCCTACTACTAGCAGGTCATACTATGTAGTATTCTACAGTGTAGCATTATATCACTCAACCTCCCATGTGGTAGGGATGGACATGAAGTTACTTACATGTGTTACATGTGCTCCTTCAAGAAATTAGACACATGATTTTGCTTCTAAAGGAAGGAGGTTACTGCAATTATAGATTTACAGTGATCTTTGTGCTATAATACCTTCTGATAAACTTCTAAAACCGTTCACCTGAAGGTGTGAACAGTTTTCACTCACCTGAGCACTGCAGACCTTGGCGGAAGAGGCCCTTGAGTAGTTTGTGGCAGTGCTGGCACATAGTGGGCTTGGTGTAGGTGTGGATGTGGAAGGTGTGTGGTACCAGCAGCCTGCTTCCCCTGCCTCCTTCACATACACCCAACCATACCGGCCTGTCTGCCCAGGATGGGGGCCGAGACCGAGATGGCTTAGACAGACTGATCTATACAGAGGAGGAGGAAAAAGGAGGGAAGAGGAGCAATAAAATGTAGGAGAGGCAGAGCACAGTTTAAATGCAGTGGGGGAGAAAAAGACAAGAAGAATGAAAAACATTAAGACAAAACATTCATAATTCAGTAATCAAAAGACCAACAGGATGATTGCTCTTTAATTCCAACAGTTAGTTTTAAGACTTAAAGCAAAGCAACAGTTCAGCTAAATATACAGTGAATGGCGCATAACTAAAAACAGGAGCAGTTTCCTCCCGATATTTGGTGTAGTAGGAAAACTGTCTCTTTTCAGACATGCAGTGGTAGTACCTCCTCCAGGCTGCCTCCGGTGTGGTTGGAGAGTGAGGGTGCACGAGGTCGAGAAGGTGGAAACAGGGACAGACTGGGTCCACAAGGCCTGGACACACGTGAGCAGTCGCTCGGCAACATCAAAGCACAGCGTTTATGAAAATCTAAACCACAGCCTATAGATATAAAAAGATTAATTAAAAGATGAGAATAATGAATAATCAACTCAGAGAGAGGTGAGAAAAGAAACAATGCTCATGAACTCTCAAAAAGCACAAAGCTCAAAATGAAGCCAACAGAAATCCATAAGGTGCAGAAGGCCCAGTGTGTTTTTGTGCCATAAAACATCTACTAAATGTGGTCATTAAGTGCTAAATTAAATCAGAGATGTGTTTGAGGAGAAAAGTCAACAAATTGTGCTGGATGAAGACCTTCTGGGAGTGGAAATGGACATCATGTCATATTTATATATATATATATATATATATATATATATATATATATATATATATGTGGTGTGTGTGTGTGTGTTGGTGTGTGTGTGTATGTATGTATAATAACTTGTGTTAGTATATATTAGGGGTGGGAATCTCTTGGCACCTCATGATTCGATTCAATTACAATTCAGAGGGCTGCAATGCGATTATAAAACGATTATCGATATTTTCTTATACAGGATCTCTTATTTTTCTCAATGTGTGATGACTTGGTACTTTTAAAGCAAAGTATTTGTAATGATCTATAATGAATTCACTTCCAATGTCTTTTATTAATAAGTGATGTGGTAAGTGAACTGGAAGACTCTCATTCACTGCTTTTGTTTGGAGCACATGAGACACTGCTGCCACTCATCTGTGACAAAATGCACAGTTACGGTGAAATAAGATCCAGTGGTCATGAATGTCCACGCAGCACGTTACAGCCATCCTGCCCGTTTTCTTTAGTGATTTTATAACTCGTGTTTTTTTAACTCACTTTGGTCATGTTGTAGAGAGTCAGGGGTGAAGAAGTCTGTCTTTTTTTAATTTTCCCATTCCACCTTAAATGGTGCAGCGTTTACATTCGGCACCGCAGTCAGAATTTAAGGTGGAATGGAAAAATTAGAACAAGAAGTGACTTCAGTCTCATAACAGCCAAGTGATGAGAGACATTTTACAATAAGCTGCTCTACGTCTGAGGAAAAGTTTTCTGGCGGAGACGGGAGGAAAGCTGCTATAGCTGAGGTAAAGCTTAAAGTGGAGCAAAGTAAGTCCATGTTTTCGTTCACAATTTTGTAGCCTATACTAGGACATCAGCACACACTGAGACATACTGGACATTAAATGTTGTGGCTGCCAAAGTGGTTTGATTTTTGTTGAAAGGACAAAATGTCTCTTCTTAACATTTGGGTTGTGACTCCTGATCTAACCTGGCTTTAACACAGAGGGTCGGATTTCTCGCTCATCTAGCTGTGTTTTTGTTATGTGCCACCACAGACTGTCCGGGTGCTGCACTTACCTACTTCCACTTTGTGTTCTGTCAACATTACAGTATAAATTAAGTATTTATAAAATCTATTTTTGACATTTGTGAATCGATTCAGATTCTTTCATGTCCGTATCGCGATGCATCTAAGAATAGATTTTTTCCCGCACCCCTAGAATATATGTGTGTGTGTGTGTGTGTGTGTGTGTGTGTGTGTGTGTATATAAATAACACATATATACATAGGAACTTACACAGGTTACATATGTGTGTGTGTTTGCATGTGTGTAAGCTCCTTATGGTGTATATAGGACTCAGACATATACTATTTTCTTCAATTAACTTCACCAGACATTGCATTTTGTGTCCATGAGGAATAAACAAAAACAATTGTTTGCTCAGTTGTTTCTTGGCCAGTGGTGTGTTATTATGATAGTTTGCACACAAGAAAGACAACAAAAAATCCAATTCAGGATGTGGCATCGGAGCATTTACACTTGGAGCTTCTTGTTATCATCGTTAAACATGAGGACAAACAAGTGTTAAGGTCATTAATCAAAGCAGAGGATTAAAAAGCTGGAAAATCAGAAGAGAGCACAGCTAATGACACAGGCAAAACATTTGGTGTATATAGCACTTAGAAACCCCCTTGAATAGCACCCAGGATGTAGGTACTAACATAGGCACTAAAGTAAGCAAAGAAGGATAACATAAATAGAAGGCTATACCAGCACAAACTTAAGAGTGTTCACCACAAGATCTAAACCACTGGCTAGTCTGCAGAACAGAAAGACCAAAAAGACTGACAGGGCATTTTCACCAACAAGGCGTCAAGGACTTCAAAACCCACTGATAACAGTATTTGCAACAATGCAGTTATGTTGAAGATGATGTTCTTAAAAACAGATATCCAGTTATATTAAAGCCCCCAAAAGGTGAGCAACATGTAATGCCTATGATTCCATGGTGGTTTAATCAATCTAGAGATCAATACTCTTATGTTCTCAAATCAAGACAGAAATTACACCATTTAAATTCAGCCAGCTCCAGGCTTCCTATCCTCACTCCTGTAGCACAAGAATAACTTAAGAATGCATTGCTCTCAATGTAGTTACTGAATAATAAGCCTTTAAAAGTAAAGTATTCACAGCTATTAGTACTTCATTCTTTTTATTTTGCACTTTTGGTGCTTTTGCAGTTTTGTATTTTTTTGCCTTTTAGACTAGGATTAGGTTTCTCAGTCATTAACAGATTATTCCAATCAGAATACTTATTTATTGCGTCCTGTATAGTCATCCCAATATCCAACTGCTTTATTAAACACTGCGTCGTCTCAACATGAGGACAAACCAGTTATATCACTTAAATCAACAGCCAGCTTCAGGCTTCCAACCTTCACTCCACATACTCCACAATACTTCACTCCACACTCAACACATAAATAACTTAAGAATGTAGTGCTTTGCATGTAGTCACTAAGTAATAATACTTAGAATGTAAAAAAATCAGATAATTTAAATGGTTAACCCCTCAAGTTTTATTACACACTTATATAACCTAAGAATAGCTCCATTAGTTTGCATTGAAGTCCATGTAGTTACTGGACAAGGCTTGAAATAAGCCTGGAACGTAAAGGGTTTTAAAGCTCTGATATTCTGTTTGATTATATTCACACTCATTGTATTCACACTCATTGTGCTGCAATGCAGAACCAAGACAACAAAAACTGAGCCACTATCAAAAGACGTAGAGACTGCACTCTATTTAAAATGCAGTGGATTGTTGTATGTTGCAGTTTTGCCATGCTTGCAGGGGACTAAAGGTCTGAACACTACCATTAGCACTCAACAATGAAAACACTACAAGAGTATTTTGCAGAAAAAGAACATGGACGGGCCTGCATGAGAGTAATTCTAGAACTAGGTTTAAAGTCAGGCTTATGGTTGTGGTTTTGGTTAAGTTTGAGGCACAGTACCAAACTTACTCAGGTATGGTTAAGGTTAGCAAAGGTTAACAGAAGTTCATATCTTATTCACAAACGCCACAACTGCACTCTTCAAAATAAAGGCTCCCTAATGGCTCTGGCTTGGATATACAGTTCTAGGAAAACCTCTAATTGGTACAGAAGAAGAAGGTTCTTCACACATATCTCATTCATAAGATGAAAAGGTTCTTTAGGGAACCTAAAAGATGAAACGTTCCAGTGAATCATCTTTCAGGCCTTTTTACTTTTAAGAGTCTATAGCTAAATGCATGTGTGTGGGTGTAAGAGAGTTACCTTCACATTTTAAGCCCTGCCGGACGAGCCCCCACAACATCTCCCCACAGTGGTGGCAAAACGTAGGCGTGCGATATGACTGGACCACCAAAGAATGGGGGCGGAACTTCACCTCCGTTACTGAAGCAGAAGCTGAAGAGATGGAATTGATTGACCGACTGTCTGTGGAAACTTACTGACAGCGCATTTTGATATTCAAGAAAAAAATTGCTAAATGTATGAGGCTCAGGGTGCAGGTGTGTGCAGTACTGTGCAGAAGTCAGAGACCACTCTTCATTTGTTTCATATCCAGTCAAAACAGCTATTAAGGACAAGTTATTCACTTCTAAGTGTCCAGAAAAAAAGAGCGGAAAACAAATATTTAATAAAAAATTACACAGAGGCCTCAACACTTACACATATCAAGTTTTATGTAATTTATGTAAATATATGTACATTTTTTGTATTCCATGTGTCCTTTAAGGAGACTCGCTTTCAATTTTTCATAGAAATCTGTAAGAATTTTTTTCCACACCTTCAAAGTTCAGTTTTAGAAGTTGTTTGCATTTTCTGCTTCTTATGATCCAAATAGGGCGGCACGGTGGCTTGGTGGGTAGCACTGTCGCCTCACAGCGAGGAGGGCCTGGGTTCGATTCCCCGGCTGGGCGGCCGGGGTCCTCTCTGTGTGGAGTTTGCATGTTCTCCCCGTGTCTGCGTGGGTTTCCTCCGGGTTCTCCGGTTTCCTCCCACAGTCCAAAGACATGCAGTCAGGCCAATTGGACATGCTACATTGCCCCTAGGTGTGAGTGTGTGAGTGACTGTCTGTGTCTGTCTGTCTGCCCTGCGATGGACTGGCGACCTGTCCAGGGTGTATCCTGCCTTCCGCCCGAAGACTGCTGGGATAGGCTCCAGCACCCCCCCGCGACCCTGACGGAGAAGCGGCTTAGATAATGGATGGATGGATGGATGATCCAAATAAGCCCAAACACCATTTAGCAGCATTGAGGTCTGGTTGAGGGGTAGCCAGTCTTCTTTGTTTGATTTGCCAATGTTTTTCTTTTTGGATATTTCCTTTTCTCAGTGAGGGCTTCTTCACAGCCAGTCATCCTTTCAGACTTGTAGTGTTGAGTTGTCTTCTCACAGTGGAAGGATGGACAGAAACACTTGTGGATTTTTTTTAGATCTAAAGCAAGAGTGGAGCTTGATTTTCTCCTCTTTCTCAAAGATGAAAGCTTTACTGTTTATCTGATGGTGACAGGTACAGTGGTCTTCTGGGTATTACATGGTTGTTAGGGGTCCATTTTCTCTGTAACTTTTAATACTTTTTTTGTACTATAATTTTGTTATATTTACTATAACTTTGTCTTATATCTAATCTCCTTTCATTACGTTTAATGTGTTTTATATCTAATCTTCTTCTACCTAATCCAATGCATTTCACATATAATCTCCTTTTATCTAATCAAAGGCATTTTATGTCTAATCTCCTTTTATCTAATCTAATGCATCTCATATCTAATCTCCTTTTATCTCATCTATTGCATTTTACAGCTAATCTCATCTAATGTAATTGAATGCATTTTATGACTAATCTCCTTTCATCTAAGTATACCAAAGTATCTCATATCTGATCTCCTCCAGAAATTATTTAAGGGCTGTATGACTGGAAATGAAGTGTTGCCTCTGTGTTTTGCACAATACTAAATGTTTACTGCATAAATATATGTATACATGCTTGAGTGTGCGTGTGTGCGTGTGTGTGTGTGTGTGTGTGTGTGTGTGTGTGTGTGTGTGTGTGTGTACACTGACCAGCGAGTACCACCTCCACCAGGTCTCCGTCTTGCAAGTAGTGTTGCTCTGTGAGTCTGTGTAATATCTGGTCTGAGTTGGGGTCATGTCTGAACAGCAGCAGCTTTTCACCAACACCTATTACACTCCAGTCAGGAGCCTGGACCACCAGAGAGAAATGCACACACACACACATGTTAGTCATATGGACTGAAAAGGAAAAAACCTCAGAATTTAGAGAGACTGAACATCTGAACCCTTTTACGATACACACAATACAGTTTGCCACAAAGAAAGCTGTACTGCATATCAGAGATGACACGATACTATTTTACTTTTCCGTTGTCGATAATGAAACCCCATCTGATTTTTATTCTTTAAAAAATGCTAAGGTTTAAGCGAAGGTGAGCTATTTTTAACTGAAGCATTTCACTTTGCATGAGCTTCTAAAGATATCAAGTTCAAACTGCTCAAAACACTCTACAGTAAGAAATACATAGCTGACAACATCACATCACACAGAGTGAGTGTGAGCTATTTCAAAATAGATCTGCTGCAGGACTGCTTTTCTGCTGATACTGGCTCAATAAGAATGTAAAGGATCAACTGATTCAGCTTACCATCAAATGAACAATTGGTTGGTCAATACTACTGTTAAAAACCTTTTTAAAAAAATTTCATTTGATTCAATTTCCAATAACTGTTGTTATTTGAATAGGTGGTTTTGATTGTGTATTGTTTTTGAATTTTTTAGAAGGATGCACAAGGCAATTGTTTCTGCTTGATAGGCCTATTAGCGTGCAGCTAAAATAGTGATGTTCAGGACACTGAGAAGACAAAAGCACAACCACAACAGTATCAAAAGCAAAGATCCACATATGATAAGTCTGAAAGTCTGATGATGGATGGCAGTGGCTTTCCTGACCTAAAGCTTGTCCCAGTCAAGATACACTATATTGTCAGAAGTATTCGCTCACCCATCCACATCATTGAATTCAGGTGTTCCAATCACACAGGTGTATAAAACCAAGCCCCTAGGCCTGCAGACTGCTTCTACAAACATTAGTGAAAGAATGGGTCGCTCTCAGGAGCTCAGTGAATTCCAGCGTGGTACCGTGATGGGATGCCACCTGTGCAACAGATCCAGTCATGAAATTTCCTCACTACTAAATATTCCACAGTCAACTTTCAGTGATATTATAACAAAGTGGAAGCGATTAGGAATGACAGCAACTCAGCCATGAAGTGGTAGAATCATGTAAAATGACAGAGCGGTCAGCGGATGCAGTCAATCGCTACAGACCTCCAAACTTCATGTGGCCTTCAGATTAGCTCAAGAACATTGTGTAGAGAGCTTCATTTACAAGCTTAAATCAACTCAGCGGCAAATTGCCAGGTTTAGATGTGTTAACAGCAGGAAAATCACTCTAGGACTGCAGTTCACCACCCTGATGTTAGAGGCATTCAAATCTTGAGACGCCTGGTTCCTATCACCACCACCATGAATAATTCTAGCTCTGTAAGTTTCTCTAGAACTGTCAAAGCAGTCTGAATTACTTCATCAAAGAGAATCAAAGAGGTTTTTACTTTTTTGGTCATCCAATTATGAACGTATCATAGTTATCAACCCCTCAGTTTAAACAAAGTGAGGTTCGTACACAGAGTCTGTTTAATATGGTTTCTGGCCATTTGCTTCAGATACATGCTGATTTCTGGCCCCATCTATCAGTACTACCAAGGTACGCTTTTTTAATATCTTAGTGCATTAATACAGAATTTAGCTGATGTGTATACTCATATGTGTGTACATGTTAAGTATTTTACAATAGCTTTGAACTATCTGTTTCATAATTGATTAGTTGATGGGTCGCATCCTAGATTTAAGGCTCTCCTGTTAACAAGCAATTGTAGACTAATGGTTAACAGTCAAAAGAATTTGCCAAAATTAACATGCCTAACCAATACACATGAATATTGATTTGACATCTCTATATGACTGTAAAATATGAAAAATCATTTAATTTTAGACTTGGACTTTTAGACTAGGTCTGGAAAATCAGCCATGAAGTGTGGCCAACACTTCAATTCCTCACACTTATTACTAAATAAGTGAAAATGAAAAATGGTGATCTAATCAAGTGTAACAGCACTATAACCAATATAAAACATGAACTGTACCATATATCCCATTTTTACCAGCAACAAAAACACAATTAAAATATGTGCAAAGTGTTTGTCGAGTCTTACGCTAGGAATTATAACCACCACGGGCACAAACCACTTTTTAACACTGAAACCTTGAATATCGGCCTTCAGCATTTTTACCTGAAGCACACCACTGAAGATGATCATGTGACAGCAGGTTATCATGGTCAATCAACACAAACACTGTACTACCCCACAAGCAGAACTACACAGCTAAAAACGTCACATGGTGTGAGTGTGTGATATTTCAGGATAGATTTGTTAGGTTTGGATCAGATGAATTCATCCTTCCCCTCCGATATTCAATTCTCTACTGGTATCAACCCAATACTGATGCCCATAGATACCGTTATCCCAAATTATAAAGTATAATTATAAGTGAACTGCTCTGTGGACTCCACAAAAGATGGCATATGAGAGACCGTTGGAGGAAAGTGAGGGATGCATAATTGATACAGACTTAAATTTAAATTTTTTACACAGCTCAGCTCAGTGAAGTCAGATAATCATCAGTCTTTGATCTGCACTGCAGCAAGCTGAGTGTGTAAGCAGGTCAGACAGTATGTACAGAGCCGTGCTGCAGGCCTGCTGGAGGTGGAGACATACTCAGGCCTTTAAATGTCAAATCAAGAGGAAATGACTCAAAAACAGAGAAAGAGAGTGGCAGACAAAAGAAAGAAAGAAAAAGAAAAAGAGTGACAGACCAGAGAGCGAGAGAGTGGGGAGAGTGGGTAGGATGCTGCATCACCTAGACAGAGACAGAGAGAGAGAGAGAGAGAGAGAGAGAGAGAGAGAGAGAGAGAGAGAGAGAGAGAGAGAGAGAGAGAGAGAGAGAGAGAGAGAGAGAGAGAAAGGATGAGGTAGTTCAGCCTGCGGAGGAGGATAACTTCCTAATTTCACTCCACTTGCTAGGAATGAGTCAAAAAATGGTTAAATAAATGCTGGGTGTCAGAGATTAATACCAGCACAGATTTTCGGTGAACTGAATGTCGTCAGCAGAGGCATGAAGACGTGTGTTTGTTTTTTTTTAAACTTTGAGGAGGTATGTGTGCAGCCTTCTTCCCTGCCCTGGTGAGCAATGTTGTGTGTGACGCCCCAAATTCCTACTACACTCAGAAATGAGCAATAAATTCACCTCAGTGCTTCATTGTTCATTGTGTGCTGTTCTGTGTTCACAGAAAAAAACACATTTATCTCAAATTGTAACAGATCACTGCACATAAACAGCTGCATAGAAAGGCACTGTCAACAGAACGGGACACTCTGTAGCAGCTGTGCATGGCCTAAGGTCACCATGATCAACACTGAGTGTCAGCTAAAGGGATTCGAAGCCCCCCAGCAGGAGTAGGCTGTGAAGCAGTGGAGCTGTGCTCTCTGGAGTGATGGAGCTCCATCCAACATCTTGGGAAGTGGAGCTTGATCAGTATGTGACTTCACTGATTGTATCTAAATGCAATCACATCCTCACAGCAATGTTCCAACATCTAGAGTAAAGCCTTCCAGGAGGAAGACTTTATATATATATATATATAATTCAGAAGTTTAGATGTGAACAAAGTCAAAGTGATTCAAAGTGGTTTAATGTGAAATGGTTCATTGCAGAGATTCCTTTACAGAAGTGGTGATAGGAACCAGGGATCGTGATGACTACAACACAAACCAAGCCGGTTTTTGTATTAGCCATTGTATTTGTGAATGTTTAATAACTTTTCTGTGAGGGGGCTTTCAGAGACATCACACTCTTCACGTCTGGATACATTACAAAAATTCTGACTTGGTATGTTTCTTTAAAATGCAGCGCTGTACATCAGACCAGTCCTAATGACCTGGGTAACACAACACAAGTAATGCAGACTGATGCCTCACAGGCTGAGTAAATAGTTAGCAATGACTTTGAGATTCATTTAATCGCTACCGTGTTATCTCGAGCTACATCAGCATCTCAGAAGCCAGCTCTAAACAGCGATGAAAAACTGTCCGCAGCAATCTGCTGACAGGTGTGCAGCGCTAACAGTAAGTTTAGACTCTCAGATCTTTTCTTATCTGTAAACATGAACACTTCTTCACAAACGACGCATACAGAAATGTGATATTTCTCTGCAGGCTGTGTGCGGAGTCTCCTAATCACTATTCCCTCCACTGGAGCACCATTCTGAACACTATTGTAGGGAACAGAATTAATGGTTCTAGCAGTGTTCCCTGTGACAGAAGGCACATTCTGTCATCTAAACGCACAAAACACCATAACATCAGTCAACCAAACCAAAGGACACAGTGCATTAGGGGTAATTCTTGTACAATGTTTCTACACTACCTACTGCGGTCTCAACATTAATTATTTTGATTGTTTTCACAAAAGTGACTTAAAAAATGATATCCACAGTAGTGAAATCTGAACAATTAAAACAATTTTACATTTGAAAATAGCCCAAGAACTAGATACTAAGAATGCAGAGGGATATCAGAATCATATCAATGTCAGCATATCATTTAAAAGGAAAAAAAACAGGTGATTAGATTCGACTGATGTTTCTGACAGATATCTGATGGATTTACTGTACTCTGGAAAAGCAGAACGTTTACGTGATGTTGGGTTACTATGCTTTAATATCCGCTTATTACTCATTTTTTTGCATCTCTAACCAGTGGTGGACAGTAACTAAGTAAATGCAATTCGTTACTGTACTTAAGTCGTTTTTTTGTGTATCTGTATTTTACTGTATTTCCATTTTGGGCGACTTTTTACTTTCACTCCACTACATTTCAAGTCAAATATCTCACTTTTTGCTCCACTACATTATAAGAAATCTGTCGTTCCTTTTGGCTTATGTACGTATTGAAACATAACATGTCAAAACAAAAGAAGTGTGAAGCAGGAACACCAATCAGGGCACAGCGGTCACTTTGTTTTGAGTTTGTTTTGACCTGCTGGACATACAGACCGACTGCAAGCACACGGTTCAATGTCAGTGCAGCAGTGTAAAATTGAAAGCATAACACAGTGAAAACATAAATGATGAACTAACCTAACTTTGTGTAAATAGACCACAATATAGAGATATGTCCACATATGCAGTCGTGACTGACTGTGTCTTTTTTCTGAATTTATACAAACACTATTTCATTTTATAGTAAATTAGTTTTGGCTGGTTTATGTTTATAACCAGAGACCTACAGATGCCGTTTAGTAAAGGAGCTCATCTGTGATCCTGAGTTTAAAGCCAGCTTTTATTAAACTTAAACTTGTAACTAAGTTGTAAATAAATCTTAAACTGAAACTTGTGCTTGTGTGTAAAAGTGATTTCAGAGCCACTCAGTTCTCCCTGATGGAAACTGTTGGTCTTCAGTGGTTTGTGCTTATGATCATTTTAATTGACGTCAGTGTCACTAATTAATGACGTTCTATTAAAAGACTGGTTTACCAAGAGAGACACTGGAGGAGTTTCACCTAAACTGAGTTCATGAAGCCAGTCTGGTTATAAAACTGATAACAGGACATCAGAGCCAGAATTAACCTTTTAGTACTTTTACTTTCGATACTTAAGTACATTTGAAGGCAAATACCTTTGTACTTTTACTCAAGTGGAGGTCTAAAGGGAGGAATTTCTACTTTTATTGGAGTAGTCTTTTGCCTTGGGTATCTCAACTAACACAAGTGCATGATTTATGTACTTCATCCACCTCAGGCTGTAACCCTACAGACATAAACACTGTATTTCTCTGTAATGCTGACCCAGGGGGTTAGTTCCAATTTCCTCATTTTATGAATGCGTGTGTTGCAGCAAGGGTATTGCAAGATATGTACAGTTAAAAATATTGAATATATTGGGCATCGGCACACAGTTCCTGTATCAGTACATTCCAAAAGGATATTAGCCATACACAAATGCCAAACTCTCAATTTAGTGCATTATACAGTAAATAAGGCATAGTTTTACACATAGTCCCAGAGCATGAGACATCTATTAACAGCAATGTGGGAAAGTTTTTTAAGTTGTAGATGCTGAGACTTCAAGTGGCATATATGTGACGCAAACAACGCTTTTGCTGATTAACATCAGACAATAATAATCGGATTTCTGCAGTTATCTGATTATTTAAAAGGTCATGTAAACAGCACACTCCAATTTCTTAGATTGGAGTAAGTTCTAGAAATCCGATTAGCTCTATAATCAGAATTGTCAGTGCATGTAACCTCTTACCCGGATTTCTCTTGGATTTCTCAGTCTGCGTGTTGAACAGATTACTGAAAAAATCCTGCAGTTATTGGATAATTGAGTGCATGTAAATGCATTCAGTGTTATAATGAGGCAAAAGATGGCAACACATACAGTACATTAAACTAAACACATCATTCATTGTGAACACATAACATTGCTGACACATCACAACACGGACACACATCATCACTGTTCTCTTGTTCAAGATGAACTTTGCGCTAACGAGCTCAGTGGTGACCAATCAGATTGTTGATATGTGGCACGGTAACCAGTCACGGCCACAGTCACATAGTGGAATTATGGAACACGCAGAGTGGGAGACATAACGGTTTATAACAGCTTCATTAATATGTTAGATGATTAAAGTTTAAAAACAATATTAGGCTGCTTTGTGGCTTAGAACTGTCTGCTATCTCTGCATAGACTGTCTGTCTTTGTATCTCCTGTGAGTCTTTTAGTGACACGGCCCCAAAGCTGCCAACGGTCACTGTAATGAAAATACAGCATTCACTTACACACGTATACACACACGTTTTCTAAGCCACTTATATTTCTGCAGCACCCTCTGTTCCCCCTACTTCCTGCATCCCTGTGTATTATTTTTTAAGAGGTACTCCCTTCCACTGTACTTAAATTATTAAGATGTAAATATAGTCATTCAAAGTGGATTGATCCATTGTAGAAACACTTAATGAGTCAGAACTGTTTACAGTGGTGGTGATAGGATCCAAAGGCATAGAGTTTAATGCTTTTAAATGCTCCATCACACAAGATTCGTAGAGGAAATGGCAACATGTACACTGCACATGCCAGAGACACTGTATTATGACAAGTTTGGAGTTAAGATTTTTTGCCTAAAGTATTGACAGAAAGGTACATGCAACAATACCATCATCAGCATTACATGTAAAAACTCAGAAAACTTGTAGATTTTGAGTCTTTGGTAGGAAATAGCTACATATGTATTGTATGCATTGCAACCCCTGGTTCCCATCTCCCCCACTGTAAAGAAATCAGAGTTGGAAAGTTTCTCTACAGTTAATTGCTTTTACAACAAACCACCCTGAATGACTTTGTTTATACCTGAAATATGCAGGAACTTTCAACAACAGGTGGAATTCCCCTTTACGATTACCGCTGGCTGATGTTCAGTATAGAGAATAAGCCTCTTGATTTGAAGGCAGCAGGTCTAGCACAGAGCTCAAGAATGAAATATGAAATGAACCTGAGAGCATGTGTGCATATACATTAAATGTCTCCTAAATGTGTGTCCAGCAGTGGAAAGCCTGCAGAGATCAAGCAAAAGAGAGGAAGAGCAAGGCGAGTGTGTGTGTTTGAGTGGTGGAGAGGCGTCTGTGGTCGGAAAGTTAGCTACAAAGCCTTCAAACCACACCAGTCAGCCTGAGAGCAGCACACTCACGTAGGTGAACTACTATGTGCGAGTTTGTGCGTCTGCCTGCACGTATTAAAGAAACATTCTGTGGATCATCAGAGGGACAACAGAGCGATACAGTAACCTCCACAGAATACGTTCACACCCTGGAGAGAGTCTAACAGTTTGCAGGGTCCAAAAGCCATTAAGCCTAACACCTTTGAGTATGGAAAAGGTGTGAGGTATTGATCTAAAGGCAATGATTTAGCTGCAATGTCTTTGAAATCTTCAGTAAAACATGTGCTCACGTTTTAGCCAAAATATTTTCATTATGTGAAAAAAAATAAAAAGCATGCTGCATTGTTTTTATTTAGTGCATATTCCACTACTGAGTCATACTAAGCCTGTCAAGATGAGTGAATTTTAGCTGATGATTAATTGCAGTGAACAGTTGTCTTTGTTTGTTTAATGTATGCACCTATTAAAGGGCCCATATCCTATCTCATTTACAAAAAAGCAAAAAAAAAACCTGTTTCATTCTAAGGGATGAAGAAAAGTTGTCTACGAAACATACCATGCATGGAAGATTGGAAACAGACAGTATAAAAACACTGCATTTTTGCTCCAAATCCGCAATTTGATGATGTCATGCAAGTGCACTCATGCTTTATTTGAATGCTGCTGTACAGCTGTACCAAAATGTCGTAGCATAGTTATGCATGTGTCATTGTGCTAAATGGCCAGTTACACCTTACTTTCAACGTCGCACTTTATTTGGTTTACATTATTTAAATAGGCAACACATTTTTCATTTAAGAATGTAAGTTTATATTTTTTAAAATGCCAATATGGCCAATTAAAGAACAAATAACACTATTTATATATTTAATTTGGCTAATAGAAAGTTCAAGCCATGTGCTGTATGTCTGATATGTTCAGTCAAGTTCAAAAAAGGCTAATAAAACTCAGCCATCAGTAGGTTTTTCTTTAAAGAAACTGGAGTCAGCCATTAAAGTTCATGATCGGAGCATCCCGAGTCCTCCTTAGGCGAGAAGTAGTATCCTCTGCCTTAAGCAGGTTTCTACAAATATGCAGCGCAGTGGATGCGTCTCAGAGGCCATAAATCTCTGTACTTGGCTAATATTAACCTGAATGGTGTTTAAGTAAATTTATCACTCCGCAAAACCCAACCTCTACTAAAGGAAGGCCTCCCATGATGCCAACATCTCTGTAAAAATCAGACCAAACCAACTGAGTCAGTTTTGAAAAAGGTTTGAAATATTAAATCACAAAAGACGTTTTACCCAAAGCGCCATTGAAACAGTAAACAGCCGAAAATGACAACAACAAAAAAAACACAAAAAAAACAAACAAAACCAAAAAAAGGAAAAACTAGTAAAGGACGACAGATTGGAAAATAACAAGATGGAATAAGGAGCAAATCCATCAGAACATGGACAAAGATATGGCAGAGTTTGTAATGTTTGGCACAGAACTGCGTAACTAAAAGTACAGTCGAGGGTCCTGTGGCAAACTTATATTGGTACTTGTAGTAATATAATTCAAACACCAGACTACAGGATTGTCATATTGAGTGCTGCTTGTATAATAAGATAATCACTAGTCATGTTTAATAGTACTACCTTCTTCTCGATGATCTCTGCTGCCAGTTTCTTTGCGCTTCTGAAACTCAGCCGGCCCTCGGGCACTTTGACTCCCTCTTTGAACAGGCCAATCTGGAAGACGACACAGATGGGACCTCGATGGGCCGACTCTGTCCCCATGGACATCTCCGATAAACAACCTTAAGAGACAGGTAAGAGATATTTCGGTCAATTCTGAACCTTCCTAAGAAGTAGCAGGTATTTCTTTGATGTATTGAAAAGGCAAAGACAGTGCTACATGCTGTTGTCTTTTAAAAAAAGGCTGCACTGTAGTGGCTGTATTAGAAGAAAGTTCGCAGCATGGCAAGCAGAGCAAGTGTGAAAAGATGTCAAGCAAGAGTAAAACCAAAATAAATGAACAAAAGTATCTCATTTCCTGTTGCCTTACACTCTCAGTACAGATTTTTGGAATGCAGGCCATCAAACATTACATGTACGCACACAGAGGAAGCTGTGACTGTCAGAGAAGACTTACTGAAGTGTGAGGCATCCCAGATGGGGTCAAAGGCAGAAGTGTGCAAAAAACGCTACATGATGTAGAAGACACTTACTGGAAATGCCAGAGTCCAGCGAGTCCAGCTCCACCCTCGCAGGCTGGTGGTTCACACCAGCAGCCATTTTCTCTCACCTTGGTGAGGGAGAAACAACACCTCTCTGCAGCTCGCTTTGTTTTCTGCTGCTTCTCATCTCACACTGGCTTCCTTTTCGTGAGGCGCCTTTAGCTAATGAGACGCTGGCAGCAGAGACAGGAAACTCTTGCACACAGACCATTTTCTTTCTCTAGGTCACAAGTTAGAGAAAGAGGCAAGCCTTTTCATCCGCCCATTTTTTTAAATACAAACATAACATTCTCTGCATTTTTCAAAACCAACACCCACAGGGAAACTTTTGAACCTCCTAAAAAGTTGTAAAAGGGAAATTCCATTTATTTTTCAAGCTGTCTGCATAAATGAGTGGTTAAGGTGTAAACAAAGGAGGGCTGATGTGAAATGCTCCATTTTTGAAAAACGTATCAATTCAGATTTTCTGTACAGTGGTGGTGATGGGAACCAGAGATTGTATGGTCTACAACACAAATCTAGCCATTATCATCATTTTACAAAATGACCAGTGAACCTACACATTTTATATGTATAGAGCCTTATATGTAAGGTTGATGACAAAATAGTAAACCTGAAAAGGCCCCCCTTTAGGGCCTATTTTGCCCCAACTCTGCGATTAATGGCTTACAGAAAAATCTCAGAACTGTAGTAAACAAAGTCTCAGGTTTCAGACCACAATATGTAACTGTTAAATGTATCTGTAAAGTAGTGTTAAATGCTTCAGACGCCTGGTTTCCATCACCACCACTGCCAACAATTCAGTCAGTAAGTTTCTTTGGACAGGAGCATTTCACATGAGACCACCCAGAATGACATTTATATCTTAACAATACAATTATTCAGACTTTTTGAGAAATCAGTGTAGTTTCCCTTTAAGATAAGAACCACTGGGATATAATGTTTTGTGAGTTTAATTATGTGATATGGTGCAGTTATCAATGTAAAAAATCTGAGTGAATTCTGTGGGGAATACATAACTTACACACATATTCTACCCATCAAAAGTTTTCAAAAATTATTAATGCATGTTTTCTTTGTCCGTTTGCAATAACTTATTAAAGCAAGGTTTTAAGTAACAGAAAGCTGTTTAAATCTGCCAACACTCTTTCTGGAGATCAACTTTCCTGCATAAATTTCAGTCAGACTTCCGACCTTACCACAGTACTAAAACTGCTCTTATACAAATTCTTTTTATATTAAATGCTATATGACTGAACAATGACTAGATGTCAATACTGCATTTCATACTGTATATCATAAAATACTGATTGACAGGTTGGAAAATTGATTAAGACTTTCTAGAACAGTCCATAATTAGTTCAGGTCTTATTTAGAAGGCCGGCATTTACCTTGTCACCACTGACAGTTATGAAGCTGATATGTTGGAAATGACTTAGGAAGTTCCTCAGGGCTCAGTTCTCGGATCTCTTCTATTCAATCTCTATATGGTGCTTCTGGGCTCTACAGATCAACAACATTGATTTGCATAGTTATGCAGATTACAACAGCTCAGTAGACTCACTGTGGCAATATTTGGAGGGTATAAATGATTGGAGCCACAATTTCCTTTATTTATATAAGGATCATAGTGTTTGGCAACAAAGACAAGAGGCTTAGTATTAGTGAGCACCTAATTTCTTGGGCTCTAAAAACCAAAGATCAAGTCCAAAATCTTGGCATTCTGATAGACTCAGATCTCACCTTTATCAGCCATATCAAAACATTCACCAAAACAGCCTTCTTCTTAAAAACCTAGCCAGAATTAAAGCTCTGGTGTCCCAACAAGACCTAGAGAAGCTCATCCATGTTTTTATCTCCAGTAAGATGGACTACTGCAATGGTCTCTTAACTGGATTTCCCAAAAAGCCCATTAAACAGTTGTAGCTCATTCAGAAGGCTGCTGCTAGAGTTTTAACCAGGACCAGGAGAACAGAGCACATTACTCCTGTTCTAATAACTTTACACTGGCTTCCAGTTAGTTACAGAAGAAAGTTAAAGTGCACTTACTAGTCCATAAATCACTGAATGGTTTAGGCCCAGAACACAGCTCTGATACATCTAAAGAATATAAACTGACTAAAGCTCTTCGATCCATAGACTCAGGCCAGCTAGTTGAGTCCAAGCTAAACACAATGAAGCAGCATTTAGCTCTTACTCTGCATACAAGTGAAACAAACTGCCAGAAGATCTTACACGTGGCCCTAACGAAGCAATTTTTAAGTCCAGGTTAACATGTGCCTATAATAAAACTTGACCTTTTTGCTGCACTTACCTTTTCTAAGCTAATTTTATGTTTTTGATGTTGTACTTTATACTTTCTTTTAAGTCCAATTGTATAACCTGTATGTCCTTTAATTCCGTTTTTAATTTTGAATTTTTTTATTTATATGACATCTCCCAAGCTTTAGCAACTCTTCTGGGGTTTTTTAAAGTTTGCTAGCCTGGGTATCATAACATTAATTAACAGCTTAGAGGTTGGTCTTACTTTACAAGTAACATTTTGTTCAGTTCCAGCTGCTATTCGGTAGGTGAAAGCGGTAACTTTTGGTGTTTTTTTCACTCAGGGTGCTGGAAATGACTGGAGTAAATTTGCAATTGCATTTCTTTGTAAAAAGTTTTTGTAACTCTCAACTGCACCTATCCTCGCAAAGGAAGGGCGGTATCGTGGTGTGGCGGGTAGCGCTGTCACCTCACAGCTAGAAGGGCCTGGGTTTAACTCCCCAGCCAGGCGACGAGGGTCTCGATGGCTTAGAAGACGTGTGTCCTTACACAGGCCTCTCTGAGGTGCTACATCTCCAGAATGCCCTAATGCGTTTATTTTTCTTCATGTAAAGCACTTTCCTGGGATGGACTGGCGACCTGTCCAGGGTGTATCCTGCCTTTTGCCCAATGACCGCTGGGATAGGCTCCAGCTCCCAGTAGAGATGTAACAACACAATGTCTCATATTATATCAAATTGTATGGCAGTGTATTGTAGTATATTGTTGTACCAGGACCAACACGTTAACTTGATAACATATTTGTTCGTGGCTAGAGCGTCAAACAAATACAATACTTTTATAATACTGAAGGGTCTAATGGTAATAAGATGTTTTAATATTGGAGGGATCCTTTCCATATGTAACTGCAACAATAGGAATGAAAGTCAAACATTAGCCAGATAATGACAATAGTAACCACATAAAATTGGTTTGAAAAGTGAAAAGTTTTATTTATTACTTTTGAACCTTTTATATGAAATATACATGAAGATGGCCCCTTCACAAACAAAATCCATCCTTAAAGTAGAGCACAACAGTTACCTCCTCTTTTAGCCCCCCAACCCACAGAAAACCTGCATGGGTTGCATTCTAAGGTTTCTGGAAAAAGCTGCATGCTGCACGTGATGTGGTAATAGTGTTGTGGTATACATGATAATCACCATCACTGGAAGCTGGGTAGCAAACGCAGTTCTCAGAATGAGGCCTAAAGCTGTGTTACCCCCATTACAGCACAGCGTTTTCCCTTTGATAACCTAATGCATTAAAGAACCAGCAGAAAACTGTAGAGTACAGCAAAGTCCATTACACAACTAAACCCAGTGAGATACAGTTCAGTAATAGGTCCTGTGAAGGAAGGGGCTAAAGCTGCTTTTCATTATTGAAGTGTAAATACAGAATTTATTCTAGAGAGTCGATAGACCTGCCTGCGTTAAGACCCAGTTTCATAGCAAGAGGCATTTACACAAACATGAGAGTAAATATATGAGAGAGACAGTGTATGAAAGACAAACAAGTTTCTACCATTAGCTGTGATTTTTTTTTTTGTACATTATAGCCTGAAAGCTTTTCTTTCCTCTCCCTCCTTCCACGGTCCATCCTTCTTTTCTTTTCCTTCAAACAACCAACATCACACAAACTTGACTTGCATTTTTAAACACATTCTGCCGTCCTCCTAATTAATCCTCACCTCTACCTCCTTCACCTTCCAGCATTTTCTAAGATCACTCCTTCTGTTTAAGTTGCAGTTATTATCCAGCACAATCAGAATTATTCTACCAATAAAGCTTGCCCCTGCTGTACATAATACAGTATGGCTAGGTACAACCAGCAATTTCTTTCATACAGGTCACAACTGCTAGTATTTTAATGAGCACAGTGCAAAAAACATATTTAAAGGAATGGATCACCTAAGAAACAAGTGTTTGCTAATTTCCCCACAGAGAATGTTTACACCTTGCAACTAAATGCGTTTTGGTTGATCAGATTATGTTCAGATTTCACTCGACAGCATGAAAACTCAGCTGTAATACAATTAAGATGCACTGTAATTGGACCACGATCGGATTATACTAACTACATACTGGGGTGGTTAGAAATGCAGCTTAAACACAATCAATGACCATTTAAAATGGAATGCATTTTCTACAGCTGCATGAAATTATACAAGTGGTAACGTATCTAGCAAGTGAGAGGATGAACAAAGAAAACGCAGAATGGAGGATACGCAAGGCTGGAGTTATCCCCAAACCAAACGCCTCTGTCCCCTTTGGGCTGATGGAAGCATCTAACAGGTGGGAGAAATGAAAAAACATGGCCAAAAACTAAATCAAACCAAGTTGGGAAAAAAAAAAAAAAAACAACACAAAACAAAACAATAAAACATAGCCAGTCCACCAAGGGAATGAGCTCCATTACATGTGGGCATACACTGTTCTTCGGTGCTGTTGGTTGTGAACTGTTCTGTCATCTCAAAAACTGAGGATACGGATGGCATTTGACATACTAACAGAGACTTCCTTTTCTTCTGTTATTCTGCAAATTGAGCAGGATGTTGTGTTTTCAAGTGGTATTAAACTTGTACTGGAGAAGTTCTTGGGCGTTATAACCAGTCTTGACACACAGCATGAACACTGATTACAAAAGGCTTGTTTAATGTCCTTCACAGAAATCATGAAACTGTTCCACATGGCTTTTCACGGACATTTTCATTGCTGATCTGCTGCTACTCAAACTTTTTGAACAACAACAAAAAACATTTACTATTTATAATTTTAATTTCCATTAAAAGTACTTGTAGGCCTGTTTAATCTTTGTTTTGTCAGTGGGTGAAACTGCAGTGAATCGCTGGTACTAACAAGTGAGGAACAACGTTTACATAAACAACATGCGTGTTGATGTATTCTCATCTCGCGGCCCAAAAAAATCAGATCTTGTCTGTTCTTTTCTAGACGTTCTCTGTCAATAGCAGAGCTCAGGTGACACATTTTAGTGAAAAGTATAATTATAATCTTGCCAAATTATATCCAGATGTGATCCGCACATGCAACACATATTAATGCAAGGTGATAAAAAGTCAGTCTTAGTCAGTCAGCCAGGTCATGTTTGCTGTCTAAATATTAGAGTAAAACTATTAAGCTAATGCAATATGTCTCATCTGCAACAAAAAGCATCCTTGACTCGTTAGCAACATTAGCACCATTTCTCCAGTGCAAAACACCTTACACCAAACATGTCTTGTCTGTATGACTACATTTTTGGTGAACCATTCCTTTAATAGTGCGCCAACATCCTCACAGACAACGCCAAACACACTCCTTCTTCAATCAGACCAATCCAGTAACATATCAGGTGCATTTTAACACTGTTAGCCACATCACAACCAAAAGCCAAATAAACACTAGAGCCCATTTCCAGACTTTTGGCTGATAGATGAAATGTGGAGTTACTCATTCCACATAATTCCAAATAATTTAGTGAACCCATAATAATAAAATCAACAACTTTAATTGACCCAATGGTGGTTAATCATGGAGATTTTGTGACCCACTAACTGGACTAAATAAATATGTCTGGTTCTAACCAATCCTGCATTAACAGAAAGTTCAACTAATCAAAAGGTAAAAACATGTCAGATGGCGTCGGACACTAAACTCTGGGCTGCAAATAAATAGAAGACACAAGCATACACAAAGTCCAGTTTTATAACATGATTTTGGACATTAGCCAGTACCAAGGAATCAAAGGATAAAAACACCAAAAGCAACAGGTAAACAAAACATGCCTCTCGGCCTTTCAACCAGTTTCAACCTTCTAATTTACCCTTTGCAGCCAGTACAGAGCCTGTGCAGGACACAGTGTCCTGAACGAAACAGCATTTTGAGCATGTACCAAAAACAGCTTTTCTTGTTTCAACTCTGTCCAGTCACTTCCAATGAGAACCGTTTGCTCACTACTGTGTAAACAAAACCCCCAGGTGCTATTTACAAAGAAAGAAAACAAACACAAACAATATAAATAATTTAAACCTGTATATACATAAAAATCAGAAGGCAAAAGTGAGGTTTTACAAGTCAGCACTATTTTTTTTTTTTTTTACTTTTTCCATTCTTTTTCATTTCAATAAAAAAAAAAAAAAAAAACACTTGCTTTTCTTGCTCTTCGGTTAAGTCAATTCTTTTGTGTGTCTGTGACGAAACTAAGAGCTTTCGTACCTCTCTACCATTGTGATGTGTGTGGAGTTAGCATTCACGGCATTCATGCTACTAATGTACACACGCAACATATTTAGGTTTCTTTTTCCTCTTTAAAAAGCATATGATCTCAGCTAATTAAGGTAAAATGTTCATAATTGTATGCACTGTTGTATGATATGCTAGTCTACCTTTTGTTTATTCGTTTTTCTTTTTTAAATTATGCCATGACACTGTGAGGCTATTACGTGTCTCCAATGCAGACAGACATCCAGTGTTAAAAGCAGCATGCTGTATTGCATTAACTATGTGGCTTGTTTTCCAGGACACAGACTGAAGCCTGGTATAGCACTGAAAGAATTTATTTTATAGACATGACCCATCAGCAGTGCAGCTCAGCTCCAGGCTCAATCTGTGTACAGAAAAATGGTCCACTATCTGTATTTGAGTGAATTTGATCAATGTTAGCGTGATTTTACAGCAAAGCGGACACAGCTACTTGGTAGTATCGAGCCGCGTCAAATCAAAGACATATTTTTGCTCTTAACATGTTTTCCTAATGAAATTGTTCTGAACAAGAATGACTTAGTGATGAAATGTTGTTATTCAATTCCACAAGGCAAACAGCCCCTCCTCTTAGGTCCACCCCCTTTTCATAGACCAACCCCAGCATCACTCTCTAGCCAATCAGGGAGCTGCGTCTGGAAAGGTCCACATTGCTAGCGCTCAGGCCTCTACATTCTGATAGACCACTGTTCGCCTCCTGAAAACGCAACAGAAAAATACAAGAAGATTTCAGATTTAAAATGAGCAACAAAACACTGTGTACTGCACTGTAGGGTTGTAAATCTCTGATGCCACAATTATGATTCTTTAGGAAACAATTCAATAGATCACATAATCTGAAACAAACTGATTTGGTCTGATTATATTCTTTTGGTAAAAAAGAAACATTTTTCAAAATCTCAAATTTTATTGTGATTAAATTCAATTTGATTACATAGAAAAATAAACCAAGCTGTTACGTTTAAAAATAGTAATTTTTCTAATTTTGTGCACAACTTCTATTTATTCGCTGAATTTTAATATATTGGGAAAAAATAAAACAATAAAAATGTGTGTATAAAAAGGTGTCACCACTTCCAATATATTAAACGTTCCAAAAAAAGGGTGCTCTCTGTAGAGGGTGTCAACTTGTGTGTGTGTGATCTGTTTTTCTGCACACCTGTGAGGTCTCCTCTGCACTCTTGTTGAGGAAGTTCAGAGAACTTGCTCTCTTCATCCTTAAACACACATACACAGACCTTGTAGTCATTTCTACTAAACAAAATCAGACAGAGCTCATCTGCAATACTTTAACCCTGGTCTGTAATTTAGTCAGTCATTCTTAGTTACACTCTTCAGTAGTTCACCAGCCCTGATCTGTAGTGTTCCCTCACCCTGGGTTGCGTGGTTCCTGTGGGCCGCTTCCCTGCAGTTTCTTCACCAGCATCTCACTGCTGCGCCTCAGAGCATCTCTAATCTTCCCGAAGGAGCCGCTCCGACGCAGAGAGCCATTACCATCCTGCAGGGGGCAGTAAGGTAACATTATAATTCAAACTATGGGGAACCTCACTGCTTGTTCCTCCCAACACAGTCGTCAGCAGATAACTATCCAGCCTTTAAGAAAACAGCAGGTTCCACACTCTTCAGGTGAGCAGAGCTTTAGACATCTAGAACTGCACTGGGGGAGCACTGATTACAGTACCAGAAGCCAAATAAGTCTATTTGAGATGTGCTTTAATGCAAGTGTGGTGTATAAGCCTCCATTACTTAATTGCTATGTTACCCTAGTTCTTAACTCCTTTAGCTTTGACTCTCAAAATCTTCCCACAGTGCATGCATGTATAAAGTAAAGTCTGTGTATACTACAAGCAAACAGTAGATGTCCCAACCCCATTCCATTCAGCCTCATCTGCCTCAGAGTCCCCTCGTGGACCACCAGGACCATTCATGCCATCTCTGTTCTGCCGTCTGTCTCCGCCAGCAACGCCATCCTTCAATAACTCCACTACTTTACTCTGGTTAATTGCATCGATACCCTATACAGAAAGAATTGAGTTTTTTTTTTTTTTTTACAATCATCTACATGAAAAATTTTATGGATGTTACTGTTATTATTAGTAGTACTTGTATGACTGACTTAAAAAATGCTCAGATTAACATTACGCCGTTCTGGTGCATTACCTGTTTGCGATTCTTTGTAGCGCACTCTTCAAGAGTCTCAGCAGCTTCCAGCTTGCCCTGTCTGCGGTAAAGCGCCCCTAGGCTCTTCAGTGTGTTAGTGACTGTAGGACTGCACACAGCAGAAAGAGTAGCCATCAACATGCATGCAGTTTTTCATCTCATCCAACAGAAAAGAAACATTTCACTTCAGCTTTTGAATGATCCTGTGAGCATGACAGAATACCAATCAAGTGAAAACAGGTACTGATACATTAGAGTGGACTTTCTTTCTGAACTGCACTCACCTGTCTACTTTGCAGGCTTTGTACCAACTGCCATACTCGCCATAGGGACCAGAGTCCTTCTTCTTACCCTGTTACATCAACGAGAACAGACATAATCTCTGTCTACTTGATCTATTGCATAACATTAGTCACGTGGCAGAGGTCTGGAAAATTTAGTCAGCTTTAGTGCACAGGGTAGGAGTGTCTGTAGCACTGAGAGGCAACATCGCAAAGGTCCCCTCTTGATAAAGAAATTCAACATCAGAGCATGCTTTGCTCTTCTACTAGCAACACGTCTCCACTGTGCTGTCTGCACAATCTGCCCATTTTAACATCTGACTCTTCACAGACATATGCACCATTCTTGCAGGATGAGCTGCCGATAATACCAGCAGATGAGCACTAATATAGCAAAGCACTATACTTGATTTTAGCACGTGGACCACAAAAAGTATTTCTGTGTATACATCAGTGACATGGTTCAAACTTAAAACAATCAAATACAAAAGGGAAAAAAAAAACCCAGGTTTATTTTTCTGCAAAAAGCAAGAGTATGATAATTTATTCTAAGAATAGTTTATGATTTCACACAGTGATAAGGTAATAAAAAGGTTGTTTTTGCTCTTTTAACAAAGGCAACTGTAAAAGTAACTGGTGCTTGTATTCACTAGAAATTTCTGATCAAAGATTGCCCATATGAGTAATTAGCTTTAGCTGTAGCAGTGTGAAACAAATCAAACCAAGCAAAAAACATACGTGTCACATATGTCACCAAAATACAAACTGCCAACTTCTGCCAACAACCTAGGTGTGAGACATATCATATATAATACTTTATGGCTTCCCACAGGCATCAATTATCAATAATAAAAAAAAATTAACAGTAGAATATGAGCCCAATTCTGTCTCTCTCTTTTTTATTTTATATTCATTCATTCATTGCCCAGTACTAATGGTAACAGCCTCAATACGCTGGATGGACTGTGCACATACCTTACTCTCTTCTCTCTCCTCTGCATGCATCCAGATGGGCTTGTTGTCATCTTAAAAAAACAAAACAAAAAAACCACAAGCAACAAAATTGCTAGGTTGTGTTTCTTTGCTTTAATTTCAACCATACATCATACATTATTAGGTATAAATAAACTGAGCACATTAGTACACGAATGTAGAGTATATGAGAACGACAGCATAATAAACCATTATAAGCACAGAAGCTTTAGTCCTTTGTCCAAGACAAAGCCCGTGTTCTTACCACAATGAGATAATCATGTCAATTACATGTGAGATCTTTGCTGCTCACAAGTGTTCAATTGGCTTAAGGCTTGTCATGTGGCCAAAAGAATGTTTAAGCTTATCTTTGCGTTAAAGCAGACCAGATTAGACGCACAATCCTCCTGAGAACCACCACTGTACAGCATTTTCCAAATATTTCTTTCACTAGCCAATTTCTGTTGTAGTTGGAAAGCTGGAAACATCAGAATGCTTACTGTTTACAGAGCCAAACTGTTTCTCATGCGCACGGGTCAGGATCTCCTTGTACAAGGCCTCTGCATCCTTAAACTTGCCCTGTTTCAAGTAGCATGTTGCCTGGTAGAGCCAGGGAAAAAAAAAACGATTATGTACTTTCATTTATCAGTTTATCATCATATGTTGCATTTTTTAGTTAAAACGCAAATGTTTTATGCCATTTGTCAAAGAATATGCAAACATTATTTTGTATTGTGCTTTCATTTTATGAGACAGCCTAACCAAAACTCCAGGACCATGGCTGCGAAATACTGACGTACAATAAAGTTAAGACAAAAGTTTAAGCTTTCTAAACTGATTAAATCCTCTAATCTGGCTGTGAGGAGTTGTGGTTCTGCTCTTACCAGGTTGTTCTTGGTCTTTGCAACATTGGGGTCATCAGCCCCCAACTTGCTCTCATAAATCTCCAAGGCTCGACGGTAGTAGTATTCCACCTCCTCATACTTCCCCTGGTTCTGACACAGCAGTGCCAGGTTATTCAGCTGCTTAGCCACATCTGGGTGGTACTTTCCCAGAACCTGCAGATCACACAAGCACAAATAACCATTTTAGGTGGTCTAATGTCTCTAGGCACTGACAATATGCACTCTACAGCCAAAAGGCATTTTACCACAGCACTGTACACCTGAGGTAACACACAGATCTGACCTACACACCTTCTCCCTGATCTCCAGCGCCCTCTTGCAAAGAGGTTCAGCCTCCTTGTATTTGCCACGTTTGCCGTAGAGTACCGCCAGGTTGTTGAGGGTGGCAGCCACAGCAGGGTGGTCCTTCCCCAGGGTCTTCTCCCGTATAGCCAGAGCATCATTCAGAAGGTGAGCCGCCTCTTTGTACTTATTCTGATCCCTACAAAGCAAAGCATTTGTGGAATCCTTCAGCTCAACACAGAATGCTTCACAAATAGATTTAACATCTATGACCCAGCATTAATATTTAACAGCCATACAATGTTTTTACTGAAAGCATCACCCACATAGTCTGTGTGAGAGCAAGTCTACGCTTACACCAAGTAAATAGACATGTACACTTTATATTGGCCTACTGACAAATTATGGTGCCAATACCATAACATACACAGCATCAAATTCTGCTAGTGATGCAGTGATATTAAATCTCTTGGCTGAAACTAAAACCAAAATTCAAAACACATGGCCAAAAACTGAAACTGAAAACCAAATGTCAGTTTGCAATTTTTTGTACCAATACATTCAATATATGAATTTATATTAATACATTACATTAATTTACATTCATTTTCTTATTTATTTGGGTCTTTGAATAAAACTAGAAAATACAACCCCAATTCCAATGAAGTTGGGACGTTGTGTAAAACATAAATAAAAACAGAATAAGATGATTTGCAAATCCTTTTCAACCTATATTCAATTGAATACATTAAATATCTTGTCTTTGTAATGTTCAAAAGGATAAACTTTATTGTTTTTTTGCAAATATTCACTCATTTTGAATTTGATGCCTGCAACATGCTCCAAAGAAGTTGGGACAGGGGCATGTTTACCACTGTGTTACATCACCTTTCCTTTTAACAACACTCAGTAAGCGTTTGAGAACTAAGGACACTAATTGTTGAGGCTTTGTAGGTGGGATTCTTTTCCATTCTTGCTTGATGTACAACTTCAGTTGCTCAACAGTCCGGGGTCTCCGTTGTCGTATTTTGCACTTCATAACATTCATAACATAACATCCACACATTTTCAATGGGAGACAGGTCTGAACTGCAGGCAGGCCAGTCTAGTACCCACACTCTTTTACTACGAAGCCACGCTGTTGTAACACGTGCAGAATGTGGCTTGGCGTTGTCTTGCTGAAATAAGCAGGACGTCCCTGAAAAAGACGTTGCTTGGATGGCAGCATATGTTGCTCCAAAACCTGTATGTACCTTTCAGCATTAATGGTGCCTTCACAGATGTGCATGTTACCCATGTCATGGGCACTAACACACCCCCCACACCATCAGAGATGCTGGCTTTTGAACTTTGTGCTGATAACAATCCAGACAGTCCTTTGCCTCTTTGGCCCGGAGGACACAACGTCCATGATTTCCAAAAACAATTTGAAATGTGGACTCATCAGACCACAGGACACTTTTCCACTTTACATCAGTCCATTTCAGTTGAGCTCAGGCCCAGAGAAGCCCGCAGGGTTTCTGGGTGTTGTTGATATGTGGCTTTCGCTTTGCATGGCAGAGTTTTAACTTGCACTTGTAGATGGAGCGACGAACTGTGTTCACTGACAGTGGTTTTCTGAAGTGTTCCTGAGCCCATGTGGTTAATATCCATTACAGAATGATGTGGGTTTTTAATGCAGTGCTGCCTGAAGGATCGAAGGTCAGAGGCATTCAGTGTCGGTTTTCTGCCTTGCCGCTTACTTGCAGAGATTTCTCCAGATTCTCTGAATCCTTTGATGATATTATGGACTGTAGATGATGAAATCCCTAAATTCCTTGCATTTGCATGATGAGAAACGTTGTTCTTAAACTGTTGGACTATTTGCTCACGCAGTTGTTCACAAAGTGGTGAACCTCGCCCCATCCTTGCTTGTGAGCGACTGAGCCTTTCAGGGATGCTCCCTTTATACCCAGTCATGACACTCACCTGTTTCCAATGAACCTGTTCATCTGTGGAATGTTCCAAACAGGTGTTTTTTGAGCATTCCTCAACTTTCCCGGTCTTTTGTTACCCCTGTCCCAACTTCTTTGGAACGTGTTGCAGGCATCAAATTCAAAATGAGTGAATATTTTCAAGAAACAATAAAGTTTATCCATTTGAACATTAAATATCTTGTCTTTGTAATGTATTCAATTGAATATAGGTTGAAAAGGATTTGCAAATCATCGTATTCTGTTTTTATTTACGTTTTACACAACGTCCCAACTTCATTGGAATTGGGGTTGTATGACAGAAAATCAGTCTTTCTGTGTGACAATACTTAAAGTCACAGAGAATCGAGTTACAGCATACAGCAAGTTGCTGACACCACTTGAACAAGTCAGTGATGCCTGGTGTAGGAGAAGAAAGGAAAAAAGGATCTTTTAAATTTCTAATTCCCATAACCAAAGAAGCAATTCTGTAAAATATTGCCGATTTAATCTCTGAAAAACCTTGGAACATTTTTGGACAAAGTTGGTCAAAAGCTAAAAGTGACAACACTTTCGACTAAATTTATCATCTTAAAATTGCCATGTAGTTTGCTGACCTGTAGACAAGGGCGAGGATGTTGAGCATGGTGGCCACATCGGGGTGATCATGACCAGAGGTTTTCTCCAAGTCTTCAAGAGCCTGCTTGCAGAGTGGCACAGCCACCTCATATCGGCCCTGAGAGGCGTACTGAATCACCAGGTTGTGCAGAGTTCGGAGCCGGGCTGGGATCTCATAGCCTCCCTGCTGCGCTGCCACCTCACCACTTGGCTGGGCTGGACCAGATAGAGAGCAGAACAGGGTCAAAATCTGCATAACTAGCATGGATTATTGGAAATCTTTAGCTCTTTATTCACATAGGAAAGATCCCTGATGAGTCCCCTTTCTGAGACATGTCTGTCTGTTACTGTGTGTGTGTATGTATGGTTATCAGTGTTATCTAAACACAAGTCTGCATAGTTCATGTTTTCACTGTACAAATGCATCATGATGCATTGATCTGACTAAACATAAAAATTATGAAACTTTGCAAAAGAAATAATATTCAATGTAGTACAGGAAGCAAATTTCTTTGTCTTTTTTCTACTATTGTAAAAATAGTTCCTCTAGTCAGATATGAGTATTGATCATATTTCAACGTAAATAATTCTGAACAGTACCCAAATAATGGAAAAGAATCATATTTCAAATTGAAATAATTTATGGTTGCTGTCTTCCATTCCTCATTGACCCTGGCTCCAACTTGTGCAACCGGTTCTCATAAATATGAAGAGCTAAAATGCACAAATCAGCCTCCCTCTCTCACCTGGTCCCTGGTCATCATCATTGGGAAACAGGTCATCTAGGTTGTCTTTCTCCTTCTCTCCAGGCTTCTCCTCTGAAGGCGAGCCGTCATCATCAAATTTGCGGATCTGGTTCATGAACTCCAGGTGTTTCTTCTCCTCCTCCAGCTGTGCCACATTCTGCTCACTCTTCTGCAGCTTGTGTTGTGTATTGGCTAGCTCGTCTCGGAGCCACTGGTTCTCCTGGCACAGCCGCCGCACCTGTGCCCGCAGCTTCTGCTTCTCTGATTCCACAGCGCTCAGATGACCTGACAGAGCGATAATCACCTGCAGAGCACAGAGCCACTGAACTTCACCATTTCAGCTCAAAACACAGCTCACAAACTTTTCCAAAAACATTGACATTAAAGAAGAATATACATGTACACATAATTCACACATTCACATAACAAGCCAATTTTTCAACCTTGTCTTAGATACAAACCCTCTGACTTGACTGTTTATATTTATTTTTGTAAGTGATCCAATTTCTATCATTAGTACGATTACAACTCTGCCCTAAAAAGACCTGCATCAATGACATCACATGCATGATCCCAACAAGCACAATATATTGGTTGACCAGAGACAATAAGGAAAAAAAGAAGAAATTAATTTTAAGTGTTTATTATATACTGTTAAATATTGTTACAACATAAGCATGTTTTTTGTCTCGTGTGAACCAATTTAAAATTGTGTGAACTGAGTATAAGTACTGGGACAAATTAATTACTGAGGAGTCAGTACTGAGTGCTCAGGTGTTCTGTGTTACTTTAATTGTAAACACCTTTTAAAATAAATTTAAAAAAAAAAAAAGTGTTTTGTAGTCATAAAGGTGTAAAACACAACAACAATTAGATATTTGACTGACAGAAAAGAAAGCAGATCTGAACATGGCATTAAAGCAAATGCCAATCAAAACTATTGCAGAACTGGGCACTCCAAAAATAACGGCATGGAAGATTTTGAAAAAGAACCCCTTGAAGGTGTAAGCAATTTGTGATGGTCAGACCATCCAATTAAAACTATCAAAAAGCTCAGAGTTACTAGCAAAGAGGCTAGTTTCTACCAGGAGTGTGGTTACCTGTGCCTCCCCCAGGCCAAGCTCGATAGCCTCCAGGCTTTTACGGAGCAGCCCAGATTTTTCCTGAGCAGCAGGGGGCTGGGCGCAGTCCAGCAGAGAGTTGAGAAGCTGAGCGTGTTCCCCCCGCAGTGTTTCCAGACCCTGCATCACCGCCTTTGTGTTCAGTACAATTTCATCCTGAGTAAGCCGCTCCAGAGCCTCTTCTCGTGGGTACACCATGGTGGACATCGTCTGGGAATGGTCAGCGCTCAAACACAGACAGCTGCTTTAGGCAAGGGAAGAGAAGGAGAGGAGGAAACAAAGGAAGAATGCAGATGATCCTCACTGTAGCTTACTAGATTTACTCTGTTTTACATTTAATGGAACGCTTCGCAAAAAATATCAAATTCATACAATTTTTCCTTACGCCAAATGAAGTTGGTCAGCCAAGACATGTTTGGTCAGTCAACTTCAGACAGTAACCATGCCTTGGTTGACCGACTACATTTAATACAATAAGAAAATAGTTTTGTTGCCAGACAGTTACTTTAATGTGATCACTGAATACTGCACAAATGACCTGATCTTATATTAGAGCGTCAGAATATGATATTTTTCCGTTTGGAGACATGAATATTTCCTAGTACAAAGTTCAAGACTGGATCCGGTTGTCCTCTGGGCAGCATCATTTCAAAATTAAATCAAAGGCTCACTCTCTAATAGCCATAATGAAATTCTGGGTCCATACGCAGAGAGCCTGACAGTGGGCGTGCCACTTTCAGATGTAATCATGTCTAACGTAAAATGTCAAAATGACTGATTCCAGATCCGCTTTCAGGGTTTCAAACTTCATTACTGCATGTCAGGAGGACTCCATTAGCGACTCTCCTACATTACCATCAGTCTCCTCTGATGGATTATTGCCCTTGAGTGCTCACAGTGCCTTTTCCAACACCTGAAAAAGCCACTCAGCAAATCTGTGACCTCTTGGTCAGCATTCATAACACGGCCGGACTCAGAACACTAGAGCTTCTAGCTCACACACACACACAAAAAAAAACTGGTGAAATACAACCTCCCGAACACACAAACACGAATGTGTTGGTGGCCAGCTCAGAGGCTGTATTAGTCAGCCTGCTGTTTATGCAGTGGGCCAATTTTTTAAAACACAACATTTACACTCATCTAAGTCTAAAGATGATATTGCAAGTTCAATGACTCCGATTTAATCATCTACTCTAAGAAAACACATGTTCATGTTACTCATTCCGTACATTCAGTCTACGTACTATGGATATGTGTATTCTGTGTTGTCATTTGTGGCTCTATTATTTATAATGCACTGTCCAATTTTGTCCACCAATACAAATTACTTTACGCTTTGGAAATAAAAAGTGCGAATGTCAACACAGGGCATTAAGACACGGTGTCAGCAAGAACAGGCCAGCCACAACCACACAGGGGTATTATAGGGGAGAAATCTGTTATTTTAAACACTGTCCTTCTGCAAGAAGCTTCTTCTGAACAGTTCTGTAAAACGTGAGATTTTGAGAATCCGGACCCCTGGATGACTGAAAGGAGTCATGGGCACCTGAGCTTCCCTTTTTGTCCATCAGGTGGCGCCCTGTGACAGGCCACCCCCTCCCACCCTCATCCTGTGTATTCACTGCAATGCAGCAAGAGGAGGGAGCCTGTTACTTCCATCAGAAGGAACAGGACGCTGAACAGCAAGCAAACAGTGCATCATACGCCACCGTACAATCCCCAACCTTAAGCTTTGGGCTTTTGAGCAGCGCTGACTCACAGCAAATGGAAACCTGAGGGGGGAATGTAGGTTATGCAATTAGCTACAGCGGATCAATGAAGGTGACCGATCAGGCTTTGAGGTTATACAGCTTCCATAGAGAAGCCATTCAGCTGAAAGGCGGTGTGGACTTCACTGTGGTTGAGGCCTCGGAATGACAGGGTGTATTTATAACAGGTTTTTTAAGATCAAACAAGTTTACCAGTCCAAAAACAAGACCAGTCATCACCACTTTTACTGCGGTTTAACTTGCATGGTCAGATCTCAGTTCCAAAACAAGCAGCACCACATGTGAATGGCGCATCACGAAATCAGCTTAACCTCTAGCAACCATTAGTTTGGTCTCGGTCTCGTTTCAGGAATAACGTAGCAACCAATTGTCAAATCTCAAAGCTGCCTCAAACGCTAAAGACCCGGCGAGGCTGAAGCTGGCTCCGTATTCGGCAGCTTCTTCTTCGAATTCTTCCGTTCCACCTTAAATGGTGTAGCGGTTACATTCTGACGCCTGGGGCCAGAATGTAACTGCCGCGCTATTTAAGGTGGAACGGGAAAATTCGAACAAGAAGCTGACCTCAGCTTCGTAAAGACCGGGCCACTTTCAAGCTACTGTTTTTAGCCTAGCTACAAGCTAGCTTAACGTTAGCTTTCTCCAGACAGTTTGGACAAAAGCCCGACCGGGATGCCCTGCTTGCATCACTGCCAGTCATTCTGCGATGCACGGGAGATAAACACGAAGAAAACATCTTAGTCTGGCTTAAAACGTGACTACGGAAAACGCGAAAAGCTCAAATGAGCTAAACTATATGACAATAACGTTAACGTTACACAGTCGGGTCAACTTCGTTAGGGTTACAGCATTTCGTTAACGTTATCGTATTTACCTTCTTCGCTGACACGGATAATTCTGCTTGCGTCCAAGTGTGTGTCGATACTTTCTTCGTCTCCTTTTTTAAAACCCGAGGCGAAAATTAATTTAAATCTTCCAGACTCGATGGCAGCAGAAGGTTAAACGTTTTCGAGGTGAAAGAAAATAAAGTCCGACTGAAGCATCGTAACCTAGCTAAGCAGCAGGCTAAGCGATAACGGCTAACGGACGGACCGCTCGTCCGCTGGCAAAATGCATCCGACTACACAGCGCCGGTTAGTTTGGGACGCAGAAAGTCAGTCAGTATCATCTCGGACTTCATCCATCCATCATCGCTCGATTTCCGATGTTTGCTGCACGCTCCAGAATCTTCTCGCTGCCGTGAGAGTGACTTGCCAGAGCGATATCTGCCGTCTATGTGCATATATATGACCGCCAAGGACGGCAGAGGGAGCATGCGCGTACTGGCTGTGCTCCAATATGCGGTTCTGTGTTACAAGCCAGAACGTTCATCTAGTGAAATTTGTGCACTAGCTAAGCGCTCTTTTTAGACTACAAGTAAGCATATTGGAACGCGGCCACAACGTTTAGTTAAAGGGGAATTTCACTGATTTTTCCAAATTTCTGCATAATTTAGATGTTTAGATGTAAACAGAGTCATTCACAGTCGTTTGGTGTGAAATGGTTCGTTGTATAGAAACTTCCAGCCTCTGATTTCTTTATAGTGGAAGCGATACGAACCAGGGGTCGTGATTTTTACAACGCAAATATAGCAATTTTATTTAACTACTATCCAAATGTATTTATTTACTACCAAATAAGCTTTTAGAGGCATTAAACTCCTCATACGTATAGCACCTATCACCACTGCTGTGTACAATTCGTATTCTGAAGTTTCTCCTGAACGGAGCGTTTCACACCAAACAGCTCTAAATGACTTTGTTTGCATCTCAACCATTTATTATGTAGAATTTTTGGAAAATCGGTGGAGCTCGCCTTTCATTGGCAATCGATTTCGTTCAGCTACTACACACTATTCTACCCTGATGTTTTTTACATGTGAAAAATACTATACATGTCCCAACCAAGCATGCAGTCATTTCAAACCATTTAGTCCTCAGAGCTTCATATCGGTTGCCAGGATGAAGAGTGGTTTCAAAAGGCAATTCAATCTCCTGCTTGAGAGCAATGTGGTCAAGCTGTAGTGCTAAATTGAAATGGATGGATATGAACTTTGGCTAAATCTATAATTGGTTAGATGATTTAATTCTGCTTTACTTTATAAGTGTTATTAAAACTCTGGAAATTAAGCTGGATGAACTTATACTTGGGCTCTGACTGTAGGAAGTAGCTTATTAAAGATTTTAAGGAGATCACGTTAAATAGAAATCAGAACTGTTCAGGAGATGAAACCTCATTTAAACAGAGCTAAAACAACTAGCAACACTGTCCGAAAAAAAAGGTACTGTGATGGAGGTTTTTTTTAATTCATCAAGGTACAAACAAATGTAAATGTGCTCAAAGGTACAACAGTGGTTAAGGTCCAATGTGCACCTTAAATAGGTTTTTCCATGAGAAAAGTACATATCTGTACATTTTCATAACCGGTTTTAAAACAGAACATTAAAATAAAAAGCCTGGAGTCACGGCAGACTGTGTGGAGTCAATGCAATTCAACAATACAACTGCAATGGAATTTGGTAAGGCACTGAAGACGTACCGTTGAGGTACCACTCCAGTGATAGTTTAGTACCGTTTTTTCCTGACAGTGAAGAGAACTTTAGACCCCTCCTTAGCACTGCCATATGCCTACCGAAATGATGAAATATTCTCCTTTTCAGAAAAAAAAAAAAGATTTGAAGTGTCCTACAGAGCATTCAGTTGCAGCCGCAAGCAGTCATTGCACTCTTTCTGTGAAAACGTACGGAAAACACCGGAGGCAGAGTACAAATAAGGTGTGTTTATTTAAAAAAAAAAAAATGAACACTTTCAATTTATATCCCACACATTACCCAAAAGACAACCAAGTCATGAAAAAAGCAGTACTACAAAACATGTTGAATAAAAAAAAAAAATAACAATAAAAGAACTTAGGTTCATATTACAAGCACTTCTTAAGATATGTACAAGCATTGTTGATTTTCTTTTTTATAGGCAAACGGCAAACGGCTAAGGACTGCTAAAACAAACAAGTGCATGTGCAAAAATACTCTTTTCATCCACAAGCTCGGCTTCTCCCTCTAGCAACAAGTTTTGTGCCAAATATGAAAGAGTGCTATTCTACCACACCGACTGACTGACTGTGCCTTGGGGTTTAACTTTAGCCAAAATTTAGAGCGCACACCAAAGCTTGTGGAATTCAAGAAAAAAAATGTTCTCTCAATATTATGATGAGACTTAGAGAAAGACTCTCATGAGGGCCTGATTTACTAAAGCGACTGACAACTTAAATTCAGGTTCTACAATCAGTGATCATGAGAAATTGCACTCTAGGTTACAGCCTGACTGATACATCAGTTGGCCGATGCTGACAATGTGGTTTTATCAGTAAACATATTGGAGGTAAACAGACTTTTTTTTGGCAGGATTCAAACTCACAATCTTTTAAGGATAGAGTGAAACCTTATACAATGACAGGGTCCCTATGGAGAAAATGGATCAAAAGTAAGAGGTAAATGACAGTGACAACCAAAACAACAAAAAAATCTGGGTTCTGCAATCAGTGCTACGATATTTGTATTGAGACCTCTGCTGTTAGACTTTAATAAATCTGACAATTCCGAACCGAATCAAATTGAGCATGTCACAGTTGGCAACTGGCAGTTATATCAGTCAGTAACACACTGATTAAAACCCAAAATGTAAATATAAAATGTTGGCCGACATTGTTTTGTTTTTGTTTGTTTTTTTAGCTCCCTAAATTTGGTATCAGCCACAAAATGTTCATTGTTCAGGTGCTACTCTTGATCTAGCTTTGCAGTTGCTGAGAATTTCTGCTGCATTAGTAAACCAGGCCTTTGGGTTGGAGTAGAAAACACAACAATTTCGGCTGTACAAATTAGTCATTTCTGATCAGTGTGCTTGGAATTCCACGGTTTTGTTTGATAAAGACAACAAAACGGTCACGTCACACAAAACACAGACTACAATTACTGATCCAAGGCCAGACATTAGCCAGGCATCATAACAGACTGAGAACAGCACACAGAGAGAGAAACACACACTGTCCACATTCAGACCACAAGTAGGCGGCGAGACGGCACAAAACGAGACAGTGTTGTCGTTGGAATGAAATGCGTCTCCGTCTCCGTAAAATGCTTTTGCATTGAAATAGGTAACAGTGGAGGGAAATGGCCATGCATGACAATTCCTAGTACATCAGCAACACTGAACGATGGCCTCCATCTGATAGAAAATGTAACAGCTGACACGTTTTGGCAGTGACACTTTACGTCCTCTCAGTTCCCTTTGTGGTGAGAAACAACCTGACAGCATCAGATATTTCATATATTAAAAAAAAAAACGACATTGAACAACCTCAGCTAATGAGCTTTAGAAACAGGTCAATATGGCTGTATTGGATCTTTTTAAACATTTGTGTGTTTATGTATTCACTTTGACACATTAGGATAGCTCTCCATAAAAGGTGCATACTGTTAAAAGGATTTTGCACAAAGAATCTGTTTGCAGCCTGAAAAATCAGCACAAGCTATGATCACATTATGGCTGCACAATATAGATGGAATTTCCTATTGCGATTATATTGCTTTGTATTGCAAGCAACTTACAACATACATTAGTATGTTACTTACAACATGCATTAGTAAATCATTGATATAACATGGTTAAAGGGGAATTCCACCAGTTTTTGGAAAAAAAAGCATAATTCAATCTGTTCAATGTAAATAAAGTCATTCAGAATGCTTTGATGTAAAGTGCTCCATCCTAAATAAAGTTATCTAGTCAGAATTGTTCACAGTGGGAACCAGACATCTAAAGCATTCATAATGCATCCAAAAGCTCACAGAAAGGTATTACATGAACAGGTTACAAATATGTTGGCTGATGCCTGAGACCTTGTTTTGCATTAGTTTTCTAAAAATCACTGACAGAAAGGTACACAAAAGCTATGTGTTTGAGTTTTAGACCCCTGGTTCCTACCACTACCACTGTGAAGAAATCGGAGCTGGTAAGTTTCTTTACAATACATTTCACATTAAACCACTCTGAATGACTTTATTGATTTAATGATGTAGACATTCTGAAAAATCTGCTGAATTCATCTTTAAAAGATAGGCCTAAAATGTTTTTTTTGACCAAAATGAATTAAGTGCTGCATCATGTGAATGCAATGATTTATTCACCTCCTACAGAAACTCCTCTGGAGCGTCTGTTCTTGGTCAGAATATTAGTCGTAGAAGGCCAGCATCACAATAACAATTAACAAATGATCTACTACACACCCAGACTTCGCATTTGTTGTGGTCCTTTTGTTACAAACACAATGTACCTCTATGGCAGTCTTTTCTGTGACGGTCAAGGTCAAATTCAGCCTAAAGGGTCCATAACAGGGACCCAGACAAAACAGAATTATTGATGGCCTTGTCTGACCAAAGATCTAGCAAAGATCCCATTGAGACTTGGTAGGTGGAGCCTGAAGGAACGTCTAATAAAATTCAGACCAGAGCCAGTAGCAGCAATGGTGTTACACTGCCAAACTAATGAAATGCTGACAAGTGAAAGCATTTTAAATCGAGCTGAGATGTTTATCATTTCTTCTCTTTATGAGGTCACTGTAAGAATTATCTGAGATTACCATTTTTGCTCGTTTTAAACATGTCATAAACAGACATTTAACCAGAGAAAGATGAAAATCAGTGAAAAGCAATGAGTAATTATACAGAAAAGCATTCATTTGGTGTTTTGCGACTGACTCATGGGGTATTTTGTCCCAGACGAGAATTCTCAATCATCCTGTAGATGTTTGGGATCTTTTGCCAGTCTGTATTTGGCATATTATTATGTCAGTGGGAGGTGGAAACAGGTGCTGTGCAATGAATCATTTAGTAGCATGTCTGCAAACTGGCAAGATGCTTGGCTTTTGTGCAAAACCCACTTAAACACACAAAAAAGGAAAATGTGAGAATGTGAAGGCAATATTTAAAAAAAAAAAAACCACTATTGCTTACTAACCACTCCAGAAAACAATGTATTAAACGCAAATGTTGTAATTGACCCTTTTATACTGTAGCATAAAATCTGTGGTAATACTTTTGCCACACACAATATACCCTGGTTTGGATGCTTAGTATCCATTTCCAAAGCTTTCAGTAGTTAGAATGCGATGCAGACACAAAAACACTATTGAGCACATCATTATTGTGTCATATCTGCTGTAGGTTCTGCTGCCTAAATGGTAGAAGTTATATTCTTTGCTTTCAAATTCACCCCTCCAAGAGGTCAGTGAGCCAGCAAAGACGTCTCATATAATCTTCTGTGGAGACAGGGTCAGCAATTTGTTAAAAAAATTTACACCACAAAAACTGGTCAGCGACAACTGAAATTACCACACATGCGCACACAAACCGACACACGACAAACCAACGCTCATCACTCTTACAGTGGCACGACATTATTTCATAGATATTGTTGTTTTCTTTTTGTTTTTTTATATAACCACAGTTCATACACTAAAATCTTGGTCACCTTAACACCGACAAATATACCTCACACACGTCCTAGACAAAATAGAATGTCACTTTAGTAGAAGCTGCCTCTTACTACGACAACGATGTAGCAGCTTAAGCAGGTAAAGGGAGGAGCTCTGAAGTTCTGACTGAAGATCAGCACCAACTCTTAGCTCTTCCTGTTAAAGTCTCTGATTAGGAATAGTAACCTGATCCCAGATCTGCTCTTAAAACAGCATGCCACACAGTTTAATATGTGATTCCTGACCGGAAATGAGGATTCTTAGCCAAAAATCACGCAGAACCAGTGACAGGCTAAAGGCTGTTTGAAGTTAATTAGTGTAAACGTCCTCATTATGCAGAGAACTAAAAACTGAAAAACTGTAAAACCTATAATTGTTTTTTTCCCCCCCGAGGTAAAATTTTCCAAACAAACATGACTAGGGCTGGGTATTGTTAAATATTCAATACTGATACCGATACCAATACCTTTATTTCAATATCGATTTATGAACGATACCTTTTTGATACCTTCTTTTAAAATTACAAACCAAAAGTGAGTTAGGCTTAAACCAGACATGAGTGTGAGGTGTCAGAAATGGGTATATGACCACAAATGACTGCAAACTACTCAAGAAGCACTGGAGTTAACATTGTATACAGAATGTAATTTCCAAAATCAGCAGTATAGATTTTGAAACAAGCAAGTCTTTTGAAACAAGCATGAGCGAACTATTCTATACTCTGTAGTACTGAAGTAATTTGATTATCACCATAAGATAATGAATCTCAATATCCAGCTCTATTCATGACTATTCAATTTTTCCTAGTTTTGGACATTTTAATCCATTTTTGCACCCCTACTTCCCCATTAACTGTTAAGGGCAAATTTGCTTAATTTATAAATTATTAAGCCATATAAACCATGATTGCCAGGCAGTAGCCATTACTGCCTGTACCCACCATACTAACGAAATGGAGGGCGAGACGTTTCTTTCATCTACAAGTTCAAAGATTTTGAAATTCAATTTCAAACTCTGATAAGACACATGTTCAAATATAACCCTCTAATATACATTTTAGTGGTAATGTTATTTGGTGGGCAAAACATGAAGCAGTAGGCCTGTCACAATTATTACATAATCGGCTGATAATTATTTAAGCTGATCGCAGATCACAGTTTCCACAGTTGTTAGCTTTCACCATCATGTATTTACATCCCATCAAAACTGATGGGTTGAGGCAAATTCATGCAAATGAATGAAAGCAAAACTATAAGTCACCTCACAGGTCTTACATAAACAACTACTGATGCAATAGCATCTTTGAGGGCAGTGGTGAGTAATGTTTGTTTGTTTGTTTGTTCAATTCAAGCTGTTTCTGTCATCATTTGAGGCCGTCAGCATCATTTCACAGAATGCAAAATGGCATATTTGTATTTGGCTTGAACTTTGATAAATGCAACGAACAATAAAAATTGTATTTATAATTGTATTAAATCACAAAAATGTATGTGCCAACTGATCAGCAGCTAAGACTCCATGATTGTGACAGGCCTAGATGGGGTTTAAATGGTCAACTGAATTAAAATTGTGGCTCCCGCGTAAACTAGTCGCTAATAATTGTTAACTCTGTGCTAGCTCTTATGTTGATTACTGGGGATCTGAATTTCTTTGAGGTGTTCAAGATGAAGAATCACATGTTAAACTATGAATTTTGTGTGGAATATTAATTTAAAGGGATAGTTCACACTAACAATGACAGCTTGCTAACTGCCAATGACTGCTTTCATTCACTGTATGGATTAACTATCCCTTTAAGTGCCGTTTCCTTTAAAGAGAAAATCTTGAACAATATTGTGCTTTGGAAGAAAATGTGTAGAGGTGAGAGCTAATGTAAGTGCATAGCTTTCAGCAACCAACAGGGATCCAGCCCAGAGCTCTTTGCTTAAAGGAACTGGTTCACTGAAAAATCAGATTTGCAGTTTTCCTCTTACTCCAGATGTAATGGCTCAGCTAAGGTGTTTGGTGTCTGGGCACTGCTGCTTAGTTTTGCACTGGAGCTGGAACAGTAATGTAAAAGAAAGTCTGGGTAACATAGCTACATTATCCTTGCAGCTTCAGAGCAAAAACATTTTGCCAACTGAAATATGGGAAAAAAGGAAAACTGTAAATTAGATTTTTTTTTCTTTGAACCAATCCTTCATAAACAGCCCAAATTTGCTGATTCTTGTCAAAAAAAAAATAGCGATGGCTAATAGAACAATGATTTACATGTTTTTTTGTTGTGAATATTATGGGACTTTACCCTACATATGACGGACTTCATTGACCTCAGCCCTTGAGTTGATAAGAAACCATTTTCCCTTATGATTTCCCATCTACAGGACAACTGAAGTGTGTGGAATGCTGGTCAGATTATAACCATGCTCTTTGTGACTTTGTTACTGCTTGACAGTGCGATGGGTTTACATTCGGATTGGCCAGTGTGATCTTTGGAGATATGGTTTATGAAGAAAAAAATAAAACCTTTAATTGAGCTACATATTTATTTTAAAAGGGCACTTTTCCGAAGTACTCATATAAGAACTAAATAACTGAAAGCTCCTATAAGCCACAACAGCTTATGTACAAAACAATGGAAAACTCACAAAAGTATTCCATGGACACAGCAACCACTTCACTGATAACTGAGTAAACCCCAGCGTCATCAAGCTTCTACAGACTGAACTGAACTGAAAAAGGCATAGCTTCAGGTGGCTAACTGTAGCTGCACGGCTTAACACATGCACAAGTACATAAGTTGCATAATAACACTAATTTACTAGTGGGTTGTGGGTGTTGTAGTTTAAGACATGCAGATCAGAGCTTAACAGCATTTGTTGGTTCTGTTACAGCTCTGACGGTGAGGCCAATCATGTTAGCTTTGCATCAATGAGGTCAAAGGTCATGTTAAAGGTCATTTTTTTGGATTTCTGCTTCATCATGCTGTCAGACAGGAATATGATTGTTGTTGGTAGACTGAAGGTGTCTGCCGTTTTGTGCTTGTCCCTCACAATTTGGTGCTCTGGGACCTTTTCAATAAATAAAAGTGACTAGCGCCTTAAAAAAAGTACATTTCAGCCATCAACACGACCCCTGCGACGCCACCTACCCCCAGCAGAAAGAAATGAACATTTAGGGCAGGTTCCCTCCTCACAGCTCTGCTACAATTGGCCAGCTTTCTGTTCAGATTGGCAGGAATTGTGTGCAATAGGGCCAAGGCTGCAGGGTGAAGGGGCGGGGTTAGAGGGCTAGTGGGTGGCCCTAGGAGGGCGGTTTGTTGTATCCGAACAGTCCGACTGGGAGGTACTTTACGTGTGTTGGCCACTGAGCTGCAAGCTGGAAGAACTTTACGTCGTTCCATTCCACACCATCAATCGACACTGAGAAAAGAGAGAAAGAAAAAAGGGGAAAAAAAAAGAGTTAAATATTATTGAGAGATAACTGACTAGGAAAAAGAAAGAAAAATAACTAAGAATTGGTGAAAGAAAAAATTAATAAGAGCAGAAAGAATGAAAGAATGAATGAGCGAACGAAAGAAGGAAATAATGAATGAGCGAATGAAAGAAGGAAAGAAAGAATAAACAAGTGAAAGAGAAAGAAAGGGCGAATGAAAGAAGGAAAGAATGAAAGAAAGAAAGATCCTCTGGGACACTGAGTGGGTAGATTCATGGAGATGTTTTTCTTCAAGATTAGGTTTCCAGCAGACTGGGCTGCTTATCCTATCCAGCAGAACTAATTTCAGATCCATTGTGCACTGATGATATTACTGTGTTGTTGTAGGGACGCATGATTGATCATACATCATCGCAATATTGTATGTATTTTGGCAATGAACACATCATTCTGGACTGTGATGATGGAACAGATGAAATTCCTTTTTATTATTTTTTTTTATTAAAATCACGATGATGTAGTGTTATCAGCAATGTCTGATATCAGAACAGTGTATCATGAGTGATTTAACCACTCTATAAAGCCACTTATGTTACAGTGTACAAACGTGCTTGCAATTGTGATATTAACTATCAATTCTTAATTATTTTTCTTTAATACTTTGCATGAATGGTCTGCGAATGGTGCTCTTGTAATTTGTCATCAGTGTCTGTACTTGTTGCACAGTAAGTCAGAAATACACTAATTCTAATGCATCACTTCTCATTATGTTATTTATACAACAACTGTATCTGAGCTCTGTTCTGCATTACCTTTGAGGATGGTCTGTTGCTGCTTGGCTGAACAGATAAGTCTGCTGATGCCCTCGATCACCTGACTCTTAGAATCCACCTCCTTCTCTTTGGGCTTTTTCCCCAGAAAGATGGTGGGAACTGCACAAAAAGCAGAACAGAAGAGAGGACTGAGCCGCTACTGTAAAATGGATGCTGTAAGGTGCTTTCAATTAAAAGATCCAATCTAAAATCACTGCATCTGACTGTCCTGCAGCAACTTTGAGATTTTTAGATTAAGCTCCTTTACACATCCATAAAGCATATTATTCTAATGTAACTACATGGAAATATTTTTCTGTCTTAAATTTCTCTTACCTTTCTTGTTCTTCTCTTTGGTGACCACAGTCATGGACATGGTGTTGACAGGAGCATGTGGCTCATTAGCACCTCCTCCTGGCAGTCGGCTGACCTGCAGGGACCTGAAGGTGCTCTTCAGCGTGTTTTTACAGCCCGTATCTCTCCGCTCACCTTCGCGCCGCTTTTCAGCCAGCGATGCCAGCCAGTAATCAACCTGTAGGCCGATGGCGTCCACACCATGAGACATGCTGGGGCTCCTGAGAAGTAGAGAGAAAGCAGACGGGTTAAACAGCAGGATTCTATCAGACAGGATAGATTTAAACTGGAACCAGAATCAGTTCAAAAGAAGCCTGGCCACTTTTTCCTCTGATTACACCAAATGATAACCTCATGCGCACACGAGTCCTCATCAAATGGCAGAAATTGGAGTAGAACAGCTTAAAATGTTAATTAAATATTTGCCTATATCCCTTAAGGAAAGTAGAATGTATTACATTAAAAAACAAAACTTCCCAGTATTATTCAGATTTCTACAGCAAACCTGTTTTGTGACTACTCAACCGCTGCTGGTTGGTTGGTGACGTAATAAGTGCATTGGTAGCGCTCTACTCATTAATGTAAATACGTCAATGTTAAAAGGTTCTATAACTGGAATTACTGTTCAAATACTTCCTGCTGTTGTGTGTTGACAAACACAGATAATATTGCATGTATCATCTATTATTTGGCACAAAAGCTACACAGGAATCCAGGTCTCCAACACCTGACTGACCTTGCAGACACTAATGAGTGGAACTTCTCCTCACTAGAAATTCACTACTAGAGTTGAGAGGCCACTATAGCTAACAAGTAATGGAAGCTTACATACACCAATTAGATCAGTGACTGGGAAAAAGGTTTTTTTAACAAACTATAAAAGTTTAACAAACAATTGCAAATCATTCTGCAAATCCTGGCCAAAAGTTGCTGGATTTTATTGAACACTCACCCTTGTACTGCTAAAACTGCACCCATAGAAGGAGAAGAAGGGGGCGTTGCTGTTTCTTTAAGACTGGCAGGAGAACTGTGAGAGGGCGGAGATGTCGAGGGGACGGCCAAATTCACAGCCACACCGTCTTCACCATCACCTAACAGAAACAAGAGAACATTACAGCTATGTTTTAAATTTACATATCATCACTGTTCTTCTTTTCTCCGAAACAGTAACTTTACAGGAGAAGGCAAAATGTTTTCGTTTTTATGTAAATTAATGTAAATTGATTTTATTCAAAATAATTTGGGACCATTTCTATTGGCCCATGCATCATGAAATGTTCACACAATGTAAAGGGCAGCTTCTCTAATCAAATTATGCATAAAAATAAAAACTGAAAAAGAAATGTATACACTTTTATTTTTATTTGGATAGCAATAATATGATTACCAGTTTACCTCTATGGTTTTACATATTGTTGCAGTCCAAAAAAACCTTTGTGTACATCTTTTTTTTTTCTACATAATTTGACCCAAAGCTGCCCTTCGTATAAAAATGTCATGATGAATGGACCAACAGAAATGCTTCGTGGAATCAAGTCTTCTTACATTAACTTACACTAAAACTTACATTAAAACTTCACATAAAATTTGAAATCTCTCTCTACAAAATGTTCCTTAACTGTAAGTTACAATTCAGTGTTTTACTTTAAGTATATCTAGTAGTATACCTATATTTATAATTAATCAATGTTACATTTATAACTCATTAACGGAAATGCAAAAAAAAGCAATAATGGTCACACTAACCTGTAGACAACTGGCCCGGCTCAATGAGCCCCACTTTGACCACCTGCAAAACAGTTCAAAGTTATTTATACTTTCTATAGGCCTATTTGGGCGAGCTTAGTTTTACATGAGGAGATGAGGTAACTTAATTGTTATTGGTGTTTCTCAGTGATTTAAGTCCTGTCCAAACGCTTTTTAAATGCTTTTTCCTGTCCAGTACTTTTTACTGACTACATGCTTTGGCTTCACTAATGATTCTGCTGCCTTTTAGGTTCCTTAAACTGAGCCATAAAAATTTCCTCAGGTTACATTAATCCCATGCAAATTGACATGTTGGTCAAAAATGCTAACATATGTTGTGAACACTTATGTTCTCTCCAGCTAAAATCAAGGCACATAACATTACAGTCATGTCTCATAAGTACAACTCAGAATGTGTAAAAATAATTTCAGAAAAGAATGACAGAAAAATGTTATGTGGTGAAGTTGACCGTTTGATGTGAATTCCCAAACAAATGACAATGCGAATGAAACACCTTGTCCATTTAAGACAGGTAACGGCTAGGGTAAACATTTTTAGCTTGTTCCTGAAGTAAAGGCAGCACGCGTGAGCCAAGCAAATGTCATTTATATAGGTATTTTTCCTATCCTCTGTGTACTGGTCATAAACATTACAGACATCCTGTGGTAAAACTGGCATTACTGCACCTCCCCCATGGAAAACTAATCCCATCTAAATAGGGCTTAAGTCAGTGATTGTCTAATTATGTCATGTCATAATGTGTTTAACAGTCACTCACGCCAATAAAAGGGATAAACTTCTGATAGGAATCTTCATCCCGCCTGCCAGAGAGAGGTGAGAAGGAAGTAAACATATATAAAACAACCATCATAAAACTGCATTGACAAACTAAGAGTAACAGATAATGAGATAATTCTGTAGAGTCAAAGTTTCTACACAATTACAACTCATCTGCTAACAAATAAAATACAGATCATCCATAATACCATAATAGTCTGTAATAGTATTAAGTTATATGATAGTTTATATTTAAAGTTTGGAGCACTGGGTGATGGCAGATTGTGCTAAAACTAAGCTAAGGAGGTATAAGTGTTAACCCACAACATTGTTTAAGGTGTCTAATTGTGTATTTTTTTATAGATATCCTAATATACACTACATCCAAAAGTAGCCAAGTACTCCTTCTAATTAACAAACTGAGCAACACAGGCATTCGATTACACACACAGCTTGTATAATCTCCATAGAAAAGCACTGTCAGTAGAACGAAGCATTCTGGAGCAGCTGCACATGAGGCTAAGGCCACCATACCCAATTCCAAGTGTCAGCTAGAGGGATATAAAGCACCTCAACATTGACCTGTATGGCAGAAGAACTGTGTTCTCTGGGGTAATAGATCCCATGATGATTTTAAGTGGAATTTAAGATCTAGAACTAATTATTCAATATCAGTACCTAAAGTCACCAATGCTCTTATGACTGAATGCTACTACATCCTCACAGCAATGTTTCAATGTTCTAGTATAAATACTTCCCAGAAAAGTAGAGGCCATTATGCAGCAAAGAGGGACAAACTCCCTATTACTACCCTTGCATTTGGGGGAAAAAAGAGGTTAATTGAGCAGGTGTCTACAAACTTTTGAACATATACTGTCTTGCACAGTTTTATTTTTTTCTCTGTCTCCAGCTCTGTTTCTATCTGTAGACCCAGTTGTTTAAAGCCTTAAGAAAGACAGGTGTTGGTCCACTCACGTCCTGTGTTTACAGGTCAGCATGGCTTCAGCTATGGGCAGCTGGTGGGTTAGTGTGGCTTCGCTGATGTACTGAGCTATTCGCCCAGCTACGTCCAATACATCTATAGAGAGAAAAAGGGGAAGAGCGAGAGAGAGCGAGAGAGAGCGAGAGAGAGCGAGAGAGAGCGAGAGAGAGAGAATCAGAATATCGTTCAGAATTGTTCATAGTGGTGCTGATAGGAACCAGATGTCTGAAACCTTTGATGCCTCTAAAACCAAAGTTATAACATCAAATGCTTTTGAACAAGCTGCCTAATACCATGGCCATTGTTCTCTGACAGCTTTACAATAAGATTTAGCCTACAACGTATTTCTAAAAAGAGTAAAGAGATACATGCAGGGAGCTGTAATGCAAAATAGTCCCCTAAGAAATCACTATAGGCATTACATATTTAAAAAAAAAAAAAAAAAAAAAAAATCACCAGACACATGTAGGTTCACTGGTGGTTTTAGACAGTAAATAAAATGGTTGTATATTGTCTCCAGTGTTTCTCTACAATAAACCATTTCGCATCCTACCCACTGAATTATGCAGAAATAAAAAAATCTTTAAAAATTAGTGGAATTTCACTTTAAGTAGGCTAGTCTTAGAAAGTCGATTCTAAAAATAGGCTTCTTGAATTAAATATTTCTGTGAAGTATGACAGACTTTTTGCAACAGCTTCTAATTCCTGCTGAAAACAGACTATTTTTAAATCCATGTAAGAGAACAGGGTTGCAGCAGCTGCTGTGCTCTACATGCACTGCATACGTTTCTGTTTTTTCTGGGTTCTCCCCATGCGATTTGTCAGCGAGAAGCACGTGAACTTCCACTGTTTAATTCAAGAGCTTTTGTTCAGACGGAACTATATAGGCTCACAATATAAAGTTGCTTTTGCCAGACTGATCGTCTCTAAGCAGCTGCCTCTTGTAATCTGTAACTCGAAACCAATTCAGCGTAACTTGCTTTGGTGCTAGTCGTGTTCTAATCACTTGCTATTCTGCTATCTGGAATGAAAATGCATTGGGGCAGAATGTTTAAGTGCGGAGGACACAAGCTGTTAAGGTTTCTCAGATAACCAAAAACTGAGCATGTTTAACAGGGGAAGAGATGAGGAGCGATTCAAATGAACAAAAGTAAACGCTCAAGTTATCCAACGTACTAAAAAAAAAAAAATCAGACATCGTACAATACTTGACAGATCTCTCTCATTCCACTTGTACAGTGACAAACATTTATGTACTGATTTTATGATGTACAGTTTGTGCCTGTGTGCTCATTTCCGAATGTGTAGGTTCATAAGAGTTTGTAAAATCAGTGCGAGTTTGGGTGGGCGTGTACCTGATTGTGGAGGTTCGGAGCGGCTGAACAGCTCCCTCCACGGTCCATCCAGGAAAGCAGAACTGTAGCGGTTGTCAAGGGCACCCAGGTGCTTAGCAACAGGATGGGAACCTGGACAGAGAGGGAAAAACATGTTCAAAAATAGATTAACTAAATAGACAGAAGCTGGGTGGCCTATCTAAAATAGTTCAACTAAAATTTGCTATTTCCTCCACAAAGATTCCATCACAATGACTTGACATTTCATTAAAGTAATAGCTTGAAAAAAGATATAATTTATACCTTCTCGCCCCAAATGTTGTTGATCAGTAAGACATATTTGGTATCTGGAGTTTGCAGAACTTGAGCTATGAGGCTGGTGTAGCTAACAAGTAATGAAAGCTTTTATCCAACTAATTAGCACTGTGTAACCTGCAGGCTTAATGCATTGCGTTGTTCAATAATGTCAAACAGACCTGCTAATGTTGTTTGTTACACTGTTTGACATGCTGCTATCTATAAAAGGAGAAACATGCATAGGTAATAACAGTTTAAGGAGCTACTCTAAAGCCAGAATTGCAATACATTGTCTGCTTACCCAGTGGAACTACAAGGAAGCGCATGTGGTTGAGCCAGTCAGACGTTTTATTCGCAAGCTGACTGACAAAGAACTGCAGGATTGCACCGAGATAACTCTGAGCTCCGACCACTGCCACCTTAACCGGCCGCGGCATGGACGAGTTACAGTTACAGCTAGAGAGAGAGAGAGACAGATGGACAGTCAGATAGACAGACAAAGAGAGAAACAAAGAGAGGGAGAAAGAGAGAGAGACCGACAGATAGAAAGAGATGGGAGAGAGAGAGAAAGAGAAAGTGTTGATTTAAAAAATGAGAAACTGTATAAAAGGTGAAGAACGATGAGTTTGAGACGGGGACTCACAACTTCTGTATGCGAGTAAGAACAGCTGAGAGCACAGCCTGAATCTCTGCTGCTGAACATGTACACACAACCGGGTGCTTCTGGACCTGCAACTGCTCTGCTACATACTGTGCACACACAGAGAGAGAAAGAGAGAAAGAGAGAGAAAGAGAGAGAGAGAGAGAGAGAGAGAGAGAGAGAGAGAGAGAGAGAGAGAGAGAGAGATTGTTGGGGTTTTTTTTGTTTGTTTGTTTGGTTTTGTGTGTTTTGTCATATGTATAATGTATAAGTACCTATATTTAAATATAATATGTCCCATATTAGTTATATATAATTATCTCTATAATACATACCCTATATGTATGGACACAAACACACAATGTATTTATTTGCTGTCACAAAAAACATTTCCAAAATTTTCAAAATGGCATATTACCTGGTGTTACAATTTCGATAGATATGGTCAAAAATGATGTACAATAAAATCTTTCTACATTAACTTTCTTAACGTGAAACGTAAGAATGTTTCTTCCTTCTCCTGTAAGGTAATGAGTTTTTGAGGTGATGCAAGGTTTTGTTCCAACAGCAGCAATATGTAAATATATCTATATGTAATAATAACTTTCCATATGTATTACTGTATGTAAGTACCTATATGTAATAATAACATGCACCTGTGTGTGATAGGTGTTTTTTTAAACCTAACCTAATCCGAACCTTAACCTTAGTAACCAAAAATAAAGATGGTAACAGAAATGGAAGAAAAATAAAACATCTATACTTGCTGCCATAACTTTCTTTGGTTTTCCTATAAAATTAGAGCCTTTGTGTCCTCACAACACGAAAAAACACACACCCCTTTACACACATACAAAACGCTACACTGAAGCTCTAGGGATTAAGTAAACACACCAGCTTGGCACTGCAGCCTCTATAATTAGAGTATTAAAGTGCATTTAGTATAATCACCACACATTCACGTACCTGGCCTTGCCAGTCTGTGCCATTAACAAGGATGACGCTCTCGGGTAGTGCAGCATCAGACAACAAAATCTGGTTCAATTGATCATACACAGCTTTCCTGAGCACCTACACACACACACACACACACGATGAGGTTCAATTCAGATGACTCAGCCAAACATTAATAATTCAAGCTGAATCTGTGGATCAAGATGAAACAGTGCATTAACATTCCTTATTTAGCTGCTCTCCCACTCCTCCTCCACTGACACAGAGAGAACAGATAAAGCAAGGAAAGAAAAAGAGAAATGGAAGGCAAAATATGACATTTTGTAGGAGAAAATCAGGAGTATGAAGGCAGCTCTAGTGCTCTTGATGTCTGTTTGTGTACACTCTCTACTGTTCGTTATTATGGAATCAATGTTTTTAGAAATAAAATGGATTCTGTAGCAGATAAGTATATAAACTGATTGAAATTTGTTATTCAAAGTCAGTGTAACAGGCTTCAAATTATCCACAGACACTATTTATTAACTGAATAACTGATAGACAGACAGACAGAGAGTAGGATGGGCCGAGAACAAACACAGAGCCAGAACAAACAGTTCTTGGGCCACTATCAGTTGAAATTACTGACTTGAGGGAAAAGTATAATGTGATCCAATCCTGTAACAAAACTATCCTGAAACAGCAGTCACTCACACCAGGAGATGTGATGAAGTTAGCTGTGTAGTTCTTCCTGTGATGACAGATGCTTATCTTAAGTGAAGCGCTTCAATTAAAACTGGCTCATTTTAAAGCTAAAGTTTCAGTCTAAGAAAATGTGGTATTGAGCCATCCCTAAAACTCCAAAACTAAAATATTGAAAAAAAAATACAATTCAAAATTAGCACTGTAATAAATAAAAATAACAAAGATTAATAATATGACAAATGATGAGCCCAATGTGTACGTGTGAAGGGTTACCTGTGTACTGTGTCCAAGCTCAGGTGACCGCTCGCTGTCTGAGCTGTTGGTTCTTTCACTCAACGGTTTAGAGAGCTGCCGCTCCTTCATTGGAGTACTGCGCTTCTGTCGGGGAGTGTGCGCCCCATCCAACCTAAAACACATGCACATGTTTCGCAGACATTTGTATCATCAGGATCTGAAGTGATAATGACAGTTTAAAGATATTTAATGTCTGTGACTGCTTCACTGTTCTGACCTGGGAGAGGGCATGGATTGACCTTCACTCTTGCTGCTCTTTAGAGGTGTACGAGGTTTCTCAGCCACAGACACAGTGATGGCAGGGGCGACATCCGGAAACAGCTCCTGATCATTGATCTCCTAAACATACACACACATACATACTTATCTTAATTACTACAGATGATTCGTATTAGAACTGTCACAACTATTACATGAATCACCTGATGGTAATTATTTAAGCTGATGGCAATCATTTTCCACAATTTTTAGCTTCCTCAATCATATGTTCTCATCCATTAGGTGGAGGGCTGCAGTGAGTAATGTTTGAGTGTATGCAGTGTCTGTCATCAGTTAGAAGCCAATAAGTAATAACAGCTAGGAAGCTGAACACCTAAATCAGCCAATCATATGCATTAGGTTTGTACTTTAAGAATTACAATAAAAAAATACAAACATTAAATTGCAATTATATGGCAGATATGGCCAAATTACTAATTTACATATGAGTTATGAGAGTTCACCAACACGTGTGTGTGTGTGTGTGTGTGAGAGCAGCACATAATAGGAAGAAATAGACAATCATGAAATATTGCATCATTTTACGCTTTACCTAACTCTATTAAAACATTACCACTCTAAAATATTGGCAAACTTACTCATAGAATCATTTTTTTCTTATCTTTAGCCTCCTATTTTTCTCATTTCAGAATCAAAATGAAGACACAAAACTGCTAAACATGAAATTATTAGCCTTGACACAGTTCTACACCTTCTCTGTGTTCTCCCAAGCAGCTTAATGAGGAACCACCTGAAATGCTGCATGTTTCCTTATAAAGAGAGCTTTGTGGTGTTATATTTTGCCATTTCCCCCCCATCTTTAACGTCTGGGTGTTTGGTGTAGGCCAATGTCTCACCAGTGTGTCTGTTTCAGTTTGAGCCTCCTCCAGGTTACGACTGCGGGAATGCTTCATTTTATCAGAAGGCGGCTGCTCCCCCTGCTGGAGAATCACGGGGCACTGCAGTCAACACTCAGTCCACAGGCACATTTCACCATTTCAAACCCTTCTTCACATAAAGATTACCAGCAAATCTGACCACTATTAACATTCTTTTGCCAGATGCCGAATAGGGATGGATATAACTGGATATACGATTATAATCATGGTGGAAATGAATTGCCCACTGCCGCATTCCCTCAGCAAAGCACGTGCTGGAGTAACACAGCTGCAACGTGTAATGTGTGCCAAAGATGTTACAAAGAAGAAGCCAGGCCACTGGTTGGAAAATGAATGGGAAAGCTTATAATACTCCAGTCAATAAAATGAGCCAATCAGCTTGCTGGTAAAGTTGCAAGCAGGAAAAAGCTTCCCCTTGATGTAGAGATATGCACAGTAATCCAAACACACTGAAAAATGTAATGTTAAAATAATTATGCGATTTTGGTCAGATTTGACCAGTAATTTTAAATATTCTTTCGAAATGAATATAAGGTTTCTAACCTTTCAAAGAGAAGTGTGTTTGGCAGCACATTGATTCGTGAAAAGCATGGAGGGAGTTGCTTTTGCTTTTATTTGTTGTTAATTTTTTTTTTTGGGTGCTATAAAAATGCAAGAGGTTTGCATGCAATGATGTATGTAGGGAAACCTAACTACTGAATGGAGAAGGTAGGGACTAAAGTACAGAGAACTTTTTTGAATTACAAGAGGTTCAATAAATTCAAGTTTATCAACATAATACATGTTGTGAAACGATTTTAATACGTATCAGTACCTTCTTTAAACATTTTCAGTATACGGTAACATTGCATTCTAAATACCAAAACCTGGTAATTTTTGTCTCTACTATCATGACAGAAAATGATCATACTCTGCAACTGCTAACATAGAAACAGACATTACTAGCCACTGGCCTGTTCAGTACTGGATACTGGCAGAGTTTGGGCTAAAGTATATTAAAACGATGTCCGACACATCAATCTGGGATGTTAGCAGATTGACCATGAAGGGCTTTGTTTTTCTGGCACAGCATTGAACTGATTTACACTGCCGGTGGGAGTCAGTGGGAGTGTAACCTCCACTCTCTCATGCCAACTGCTGCACGGCTGAACAAACTTTAAATAATATTAGCAATAATTCCATTCAAATCAATGAGAAACTGTAACATCTTTTTATTAGATTCACTACCAGGCTAGACTACGTTATCATGGCTAGTTTGAAGATAATCAACACTAGCCAATTTTGAAACAACAACAATGGATTTGCTATCAAGCTAGCATAGTCTTGTCTCACATGAGAAAAAAAAACTACATTCAATGTACCTTAATACAAAATGAATATCATTTCATTCAAGTATCTTGTGAAGATGTGTGGCCATAGTGGTCAAGGGACGTTTCAAGGACAGCAAAACATGTCCCAAACTAATTTTAACATGTCATGCAAAACACCTCTGGAAAACATCTGAGTGGGAAGAAATTCATTCCATAACTTTCAACTGGAAATTAAATAAATGAAAGGGTGGTCTCTGACTTTTGCACAGTACGGCAATACAGATCCACCCAGATGTAAAAAATATTTTAGGCTTGTGCTCTGTGTGCAACATTAAGTTTTGATACTTCACTGATTAGAAAACGCACAGATATGCGCTCTTCTCTGGTGCGGTGGCGTTCAAACTGACTCACCATTACAGCATATCCATCTCCCTTGAAAGGACAGCACATAAACAGCTTTTGACTAAACAACAGGATGTTAAAACAAAACCGAGCTCTTTATAGTTCATATGGAGTGGCTTTGACAGAAGTACCGGTGTGGTGGCAACATGACTGTCGTCATTACACAGCGCACTCTAAACGCAGTTCACAACAGTTGCTATGTAAGCACACGTGTGGGTGGAGCACGGATGGTTAAACTCTGCACTTAAACTGAAATCTTTAGTGTTCAGGATTAATTTATATATAAGAGAAACCATTGTAAATGGCCCAGCACTTACACTGCCTATGTGCTTTATTCACAGAGTGGCTGTGCTTTCGTATCTCCTCAAATCCTCCCACCTTCAACTGCCATCCCCCTCCCTCACCTTCTTTATCCCTTTATCGCCACCTCATTCTTCCATCCTCCATCCTTTATTTATATTTCACTAATCCTTCCATTCTTCACCTTCTCCAAACTCAATCACTCTCTCTCTCTCTCTCTCTCTCATACAGATATATAAGAGGCTGGCTCTCTCACTCACAGGGCTGAAAGGATCTCTGGTCAGGCTTCCTTTGCTGTTCAGGCTACCGATCTCAGTCTGAGAGCTGGACTGAGACATTCCCTCAAAGAATGGCCTGTACACAAACAAAATAAAACATTAAAACCTCACCAATTAAAAATAAAGTGATCTAGAAAGCTACAGATAAACTATATCATACAAAACAACACTAAGAAGGCTACACTGAAACACTGTAGTGCATTTTTGTATCTCCAAAAATCTATTAGTTAAGTGACCCTTATTAGTCCCACAACAGGGAAATTTCACCTCCACATTTAACCCATCCATGCAGTGAAACACCACATACACACTAGTGAACACACACACGCGCACACACACACACACACACACACACACACACACACACACACACACACACACACACACACACACACACACACACACACACACACACACACACACACAGAGATCACACGTGCCTGGAGCAGTGGGCAGCCTTACCCGCTCCTTATCCCAAGGAGCTGTTGGGGTTAGGTGCTTTGCACAATGGCACTTCAGTCACTGTGGGATCAAACCGGTGACCTTCATGTCACAGGGCTGGTTCCCTAACCTTCAGCCCATGACTGGCTCCATAAGGTTAAAAAATTTAGCACCAAGAAAATGTCAAGAAGTTGCCAAAATCTTTAAAAAATATTACACTGTAAAGTTCCCACCAAAATTATATACTAAAAAATATAAACTAGAAACCCATATGTCTTTGAACTCAAGTTTATACTTATTTTTCCCCAAATAAATAAACATTATGATATTAAAACATTGATATTTTTCCTGAGGTCACACCACCTGACTTGGTAAACAAAAGCAGTCTAACTATGACTCAAAATTACCTATTTTTTCAATATTTGTGAAAGAGTTACTGAAGTTGGCATTGCACCATAAGGTCACTTCTTTATGGTGCAATACAATGTCCAATCTTTCTTAAAAGCAAGTCAGTACAAAAGTCATTTGATATCAGTTGTGCTGTGTAACATTTGAGGAAATGAGCTTTTGTGCATCAAATGCTTTGAAAGCTGCCCTATTTGGTTGACTGTGATTATTTTAAAAGTTTTGTCTGAGGTTTGCTTCATTAGTTTTGCATTGGAGGCTAAAGTACCTAACACATAATGAACGCTTATACCCCACCATTTAGCATCATGTAATCTTTTAAATGGACCCAAAAGTATGGACACAATTCTTGCTTCAAGGTAGCAGCTACTACTACTGTTTTAAGCTATGCAACATATAATTTCAAAGACAGTATGGGATACGGTGTCAACCCACAAACCACAATAAGTAGGTTTACTTGACAATGTGAGGCATATTGAGGCCTGTGTGATGATTTAGACATGTAAACTACATGATACTAATTGGTATGCATTACATCCCGTTACTAGATATCGCCATAGCTCCAGTGCAAAACTAAAGAAACAAATTTTAGGCACCAAATATGTCTTGTCTGATCATATCATTTGGATTAAAGTTAAAAAGTATGTACATTTTTTACCAAATTATTTCTTTAAAAGCCTTAAAACTGCTCTACACGCAAACACAGCTGCAGCCCCAGACAAGGCTGACTGCAAAAGAGACAGCTTTTGTTTAAAGAGTTTGAGATGACTTGGCCGTGTGCTCGGGATTAGAGACTGCTGGATAGTGTTGTGTTTACATGCCACTGAGATGTTCTGTTTAGAACTGCATCTAGAGACTAAAATTAACCAGAGTGGGTTTGTTTAGACTGGACTTCTTTCAGGCTGATTATACTGATTTAAACAGACTGAGTTATTCACTGATTATAGTGATTTTGCTAATGATGGTGTGCTAGAGGTTACTGTGCCAAGGACATTATGCTCATCCTCACCACCAGAGGGCAGACTATACACTGGGATTGTAAGTCGGTACGACTGCATATGTATGTATAAATGTATGAATGTATGTGGACTTATATGTACTGTAGGTTTTGTATGCAAACATATCAAAGCCATAATCGTTTAACCTTCATAAATGTCTCAATTATGTATATAACATGTCAGTTATACCAACACAAACATGAAATGTTTTGTCATATCTAGTTTAACCCAAAAAAGGTTTTTCAAAATATCCCACTCACATTTAATGTGACCTTTTCATTAAAGGTCTAAATTTAGCCGGCCATTCTACTGTAATGTCATATGCTGTTCATGAAATGAAGCGCAGTGCTTGTGATGTACAGCGTGTTATAGATTATTTTGTAGGTGATGGGTAATTGTAAATATCAACATCAAAGCATTTACATAAAGTTTAACTGCAACTGGTTGGATAAGTGCCTAACAGGTCGCTAAGAACATTTCAGTTCATTTCAGTAGAAAACTAATAGCGATGAGTGTTTTGCAGGAGCAAAAGCCTTAAATGTTGGTAGTTACACATGTGAAAAGTAAATATTTCATTTTTTAAGGTGGAGAGGGAGGTGAAATAACATACATGGAGCTAGAGATGTGACACTATTTCCGGTCAGGGAGGACAGTGAAAAGCTGATGCCCCCTGGTTTTAATGGTTTATTGTGGGAACTAACAGGAGACAAAATCTCTAGTGCACTGGAGTGATTTTGGCAATGGGACTACCTAGAGAATGAGCAATTCTCTGGGCAATATTCTATCTACTGTATCAGAGAAGACTCACTCCTTCTTAATTTGCTAAAATCTACAGAAGAGTTTGTTTTTGTGACACTGCTATGCATTTGGTACAGCAGGTTTCTTACTGCAATGGCTAAAGTGCACTAAACTATACTCAAAGGTGTTCACTGATCAGTCAAATTTGGCAGGAACACAAACTGTCTGTTTCACTTTTGTCTCATTCCAGCCCAAAAAAAAACAAAAAACAAAAAAACTTTTTAACTTCTTCTAACACTGATGCATGAACCTCAGGTAAGACAAACACCTTTACCAGTCTTACCGCTACTTACTCTAGAGGTCTATTAAATCCTGACATTTATACCATTCAATTTTTTAAATACTTTTATTTTGGTGAAAGAAATATTCTTTCACAAATAAGACATCCATCTAGTAAATGGCATTCATTGGAGCCTTGAATAAGTTCACATTTGAATGCACTATGTATGCAATATGTATTGTACATATTTATTTTTACAATGCTGTGGGTGCTTCCAAACATCTGTCCTGTAGTGTATGCATGGAAATATGGGTGCATGTATGTACATATTTATCTGCATGTTTGTGAAGTGTAGATGTACCGGAGTTTAGGCTTTGGTGTGCTGAGGATACTGTCGGTCTCTTCCATTTCTGGACCGCTGTCACTGGGGTTATACATCTCCAGACTGTCATACAGCTCATCCAAATCCTCCTCCACTTCCTGAATCTGCTCCCGAGACACATGCTCCAAACCGAACCCTACCTACACACACACACACACACACACACACACACACACACACACACACACACACACACACACACACACACACACACACACACACACACACACACACACACACACACACAGCACAAATAACACAGAGGAAATCTATGACCTTCACTGTTCACTATCAGACTAAGCCTTTATCAGTGTCACAGAGAGCACAAAGATAATGTGAAGGGGGAAGGAGAAGGGGTGGGATGAAGAAGGTGAAGGAGGGGGAGAGGGGATGGGAGGGAGGGAAGAAGAGGGGTGATGGTATGTTTTCATTTACCTCTTAATATTTATTAAACAAACAGAATTCCTACTGTAATTTCTTTTGTGTTTGTCTTACCAGGGGTACAAATTTGTTCTGACAAGTAGGGACCAACATCAGGAGGCGACAGCCAACAATGACAAACTGATGCTTTGAATTTACTTCATTCAAAGGTGACACATTATGTTTACTTGTTTCAATCATTTGTTTGATGCTAGAAAATTGCTTCCATATAAATAAAATATGTAACTAAATGTCTAAGTGAAAATAATACATCCTTTACAGGGAACAAAACGTAAATATTGCACTATTTTAACATATAAAATGAAAACATAAAATCATACAGCTTTAAAGCTTTGAGATGCATTATATATATGAATGGTAGTACATATAGATCTTATTATTTTTATTATTATTATTATTATTATTGATAGATTTATTAAAGTTAGCATGAAAAAATAGCAAAAATGAGTAAAAGGAAAAAGCACACAGAAGAGGATCTTGCAGAGCCACTGCACTCAGTGCAAAAATAAAGTTTTTTTGCGCAATGTTATTAAAAAAAACACTTAGTTCCCTAAAGCATCTTTCTGTGGATGGTTCTTCTTTGGATTTATAAAGAAACAGTACAGAACCTTGCATTACATGAAGGTTCCTTAAATCTTTAAAAGGCTGGTCACACTCATAATTGAGTTCTTTTTTTATTTTTACTTTTCCTGCTGTAACACACCTCATTACAAACCCACCAGAAAATAACTGAGCACAACTAAGGAGGTGTTTGCGCAGGGACGACACTTGAAAACATTGACGTGGTGAGGGCTGTGGCTCTGCAGGGCTTTAGCTGATCAACACTGATACAGCAGGATAGAATGACCACGAAGAGGAAAAGCAGCTACCTCATCCGAAACTTTAAACCTCCTCAGCAGAGCCACAAACTTCTGCTTGATGTTGGGTTGCTGTGGAAAGAAAGCGCATTTAGATAAAATTATAGATAAAAATCATCAGAGACTTCAGACACAACTGTTTGCTCATTTTAGACTTGTTAGAAGTGGTTTCTCACACTGTAAACCATACTGCTAAAATAAAAATAAAAATGAAAAAAAAGGAGAGATAGAAATAGTAGTCTTCATAGGCCTGTAGGGGTGGAAGACAAGAACTTCATATTGTGGTATTTTCTACTATTCAGATAATAACAATGAAATTCTCATTAACTACAACTACTACTACTACTACAACTACTACTACTACAACTACTACTACTACTACCACCATCATTAAAGCCCTTCAAAGTTATTCACGCAGACAGCGTTCATTTATAAAACACTGCAAGACAGTTTGTGGCTACCTTTCTCCTCTTTATTGTGCAAATGCTGACATGCACTCTTAGCAACTTCCTCAGTTCCCTTTATTTGGACCAGTTCTCATCTTTCTCTTCCACAACTCCTCTTCCTGTTTGTTTTTACATCCCTGCTCATCCTCAATTCCATTTAGCATTTTGAATTCAAACTTATTTAGCTGGTTGATTATTTAGGTGGTGAATAGTTTGGCTCTGCTGAATCTAGTAAAAGCAACTCATGATTCCCTGGATTTGACAAGCCACTACGTGCTTCCTCATCTTGTTTACCAGTTAATCTCATATCTGCTTCACCCACAGAGTGCAACAAAAGAGTGAAAAAGAAACAATCGCAAAATAATCTGTACCAACATGGCATTTGGACCCTGTTGCTTTTACACAGGGTCTTGCTTCTGGCTGGCTATATAAAAGGCTACAGCGATTATCCCCACCTTGTTGTGATTCACTCTGAAAATACAGCGATGGCCCCTAAAACTACTTTAAATCGGCTGCCAGAGGAGTTACATGCATGTCGAGCAGTACACATAGTGAAGTGTTCCAGCATGTGGTATCAGTGCGCTACCATGTTTTGCATGACTATAAAAACTTCATTGCTGGATGCCTGATCTTTTTCACCCTGACTGAACGTGCGAGCTCACAGAGTGCATTTCAGATCGGCAAGTGCTTATTGTTATTTCATTTAACCAGAGTAGCGCAAAAACGTCTTCGTTACATCACATACATGCAACAGCAGATGAGAAATCACAACATTAACAGAGAAAACTAAACATCATGAATGGGAATGTTTTTTGCATCAGCCTTAAAGGTTTAATGTAGGAGAATTCTGCAAGTGGCCCTCAGTGGTGCAGTGGTGCTTCAGGTCCAAAATGTATTTCTGTTGGGTATATCATTTTTAAGCCCTTCACATTGTTTCCTCAGGAGTGGAGTGGGGCTGTTTGGGGATCGCCTTTATCGCGACACCCACGATAGGCCAAAAACTTTATCATGAGACAATGTCTTATCAGTATGCTCTTTTATAACAGTGCACCTCCTACGTTTAGCTTTATGATGGCTGCTGAAATTTGCTAGGATTTTTTATTTATTTATATTATTTAATTATTTAAAAACATTTTTCTCCAAATTTAGAGATCTGATGCAATTTAAAGCATGTGATGATTTTGGCATGAGGATTACACAATACTGGATATTCATTAGTCTCATAGATCCAACTGAAGAAGCAGTCCTCACACACCAAGCATGTCTTGGCTGATTAAGTATGTTTATAATGTAAATCTGATTTCTTGATGAACTACTGATTCAATCCTGAAATGATACAATTTCTCTAGTAATTAAAGCTGATACCTGATAGATAATTTCCCCAAAGACACACTCACTGACACTGCAGAGATTTGCAGCCTGTTGAACTAAACCTCACTCTACACACACTCTCAGCACTACTCACACACTGCATGCACTGTGTGTGTGTGTGTGTGTGTGTGTGTGTGTGTGTGTGTGTGTGTGTGTGTGTGTGTGTCACTGCCTTGGTGCTAAATGGAGCTTAGTTTTCCATTCATATCCATTAGAAGTGCTAAACCGTGTCATAAAAAGTGAAGCATTATGCTGACAGTTTGAGTGATAATGAAAGATGGACCTGTGTGTGTTTGTGTGCGTGTGTATTTGTGTGTGCGGGTCTTTAAGTTTAAAATATTGAGTGTAAGACAGATGTGGACCCTTCTTCAGTTTTAAGTACTACTTTTTCATATCTGGATTACTGTAATGCATTATTCACAAGGTTACCTAAAACCACTATAGACAGACTGCTCATTCACAATGCTGCTGCCAGAATATTAATACATGCAGAGAGCAGATCTTGTTTTAGCATTATTATAATGTTTTATTTAGAAATGAGATTAGGATTTTATTGGGTTTTTTTTATCTTCAGTGGAGTACAACGTTCATGTGCTTTTTTACTCAATAAACTCAGAATATAGCACAAAAAGAAGAAGCCTTCTGTTATCTGCTATAAGACTGGAAACTATTTACCTATTAATATCTGTCGGGCATCTAGCATTACCATTGTATGGCTGCTTTTGTATTTTTGGAATCCATTTTGCTGGTTCACTGGTGTCATCCTACAAACCCAGGGAGCACAAGGCCAATTACACTCTCTTAGACTCCCAGCAACAGACAGCTGTAGCATTGCCGGGGATTGAACTCATGACCACACACAGATAGATCCAATGCTTAGACAGCTGCAACACCTTCTTACAAATTTGTTTTCCTGATTTCTTTAGTCATTGTTGTTTTTATTAAATAGACCTGTTATTTTTTTCCTACTGTTTGCTGTTCACTCTTTTACGAACATTACTTTTCTGTGCTTCGTCAAGCCCTTTGATCTGCATTTCGGAGGTGCTGGCAAATAAATGCAAACACAGCTGCCTTGATAAAACCTAAAACGGTTACAATATGTAGCCTACAGTATGTGCTATTAAATGCAACATTCTCAGTTACACTGAACAGTTGGTAAACCAAGGCAATTAATTACATTAATTTTTCTTATTCTTTGCCTTTTGACACCATCATTTGAGAATATTTTTGTCATTTCAAAAACTGAGGCTACAGTATCGGCATGCTAACAGGGACATTTTGCTGTATTCTGCGTATCGAGTGGGATTTTGTGTTTTCAAGTGATAATCAAACCTGTAATGGAGAACTTTTTGGGTGTTGTATTCTCTCTTCATACTCAGGGTGAATAGAAATGATCAAACTCTAGCCTAATGTACCTCATAGAAAACAGTGAAGAGTTACACATGACCAACAATTTCACTGTAGAGTTGCTGCTGTTCAAACTATCCAACTATTTAAGTAAGCTTGAGATTCAGACACTGAGTTGTAGGTCTTCATAACCTGCCAAGTTTTTTGATGGCCAAAATTTCAGTGCATCCATGCTGCTATATGAAAATGCATTACATGAAAGCTGAGAAGTTGCACAGGATTAGGTAGGTCATTGTATACATTTATCTACAAGCAAACTGGTTTCATAGGACTGAAGAAAACGATTACAGACCTTTGAATATATGTGTATGAGTTATGATGTATGTTTGAATGCATGAACAGAATTTTGGGTTGTGTCTGTGTGTGTGGTCCTGCTGTTTGGTTTAGTAATGACAGTTACACTGAGGCCTCTTCATAGGAAAGCCATTAATAACAGTGTCAGACAGGCTCCTATTGAGACACAGTCTCAAACAAACAAACTAAACTGAAACTCAGCATGCTCACAAATTCTGACACAGTGTCCTTGTCAAAAAATACCCCCATCCTCCCCCTCCTCACCCTAACAATCCAAGGTGTATGTATGTGTCTGTCTGTGTTTGTGTGTCTGCATGTGTTCTTACTCTGGTGATGGCGGCACCGGATGCAAGTTTACGCCGTGGTTTCTTCTTCCTCACCTCATCCTCTTCATCATATAGATACTGCAATATAAACACATACACCATTACATGCTGATTACACACACACTCCTGCTTACAAGGTTACACCTGACACACACAGGCTTTGTTCAAAATAGCCTATTATATACGGCTTGCATACTGATTGTGACCAAAAGTAATATGGAGGTGTGGCCTGTAAAACTCAGATATTCGAGTATTTGATCAATATGTTGGTATTTACTTTTTAATTAGTAATTAAAAGATTCATCGTTTGTTAACACTTTAGACTTTAACAGGATTACAGAACACTGGAGTGGATTCCTTTCACTAGAGACAGGCTTATATACTCCTGACCAGGCACATCTTTTTACCTAAATATACCCATACACTTAACAGCTTAACTCTTACCAAACACCAGTGCTTTAACAAGCAGCTTTTTAGATATGTAGAACAGCGCTGGTAGTTTAGAATGAAGACTATGATTAATGTACATAGTGCTTATACATCAGTATGTCTCAATAAGCTTCCGCACCATCATTAAAACACTTCCCAACTGCATATTTCATTATAACGAGAATATAATTAGTCCTATTTAACTGGATTTGGTGCAGCACAATGATTTTATACAAATCATTGGATTCAAAGTTTTAATAGCATGTTCATCATTGTTGTCGTTTCCTATATCATGACATATTATGTATCAGAAAACATCCTGAACTATTGTAATGTTACATTTTTGCACATTGCCCATCTCTTAGGAAAATGCACTGTTTTTAGTTTTGTTTGCGGTAATCGCCACAAATAAGCAATTAAAGCAGAGAATATTAAGCTCATGTACTTTAATGTGTAGTCACATTTTCATTCATATTGTGCACAAATGGCAGCTGCGCATTTCTATATATTTCTGAATAACCACACACTCTTGTGTAACCTCACTTATTTCTGTTTCACTCTCAGTGATTTTGTTTTGGAACCAGGCCTGCAGCCACTGATATTGGCAGTCTAGTCACACCTCTACCCTGTGGTACAACACAGCCTCAGTCACATACTGGATGCTACAATGTATACTACTGATGAAGAGCAGCATGCCGAGTATAGTATATACACCGCTGCAGTATGCAGTATACAGTACACAGTATACTATTTCAAACACAGCCACAGCTTGCAAATCTGCACACGTTTCTCTTCCCTCCCTTTTCCTGTTCCTCTAACTGTTTCCTCCTGTTCTCCCTTATCACCTCTCTGACAGCTTCAATCTCTCTTTACTCTCCTCTCTCTCTCTCTCTCTCTCTTGCCCACACGCAAACACACACACACCAACCAACCTGTCCATGAACAGGGTCATCACTCCCCTCTTGCTCTGACGAGTAGCTCTCTTCCTCCTCCTCAGAGTAGTTATCTATGTCTGGAGACCGATCTGGAAAAAAATGTAAGAAAAACAAGACAAGCAAGAAAGAAAGCAAGTAGAAAAACACAAGATCAATTCAAATAGACAGAAAGCACAGATTAACACAAAAAATAGATAGACAGGATGGACTGCAATTTGTTTTTCTATCAGTCTACCTATCCTATCAATTGTCCATATGTATAAAGTGTTGACGTAAGGACTCTGGTCACACTCCCCTGAAAGTTAACAAAAATCAATGTGATCACTCTTCCAGTTCTTTCATTTGGCATCTCTCTCACTCACCGTTCATCTTGGCTTTAGGCCCCTCATGGTCGATTGGCTGGCTGGAGAGAGAATACACTCTGACCTCAGCCACCGGCACTGAGGCATCCTTCAGCTGACTGTGTAACCCCAAAACCTGAGCACCTTCTGTAGGGTGCTGCATCACCTAGACAGAGAGACAGAGACACAGAGAGAGAGAGACACTCAAAACAGCCATGTGTTGTTGGATGCACTGTGATAGTTTTCCATTTTTTTTACATAATTTGAAAATACCTTTCCAAGCCCAAAACTGTTTGGAAATATGTCTGGTTCCATTGACTTACATTAAAGGTACATTAGTTACCATTTTGGAGATACAAGGTTTGGTTCAGACAACACACACACATATATATATATTCGTGTGAAGACTTCATGAGTGTAGTAGTGCTCAAAAGAAATGGCCCAAAAATAAATCTGAAAGAAGTCCACTGATTACTTTTTCCTTCTCCTGTAAAGTGCACGGCAACTTACAACTGAATGATGTTCTAGATGTAGGTGATTTCAGCATTAGGAGTCTTGCCCGTGGACTCTTACTGGAATAGCTTTGTGTGCTTGCTTGGGCAGGACATCAAAACCACAGTCTACTGTGTGGATGGCAGTGATTTTAGCCACTATGTTACATGTTTGCACCCTCTGTTTATAACAGCATGTCTCTAAACGGCCTTATGACTGCAGCAAGATCATCAGAGAGAGAGCGAACTTATTCCACCTCAGCCATGTTGATGAGGCCCAAGGCGAGGGTCTTGTAGCCCAGGATGGTTCTGTTCTTGTAGCGCTTCCTCCTCTGCAGCATGATCTGGAGCTTGTTAGCATCACGCTTGAGGAAGTGAGGGTACTGCCAGAGAGTGAGAGAATGAGAGAGAGAGAGAAACAGGGGGAGGGAGAGGTGTCAGCCCACTTCAAACAGGCTGTTTACTGCAAAACGGATTTATACTGTAAATGAGAAGAGCACTAATACTGGAGAACAGAAGTAGCAGCAAGAATATACGACCTTGTTTTGTACTCTCTCCAGGGCAATATCACATCCTTTAATGTAACGTGCAATTAAAATGTCTTATGATGATAAAGGTTAAGCTGTGTAATCCAATCATTCCTCTTTAACATAAGAAGAGACTTTTCCAGTGGAAATCATAATTTACCATGGGCATGAACATACACACATCTGTACTGATCCAGTATTGATCTTATATCAGATAGTCACTCAGCTATATTTGATAGCAATGAGAAGCAAAAAAAAAAAAAAAAAAAAAAAAAAAAAAAACCTATACACACTAAATACAGACACAAACGACTGCACACAGAAATTTAATCCTGTAAAGGATTAGAACAGTAAATCAAATTGACCTAATTTTCCTTTTACCTCAGATGTAGCTGATCAGTGAAGACATGATGTTATGAGTCTAACGTTATTAAAACTAGAACTCAAACAGCTCAAAGCCTTTCTGGAAAAATACTGCATCTAGATGTTTGAGGCAATAAGGTCGCACAGATTTTGGCTAAATATCATTTAGTTCATATTATGACTTATGACTACCACAGCTCATTTCAAACACCACCAGGTCTCTTATTCATAAAGTTGTATATTTAGCACCATATTCATAACAATTACTCTCAAAAATCATGATTCTAGATCAGCACTCCAACTCCTGCAGCAGTTGTAAATACAGACCCTGTGTCTGGCTGTCCACAGTTTTGTTCATGTATACAGATCATGATAAGACACACTGTGTGTTTAATGAAGATCTGGATTGGATTAGAGTTAGTAAGAAAAAAGTTTGGGTGATGTACTTTCAGAAAGTATTCAGGCTATTTTGGGAACTACTGATTTCTAGCATTAGTAATGCTAGCCTTGCTGCTCCTGTTCTAAATTAAAGAAGCAAAATTTGAGCTCAGTACATGTCTTGGCCGCTTGCCTACATCTGAGGTTAGTAGAAAATTGAGTACATTTTTTGCCAAACCAGGAATAATCCATAAATAATCTTTGATCCATGAGTTTCTTGGCAACCATTGCTTATTGTTGAAGTACACTGCTTAGCGCAAGAGTGTGAGCAATTTATTGTAATTTGCTGTTATTACTATTAATTATAAATTAAATTATTTAACATTTGTGTAGTTTATCATACTGTAGTATGCAATAATTTTATAAAATCAATATATTATTATAATACAATAAGATATAAGATTTATCGTGTAATATCACTTATTGCACTGTAATAGACATGTAATGAGTAAGTATTTTAAAGTCTTTGTTGCTCGTCTTCTACAAACGTACAATTCAAAATTACTGCTTTCAGTAAAAAAAAATGTTTATTGCAATTATTAGTAATGACGTATTTTATCACATTTGGTGCCACTTTTTAAAAGTAATGTCATTATTGTACATTGATATTTTAAAATATAATAGGTGTTAAAGTGTAATAGCAATATTATATTTGTGTGGTAATACATGTAATAAGGCCTGTGGTTACCTGTAAGGAAAAAGTAAGCTGCAGGTCAGTCTCTGTCAATCCAGCTGAAGACAACAAGATCTCATTTGAGCGCAGAATTCTTTTTGATCCCTGATGGAAAAAAAAGAAGTAAAGAGTCAGTGAATGAGTTGGAGAGAAAGAGAAAGACAGGGAGGAAGGGAGAGGAAGATAGAGCAGATGGTGAATATTTTTGCAACTTTCACACTTCTGGTAACAGATCTTCAGCAAGGGCTCCATTATTAACACTTCATTCACAGAGGATAGAGGGAGGAGGTGAAAAATACAGAGAGAGGAATAAAGAGAGAAAGCGAGAGAGAGAAAGAGAGAGAGGGAGGGGAATAGAGAGGGGGGGCACAAAGACAAAAGAGAAAAAAAGAAAAAGAGAAAAAAAAACAATAAATAAAGAATGAAAGGCTAAGAAACAAGAGAGAGAGAAGGGGGGAGCACAAAGACAAAAGAGAACAAATATAGAAAAAGAGAAAACCAATTAATAAAGAATGAAAGACAAAGAAACACAAAGAGGCAAGGAGAAAGTGCGAAAGCGGCAATTAAAGAAAGAAAGAAAGAAAGATAGGAAGATAGAAAGAAAGATAAAGCTGAATAAAGTAAAGAAGTGGGTAGCTGCTCTTGATCTGGACACTTTATTTGGAATCTTTCATTGATCATTATGAGACCTTTGACACAAAGTGAATCAGAGGTGAAGAGATGATAAAATGAATGAAAGATGTAATGAAAGAGATGAGGATGAGTTAAAAACCAGAAATGTGTCACTGGTACCTGCAGCTTGACTGCGATGACCACAGAGGTCAAATCTTTATCCAACTCCTTCAACATGACCAGCTTCTTCAGAGTCAGGTTAAAGAGCCTGTCAGAAACAGAGAGGCAATAGTTAAAACATTAAAATGAAAAACATTTTACAAAACATTGTAATTTTAATTTCATTCTCCATTACAAACTACAGGTGGCTTATCTGAATACCTAATTAAGGATCAGCAAAATGTTTCCCTGGTTACAGTTCCCTTATTTTAAATAGCACAGTATTATCCTGTGGGGTGGTAGAGTGTTTCAGTAGAGCCAGCTTCTTTTAGATGGTTATCTTAAGTGAAACGCTTCAATTAAATACAGCTCATTTTAAAACTTAGTTGGGTTTATGGAATAAACTGTAGTAGTTTTTGTTGCTGTGTCTTTAGGTATATGTATATGTAAAATATATGTAAAACACTCTTTGTAACTTCAGCATGAGTGGGTGGGGCTGAACTGCTATAGGTACAAACAATTCAGTTTTATTAGATGGCATAATTAGTAGAATGTCCATTCTCCACCATGCACTGTCAGAGATTTGCACTGTAATATCGCAGTGTCACGATGCACTCTTACACTCCTATAAAGCAGGGACGGATCATGGTCTATCTTCACGCATTTATACTTGTAGTTCAGTTCCTTTGGCTCAGACCAAAACAGAAAATGATAAACGCTGCATTTTGGTTGTGGTTTGCTTAGCATTCTCTCTAATATCTTTCACACCAAACCAAAAGATGAAAAAAAATCATGCAAATAAAAGGTCTCAACTTTTTTTGTTTTCTGTGAGAAAATAAGTTAACACATCCTCTACAGCAGGGGTGGCAAACTGCTGTCCTAGAGGACTGGTGTCCAGCACAGTTTGCTGATTTTCTTTCTCTTAACAGATTTACTAAACTTAGCTGAATTCAATCAGATGAATTAGCTGAATTCAATCAGATGTGTCTGAATAGGAAAATCACCAAATTGTCCTGGAATCTGGCCTCCAGTACTGTAGTTCCTCACCCCTGTTATACTTCGTTTTAATATACATTTACAGCATTTGGCAGATGCTCTTATCCAGGGTGACTTACAAGAAGATTCTACAACTCCTACATCTTTAAATCTACGACAACTCCACTAATGAACAGAAACTGCATTAAAATGTGCAGAAAAATGGCATATTTAAGTTTGTTCACTGAAGAGGTTGTATTACTTATTTTACTCAGAAAATCAACTAACAAACTGCCCCCATGGGGTGCCCAAACGTTTGCACAGCTGTATGTGTGTAAGTTGTTAAGAAAGGAAAATTTACACAAGTTCACAAATAAACACATATACTCTACACACACAGTACTGCTGCTTTGTTCAGAGCAAAAGTGCACTGTGTGTGTGTGTGTGTGTGTGTGTGTGTGTGTGTGTGTGTGTGTGTGTGTGTCTTTTTGGACAGAAAGAGAAGGTCACCATGCTGAATTATTAAATGTCTGGCAGGGCTCTGAGATAGCTCCTGAAATAGTGCTGTTCAATCAGAGGAGAGAGACAGAAACAACGATCAATTACAATCACACACACACACACACACACACACACACACACACACACACACACACACACACACACACACACACACCTCTCATTAGTTCTTCTACTTCTGATTGCCATAAACACATGTGCTCTCTCCATGTTTTTCTCTCCCTTTCCAATTGTGCCTCTCTCTATCCTTCTCTCTCTCTCTGTCCCTTCTCTCCTGCACTCTCTCTTTCTCACCCCTCTTCATTTCTCTCTCTCGTTCCATCTGCATTTCTTGCTTTATTTCTTTATCTCTTTATCTTTGGCCCTCTTTCTTTCTCAATCTGTCCCCACCCCACTCTTGATTTTCTCCATCGCCATTTCTCTTTCTCTCTCTTTCTCTGTCCCTCCCTCTTTCTTTGTCCATCTCTTTCGCTCTCTTTCTTGCCTCCTCTGTCTGTGTCTCTCTCTTTTCTTGCTCTGTCTTCCTCTGTCTCTTGGACTCTCTTGCTCTCTCCAGTGGTCTCTCTCTTGGTCTCACAGTGTCTGTGTCAGAGAGATGTCTGATAAGTCTGTCTAAGAAAGAAAAACTAAAGCGAGCGAGCGTGTGTAACAAGCTTCATAAAACTCTTTGAAGGTGGGTGGTCTGTGGTGGTCAGTGACAGGATGAGCTGAGTCTGCAGATGCAGCAGCAGTGCAAGCATGAATCTGCACTATGTACAGATTTACATACCCTATAAACATCCTAGAATGTGTGCCTGATGGTAGTAAAAGTAGCACAGGGACATTTATGAGAACTAAACACACAAAGAGCATAGATACCTTTTCTGGTGGGATTCTAATCTGATCATAGGTTGACATTAATTAGCATTGGATAGGAGTGGACAAAGCTGAATTATGAATATGACAGTCCTTAATGTGGATTCGTATTGTTTTATTGTCTTTCATTCTTATTAGAATATAACAACACTTATTAGATATAACAACACTTTTTAACCAAACCAGCTGTGTGACTGGAACTATGGCCTTGTTTACATTTGGCATCAACATACATTGTGGGTCACTCAGTCATTAGTGGACAGTGTTAAGTACAGGTATGAACAGGGTTCAATGCGATACATTGTGATCAAAACATTCAAACCACCTTTGGAGGTGGTCAGGGACGCATATGACGATATATTAGTGTGAACACTAACGTGTCTTGACGCGTCCTCAACAGGGGCGAAGGGAGGCATGAGAGACACATGGAAATGGCAGGTGTAAACATTAACAAGTCTGGCTGTCTACTTATGATCAGATCACTCGAGATGGATGTTATTACCAAGTGTGAACAGGGTCTAAATGTTGTATAACTGCTTGTCACTTTAAATGATGTTCCAGAGCTTAATTAGTCATACAAAAAAATCATAAGTTGCAACCTAATTCCTATACATCAGTTCCCGGGGGCCACACAGGTCGCATCTGCTCTGCTCTGAGTATATAGGTTTGGGGTTAAACCATGCGTAACAAACACACACATTTACACACATCCAGCCATGCAAACATACAGCGTAAATATTGAAGAGTGATGCTCAACTAATGTCTCAAACGTATTTCAACATCTAGCTGTGAAAAAAGAGGCCAAAGCAGAAATCTGCCCCGTTTAACACAACAACAGAACTCAATGACACATTGCTTATACCAGGATAGTGCTATAAACTATTGGGCATCAGGTCTAACTGGGTAACAGCTTATTTGAAGACTACCAATATATGGACTTCATAACACATGTATACCCACTGAAAAACTTTATATTAAAAAAAAGAATAAATAAATAAATAAAGTTAAAAAGCAAGACTTGAATTTAATAGCAGCGTATAGGAAGGCAAAAGACATGGTTTATGATGTAAATTAAACTGAAGTTAACGTTTGTTCCATTAATAAGACTGAGGCCTAGTTAAGAACACCATATTCTGTATGCACTGAATTTTCACATAGTGTTCTTACAAGCTCCTTTACTTGAGAATGTGGCTTCATAACAGTGTTATAAATGGTACAAATGCCCATCACTTTCGTTTAACAGCACTTATGTCGGCAGCCGTCAGATTAAGAGTTTAAAAAAGCTTTAACAGTATTGACAGATACATGCTAAATCAACCAGACTGTTCTAAAATAATGGCTACTCATACATTAAAATTAAATAAACTGTATGCTTCTTGTGGAAAAATGTGCTTTCTGTCTGGTTAACGTTCACAATACTGTATAATGATTTAGAACAGAGAAGCGTTACTCAGGGAGCATGTGTTTGTAATCTCAATTATCATCCGATACTGTGAAATACTTGGAAAATACTGTAATATTGGGTTTTATCACTTTGATCCAGGATTATGTACAACACTGCTCCATCCATGAGAAAAGCAGACAAAGGAAGTGGTCGAGAGGCATCAAAACAATGTGGCCTTTACAGAGAAGCATTTGATTAATAATCTATGAGGCTGAGTGGGCTGGTGACACCACATAGCCCGTCCTAAATCCACTATATTGCTGGACTCATCAGAAGGACAGCCCTGAACCACAATCTCAGTCATTAGCAAAAACATGGCCACTGTTCGATACTATACAGCTACACCGAGGAAGCTACAGTAATGTATGTGTACAGTTCTAATAGAGTAGACATTCAAAGCAAGACTATTAAAGGTAATAGGTAATCCTTTTCAAACCCATCCTCACAGCCCACTATTAATTGTATTCATCATCCAATATCTGCTGTGGCTAATCAATACTTCATTATGTTAAATCAGGTGTGCTGGGGATGGATTTAAACAAAACAATACGTTGGCTGTGGGCAGGGGTTGAAGAGATATCTGGAACCAAACCTGTGTCCTATAAACTCACATTATGCCAACCACTATTTTGAAAACAAGAAATTCTGGTTACCTTTTACGGTATTTAAATTTATTACAACACCTACGCATAATTCAGAATCATGAAAGCTCCTGAATAGTTATTTTCTAATAAACAGCTCCATGTTAAAAAGCAAACCATGACAAGATGTTTGAATTTTAAATTTCATGCTTTTTTATTCTGCACATGTACTCAGTATGTGATCCAGTGTCTGCATAAGCAGGTTCAACATAAGCAAACTATTCTTTCAAAGGCAACTCAATTCTCAGTTTAGCTATTAAGCAAACACACACTGTCCAGTAGAGATGCCACTGGTCTAATAACAATGATTATTATCAGGCTTACATTACAAATCACTGGAGTAGTAAATAAATTATTCTGATCCAGTGCTACAACGAATTACTGCTGTTAGAACAAAACCTCGTACCTCCAAAAAAAGGTATGTTTACAGACAAAAAAAAATGCTAACTTTTGCTGGAAGTAATTGGAGATTTTTTTTCCAAGTAATGAACAATTATTATTGGTCTGTTCATCATGAAATGTTGACACAACAAAGAGCAACTGCCTTTTTCAAACTAGGTCAAAAATGAAAAGTGACAAATTGAGGTAAGAATTTTTTTCCCTGAAAGCAGCTAAATATTCCCTGAAATACCAACTCACTCACACTGTGTGTTAGAGTGTTTGAGTAGTTCTGCATGATACATTTAGATGCTCATCTTAAGTAGAGTGCTTCAATTAAAATGGCTCATTTTAAAGCTTAGTAGCTTTTAAAAGAAAAAAACAACCCTTTGAATATTTAAGCTCTAAACACATTCAGGAAGAAGCTTGATGATGTGTTCTGTTAGTACGAGTGATTTGTCCACGAAAAATTGTACACTCTAAATAAGCAGCATTTTTTTGTGGTTTGTACTCTCCAACACCCTAAAGTCCACGGAACTTAATCTATAGCCACAACCCAATCTATGACAGATTAGTGAGGAATTTTCTCTCTATGACGTCCAACACATGCTTATACCTTCAATTGTAGAAAATGTAAAGAAGAAATCTGTATCAGTATCAGAAAAGAAAAAGTGGCATTATGCCATCTCTACTCTCTATTCTCTGATGGTAACAGTGTAACTTCAGCAGTCTGAAGTTAAAGTCATTATTCCATGTCAAGTCATAACCCACCCCAGGCCTGCCATCCTGCCCCAGAGACTCAGGTCACACGCTGGGTCCATAAACTACTGCAGCCCCAGGCTCGGGCAGAGCCGGTGGGGTTTGTGATTTGGGAGTGATGGCAGTTTGAGCTTCAGGCCTGAGTCACACTAGACTTGGCTCATAAATCAAAAGTGTGTGAGTGTGTGTGAGTGTGAGAGAGAGAGAAAGAAAGAAAAAAAGAGAGAAAGATAGAGAGCGATAGAGACAGCAAAAGAAAGAGAGAGAGCGAATAGAGGAAACTGGTTGTTTTGATTGTTCCTAACCGTCTTTAAAATGCAGGGGAGATGAAAGCAGAGCCTTTTTGGTGGGGAAACTGATTAGTTTATCAATAAATCAATCAAGAGCTCATTCAGAAGAAGGCTGACCGACGTCAGAGCAGATGAAACGTGTAAAAATGATCTATGAAGTTGAAGTGAAAACGGACCTGAACAAGAGCCACACTATATGCAAGTTGTGTCACACCAATCTAAAATATTTTGGTAACAGGACAAACATGAGAAACCATAATACATGCTTCCACACGGAGGAGAAAGAAAAACGCCTGGTTGCAGTTGCTGCCAATCAGAAGACCATCGTGCAAGTGATGTCAAAGCTTCCACTCAACTCAGAAAGGGAGATGAGAATTTCAAACTCTATCACAACTTTCATTGCCATAGATTTGCGTCCATACCCCGTCGTTGAGAACAGTGTCCCGTGTCAAAGACATTTAGTGACACAGCGATCCCCACATCTACAATAAGACCAAAACCGAAGAAAACAGCTGGGATAGTAGTAATATGTGATGCATAGACATGCATTGCCACACAATCTTGTAATGTATGGTTATTTAAAATGTTAGTGATTGAGAATATGCTGAAGTCTGTGTTAAGTTACTACAAGCATGCAGCTACAAGCACACTTTCCCAACTGGTTCTTTGCAATGTTGGAATATATGCTGGCAAATGTAACCCTCCAGTTGACTTGCCACATCGCTTCTATTTGTTTTATTAACCAGTTAAAATCTAAATAGTATTACATAGTAAATACTGTGTAGTACTATTACTTATTATGTACTAGTGTTATTTAGTAATATCACATACTAAGGCTCATTATTGAGTAAGTATAAGGACTTCAATGCAAACTGGCAGAGCTTTTTTTTTAGATTACAGGAGTGTAAAACTTTAGGCCATTTAAGGGGTTAATTAAAATATAGGAATTCATTCTGGAGCATAACACTTCCAAGTCATCAGACAGTGAGAAAAAAGAAATCCTGTACAGAAAAAAATATATATAAATATGTACACACACACACACACACACACACACACACACACACACACACACACACACACACACACACACGATACAACTGTATTCTCATCTGATACTCCAGCGATTATCTCTGTAAATCCACTTATCAGAAGGAGGGGATGTTGAATGTGTGTTTTAGTTCCATTCACCTACTTATTCTGGCCACTCACACATGCATGCACTACCGTGGGCACATTTGACCTTGTCAAGATAAACATACGGCCCATTTCCAGCCACATTCATTCTCTCTCACACGCACAAGAGCCCCTGGCCCCACTGGCGTCCATTATGCGGTTGACGGTGATTGACCTTGAGAGATACCGAGAGGTTACTGCATCACTTCAGTACCTTTCACTCTAATCCCTCCAGCTCTCCACCCCTTACTCCATCACCCCCTCTTTTATCTGTCTTTCCATTCACTCCTCCTTAACATCCTTCATCCTTTGCTCAGGCCATCACCCAGTTCTCGTATTTTCACTAAGAACTACATATTGTATGATACCACTGAACAACAAGCAAACATAATATCTGCGACAAAAGGTGCTCAGCCTAGTCTACAGGAATTCAGAGCCCATAAGTTTCTTAATCATAATGAACCGTTTCTCTTGATAGACGCCTGCAATATGTTGCCATTTAAATTAATTAACATTCATGTTGCTCTTTCTTCTTTGAGTCAGGGCACAGGTCTAGTTAATAACATGCCATCACACACTGTGAGTGAGCTCTCTCTCAGGAGAGATCGTGACAGGACTGAACCGTGTTCATTCTTGCTTTCTCTCCGATGTCCAATCCAGCCTTTTCAGGTGATGTTGGCCCGATACTATACAACTACACACACACACACTCAATAAAATTCACACACACAGTGTGCTTTTAAAGTCTGTGGGGAAAAGCCAAACAGCCTTTCTCCTTTTGATCCTGGAGCTTGACCTGAGTCCAAAGCAGACAATTCATCAGCTTTGATCCGAGAGAGAGAGACAGAGACAGAGACAGAGACAGAGAGAGAGAGAGAGAGAGAGAGAGAGAGAGAGAGAGCGAGAGAGAGAGAGAGCGAGAGAGAGAGAGGGTTTAAAACCCTGAATCCTCTCCCATTTCTCTGTATGTAGATTTCATTGACTGAATCAGGATATGTCTCCTGCTCTAATCCTCATCTGGACCGTTATAAACATAAAACACTGAACTCAACTGAATACTGTACTCAGACCAGTTACTGGCACTCAGCCATTACCCCACACTATATTATAACACAGCTCACAGAGATTCCACAAACACAGGATTGTGTATAAGCCTCTCAGGAAATGAGCATCAAACAAAAAACAAACACGCACATGCATGCATATATACACATACATACAACCGCATTTTCAAAACCAGTTGGGATGCTGCGCAAAAAAGACATCACTTAGATTGTAGCATGTGCTTCTCCAAAATAAGTATCTAACCCTCACCATTAATGGGGTCTTTTGAACTTTGCCTTGGTAACAACTTGGATCACACTATACACATTTAAAGAAGTACCATTAAAACTATGAATTCAAATCATTTTTATTCAACATTTCACATCCTGTGCTGCACTATATCCTATTAAACAGGACTATGTTCTTATTTTATTCAGGGATATGCTCACAAATACAAACAGTGACATATAATGATGTAATTTATTACAATAACAATAAATATCGTCATATTACCCCAACCTACTATTAGTCATCATTTTTCCTCAAGTGAATTTTGTCCAAAATATTGTGAACCCAGTGTCTCAGTTTATCGTTACACCCCTAACCCCTACAATATTCCATTAAAGTCTGAAGTCCAGAAGCAGCGTGAAAATGCGCATGCGTATTTGTGAAAGAGCTGAAAAAAGACAACAGGGAAATAGAGCTGTCACAAGCTGGAAGAGAAAGAGGATGACTGTACTGATCATCTGTCTCTTCCTTTCTCTTCACTTGCACACACACACACACACACACACACACAGTTCAGTGCAACACAAAGTGTGTAGAGCAGTCAATTATTCCTACAGCCTTACACGGCCTCGCTCATTCTCTTAGATCCAAAACTGAAAAAAGAGAAAGAGAACAACAAAAAGCTCCATCTAAAAAGAACCATCACTACCCAGAGTTCAGCTGTAACAGTTCAACTGTACTGTGCTTTGGCAACACTGCATTTAATGCAGTCATCCCCCCAAAGCTCTCTTAAACTGAACTGAAACAAATAATTTATATTTACATAGTTGTTTTATTATAGTTTATACTAGCATTATTCGAAAAGTCTTCATAGATGAAGACAAATGTTCTGGACAAGTACAGGCCCAAATCTGTACTGCACACATAACTGTTCCACTTAATGAAACGAATTTCAGCTCTGCAGCGCATTCAGAATAAACGTCTCCTCTCTGCTTCTTCGTGACTATGCTCACATTACAAACTTTACTGCTCAATCTTTGCTCAGATCTTTTTGCCATGATGACGTGCTTGTGCAGTGAAAAGCACACGCAGTATGATCTGATCATTCGTATTAAGGTATACAGCCACGGATCTGATATGTATCCACATATGAAAGTGGGTTAAGATCCAATTTGAGAAGATCTGATTAGTGGGTTCCCATCAGATCCATGTCACATTATGGCCAAGGATTAGTGCCACTGCAATCTAATAACGTGAACAAAGGCTGTGTTCACACTATAAGACTGCAGTAACACAAATCCAGTTTATGCAGTTCTGTGTGAATCTATTTTCAAAATCCAGTTCAGGGACATGTGGCCTTAATGACAGTCAGAATCCTGTGCACATACATATAATAATCCAGTATCCAGTATAAATATAATTGGCATATCTTGAACGCAGTTCTTAATTTTGACTTCAAAAAAATTATTTTACTGACTTTCCTTGTCCTAATGTGAAGAGTAGAAAGCGGTTTTAGCACAACACTTTCAGAATAGCTGCCTGATATAGCATATTAAAGCACTAATCCCTGGCCTTCACACCACACTATTCCACACAGCTAAATATGGACTTAACAGTTGTGCTTATACCACTGATTCACATTCCCACAGATTAGTGTGTGCGTGCGCAAGTCTGTCCAACGAGAAGCGATGAGTCATACACCTGTGCAATCTGTTTAACGTCTAGACCTGAAACACACCGAACACATCCAATCAGCCGTATAACAGCAGACCTAGGACTTACACTGATTGGACCCCATGTGCGTTAACCAATTTCTTTTTAGGACAGACATAATTTAAATCAAATCAAAGCATAATAAAATCAAAATATAATAGAAAAAATAATGAACAGTTGCTGAATTCTATGAATATAAGTTAAGTGAAATACATGATTACATAATGCATATTTGTATCTACAACCAGTTTGGTGCAGTGTTATGTAGCAGCGTAAAGTGTAGTTAACCATGTCTAATACTGCGTTTTTATTGGTATTTGGGTTTTGATGTATATGAACAGGTATGCCTGGGTTTAAAATACAGTGTTCTGCACCTAAACTTCAGGAAAAATAAACATCCAGTTTCCACTGCTGTGATGGTAAAAACTGAACTGATGATCATCGTGGTTTGTTAATAACAATGGAATACCTTAAGGCAAAAAATCTGATTTGTGCTACTTCAAGGTGGTAATGTGAACAAAGCTTTTGTCTGGGTTAGGCTAGAAACACATAACACAACAGAACACAACAGAACATAACCTTGCACAAAACAGCATTTGCAGAGCTTGAAGCAATTATAGTAGTTTAGCATTTTCGTAGTGTTAGGGTTCGGTTATCTTATTAAACTTCAGAAAAAAACGAAATATTGTGAAACATAGTGTATTATGATGTTATTTGTGCCAGGTTGTCCATCCCTACTCCTGACTGTTTGAGATTAAAATGCTGCTGATACACACTTGGACACAGTGAAGTAGACAGACAGACAGACAGACTATGGAAGGACCACCTCACTGCAACCAAACACATACACACAGAGGAGGTTCATTAGTATGCATGCTTGCCTGACTATTCCCAGACAGCTGTCTGCTCCCTCAGGTGCGTGCGTGTGTGTATAAAAGTCTTTATTGATCTGCTTATCTCTCCATCTCTAATTAACCACTCTGTCCATCTCACAGCCACTGCTAAACCAATATGCACACACACACACGCACACACGCACACACGCACACGCGCCCAGATCAAATTGAGTAATTCAGATTGCCTAAGACTTTTGCCTAAGACCCTTTAAATCTGCAGCACTTACACATCCAAACAGACCAAACCCTTCACCACAGAAGCTGCAGAAAACCTCTACATTTCTGATTTTCAATTCAAGCCCTTCTACTTCACTTCCTGGATGGCGGGGACCTGATTTGATACAATCATTCCTGCTGTGCACTGTTTACTGGTTTCCATGTTTGTCTGATTCTGCTGAGTAAATTTCACATTCTGAAATATTTGCCAGAATAATGCTCTCACATTCCAGTGCTCTTGCTTTCCTCAGCAAACTACCTGGCAAAAACAACTAACAGCATCCTAGTCTATGTAAAGATGTTTACCTGCCAAGTAATCGTGATTTTGTGTGCATTAGTTTCACCATTTCTGAAGCTCTCCTTGAGGAAGACCATCTAATACCATCTAATACCTAGTTTACGTAACCAAGCCTTAATTAAATTAAAAGGGGTGTGCTACTAATGGAATTTAACAAATCATTGTAATGACTGGACATAACTACAGTTTTGTTACATTTACTACCCAGATAACAACAAATTTCATGGCTTTTGCTAAATAAAAACCTGCTGGTGCACCATGATGTAATAAGAACTCAGATGTTTCCAATACAAGCAATACATTTTAATCAAAGAAAAACTTTTCATAATGCAAAGTAATGAATGTCAGAATGGTGCTTAAAAATACTCAACAGGAGAGACACTTTGACAGCAATCACTAAAGGTCAGTTCATTTAGGATATCTACTAATTTATCTTCCCACAACATACAGCTCACCCATAACATTCAGGCAATGCAAAGAGATGCATGCAAATCTACTTTTGTTAATCTATGTAGCCTTTCATATTGGGAAACAAGCAGCAGCAGATGTAGCCAAAAGAGACAGACTTGTATTTTTTTGTATGAAAAACGTGTGTGAAGAATATAGGGCTTCTGCGAGTCTCTAAGCGTGATGATGGCCAAGCAAGCTTTTGAACTGCACCGAGTGCACTCAAACGCTAGTTTCAAAGACTGGTTCCTTCCACTCTGTACACATGCAAACTGATTTGCTGCCAAATTTCACTCTCACTGATATTAACAATGCAACCTGTTTATGGAGCAGCTCATCACAAACCTGTATCAGCAGTATGTGTGAAGGAAACATTTAGTTTGCAATTACTGATAGAGTGTGTATCACAATCTTACTCATGGACTCATAATGAGAACCTTCTGAAAAAGTTCTCAGCAGCAGAAAGACAGAAAGACGGATAAACAGACAGAAAGATCATTAACACAAAAGTGGCTCCGGCTGTATTCCCATACAAAGAGCAAACTGATTGAGAGATATATGAGAAAATGACAGAACAATTTGCTTTTTTATGAGCTGTTATTTCTGGTTCTTCAGATTGATGGAGAACATGTTTGTGGCATGCACCCGCACCCTTGGCCCGGACACCCAGCGGCAACGAACCTTGGCGAGGATGTCAGGGAGAGAGCCGTGAATGTGGAGGGGGTGGAGCGCAAAGCCTGAGCTCCCCTGATGGACGCGAGTGATGGCAGGAGGAAAAGGAGGATGACTGTGCCGGCAACGAGCAAGTCCCGAGCTCCGCTCCAGCTGAGTTGCCAGCTGGGGATAGTAACGAGGAGGTGGAGTGGCAAGCTCTCATTCCCTCTCGGCTCAGGTGCGCCTTTTAAAAAGAGCTGAGAGGGAACAGAGCAAGAGAGAGTGGGACAAGCAGCAGCACCAAGAGACTGAGTGAAGAGCTGAAAAGCTTGAGTGAAGGACTGAAAAGTCTAGCTTAAGCCACTGAAAAGTGTCCAGCATAGTGTAGGTTTTGGCTTATTTACTTTGTTTATTTGGTGTGAGAATAAAACATTGCTTCTGCAACCCTGAATCCTGCCTCCAGCGTCCTCCTTGAACCCGGGGTAGCACACGCCGTGCTTCAGTGGTGCGGAAACCCAGGAGAAGGACGCCAACACACCGAGGGAGTCTCCACGGCAGAAGAAGAGGCCATCAAGATTCCTGGGTCCACCTGCCCCTGGCCGGCTGGCGGGAGTCTTCCAGGATGCTGAAAGTCACTAGAAGCAGCTTGAGGAGCAGTAGGTGGCAACCCGTCAGATGGTCAGGAACCTGCTGGTGGAGCAGCAACCTTTAGTTTGTGTGGGGGCCCTCTCACCACCCCTCAAGCCTCCAGTCCCAGCTCCAAGGACGGCTCAGACCGAGTTCCCAGCCTAAGTTGGGTGTACGTGGCATGTGCCCGCCCCCGGATGATGACAGCCGCGAGCGTGAGAGAACACCCAGCGGCGATGAACCTCAGCAAGGACACCACGGAGAGAGTTGCGAGTGTGGAGGGGGTGGAGCGCAAAGCCCGAGCTCCCTCAACAGACGCGAGTGACAGAAGACGGCGACGGTGCCGGCAACGAGCAAGTCCCAAGCTCCGTCCGAGCTGCCAGCTGGGGGCGGTAATGAGGAGGCGGAGCAGAGAGCTCTTGTTCTCTCTCGGCTTGGGTGATCAGCTGACGTTGATCCGGCTGGCAGCATGAGCGCCTTTTAAAAAGAGCTGAGAGGGAACAGAGCAAGAGAGAGGGACAAGCAGCAGCACTAAAAGACTGAGTGAAGAGCTGAAAAGCTCCAGTGAAAAGGGGACTGAAAAGTCTAGCTTAAGCCACTGAAAAGTGGCCAGCATAGTGTAGGTTTTGGCTTATTTACTTTGTTTATTTGGTGTAAGAATAAAAAGATGGTTGCTGCAACCCTGAATCTTGCTTGAATCCTAAAAGGATGTTGAAAAGCACTGGAAGCAGCATCGGATTGCCAAGCATGAAGCATGATTTGTCACCCCAGAGAACACATCTCCACTGCTCTAGAGTCCAGTGGTGGCACTTTACACCACTGCTTTCAACACTTTACATTGTGCTTGGTGATGTAAGGCTTAGATGCAGCTGCTCGGTCTTTCAAATTCATTCCATGAAGGTGTCTACGCTGTTCTTCTCTCTCTGTGTTCTTGAACTAATCTGGCCACATGAAGTTTGGAGGTCTGTAGCGACTGACCACAGAAAGTCGGTGACCTCTTTGCACTATGTGCCTCAGCATCCACTGACCACGCTTCCACTTAGTGGCTGAGTTGCTGTCGTTCCCAATCACTTCCACTTTGTTATAATACCACTGACTGCTGACTCTGGAACATTTAGTAGCAAGGAAATTTCACAACTGGAATTACCATGCTGGAATTCACTGAGCTCCTGAGTGCAACCCATTCTTTCACAAATTTTTATAGAAGCGGTCTGCATGCCTAGGTGCTTGGTTTTATACACCTGTGGCGATGGAAGTGATTGGTACACCTAAAATCAATGATTTGGATGGGTGACTCAATACTTCTGGCAATATAGTGTATAAAAAAAAAAATGTATGTATATACACAGATCAGGCATGACATTATGAATTTACATCTAATGTAAGTCAATGGAACCAGACATTTTTCCAAGTAACTTTGGGTCATTTCTGTTGGTCCATTCATCATGAAATTTACATAAAATAAATAGGACAAATTATGTCAAAAACCGAAAAATGACAAACATGGAGATATGAGGTTTTGTTCTGACAGCAATAGTTAATATCCACACTGTAAAATATACCACAACTGACACGGTCATACGTTTTATGCATACTGACAACTGGGTTGCTGCGCTGTTAGAATGAATAAAACACATGTTTAAAATAAGAAAACACTTCATGTCCTCACAAAGGAGGAATAAATGATCTTTTTGAAACAAACACCTCTTCATAGCCACAAGGCCTCAGAGGCATAATCACATTTAAGGAAAATAGAAGGTGGTGTTATGGAAGATTAAGCACGTAACGAATCCATCACTCATCCTGCCACTTCCTCTTCCTGTATGATGGTGACATTTTCTCCATCACATCGGCTAATGGACAGATTGTGCTAGCTAATTAACTGTGCTAGCTAATTAATTTTGTTCAGACTTAAAGTAAAACTTCATCATAGACACAATGTGTGCTTCTTAAATCTATTTTGGTTAGATCAACTTTAATACAATAATAAAAAGGAAAAAGTCCCCTTCATGATTTACTTAAGCCTATACATACATCAGTTTTCAGAACTCTAAAAATTTTAAATACTGCTGTATTTTTGAGGTTTTTATTTTGACCTCCCTTCCTCTCTGCAAGAGTGAGGCCCTTTTTCCTGTCCATGTTCACGTTTGTTTTGGTGTCACAAAGCTGCAAAAGGTCACAAAACTCAGGGCAAGAGTTATTTGAGCATTTACATATCCAAATCTGTCTGTCAGTTCAGTACCAGCCTGGACCTTATATTTTAAAGCTTAGGTCGACTGAGGCCTGAAACAACATTTACATTATTGTGGCAAATATGCATTGTATGCTGTCATATACAGCTCTCTAGCTCTCCATGCAACAGACTGCCAAGAGGAAACACATCAAGCACACACTTTTGACTGGTTATTTTATAATGCAAGAATACCTTCAATCCAGATTTGTTGTTTTTTCATACTCCACAGCAACATGATGCCAAAAACAGCCTACTGTCATCATCTATAGGTTTGAAAATCAGTGCAGTGTCAAAGTTCAATAAATGTGAACTTTTTCCATTGAGTTCTGCAGCTGTGCACCGCTTGGTGGCAACCAATTGTATTAAAAGTGAACTGGCAAAACCAGCCAGATCATGACTTAAGGCACGTTTACACTGTGCAATAACAGTCACGACAATGCGGTCACAGACAAAAATCAAATTGTGAACCAATTCCTTGACCGTGGACAGACAGATGATAAATTAGGGTAAAAACTGCATTGCTCACAAGTTTGAGAATTTTAACTTATGTTATTAGTCTGTTTCAGCCCTCAGTTCACATACAGAGTGACCAGTGGTGAAATAGCTGAGCTAGCTACTGCATAGTGGAAAGAAAACGCAGCCTTTTGACCTCAGGTTTACTTTGAAGAATAAGCATTTCATGGAGCCCTTTCCCCCAGTTTAGAACAGCTCCAGCCTCTCCCTCTGAGCCATTTAGTATGTGTTCATTTCAGACAAAGCATAAGCACTAAAACAAGGTTTGTTTGTTTTTTTGCCGTCATGGCTCTATTTTTCGGCAGAAAAAGAAAGCGCACTAATATTGTCATCGTTTTCTTGCATCATGAATCTATAAAATCTTTATAATCTGATAGAGTACATGATAATGTAAAACATAACTGAATTCACACAGTCAGAGGTGGAGTTGGGCCATGGTTTTATTTGCAGCATCTCAGGTCATATAGCATGCATTTAATCTTTATATCCCAGAGAGCAAAGCAAGCTGCTGTTAGATGAGCAGTCTATAGGCTTTCTACCAGACAGCAGCAGTGCTGTATGATTAGTCTGTCCATTTTCAATCACACCGCAGAACCATGAAAGTAGGTGGGCGTCTCTGTAGGTTATGTGGCACTTACACAATGCTATGGTTAACAAGCAACAGTAATAACAATAAATGAGCTTCAAGCTCTGATTTTTCTTTTATTCTGCATTTGGTTACATGTAAAAGGCAGTGATTGTTTTTTTTCCTTGTCAATATGTGATGAGTGTGAATGTGTGATGACTGCATTCGACCAAACATTGTTCTGCAGTGTTTCTAGCTCCATCTATAAGTTCTGGCTCAGTGCTCAGCTCTCCAGTAAAGAGGGGAACCAAATTTGTAATTTTGTAACTGTGCCATATTACACTGCCTGATAGAAAGAACCCATTAGTTAGGCTACATCAAACCACTGATGAGTGCGTCAAGGAATTCCTGAGGAGCAGCAACAGTCTTTCAGTCTCAGCGTACAGAATTACAGGCTGTGTTTTCCAAAAAGCCTGATGAGGTTTTTTTTGTTGCCCATGCCAGCAGGTCCAGGATCAGACTTAAATCCCATCAGCCCTGAGCTCATCCATTCCTAATCACAGACTCAAACCATCAGCATTTACCCTTTAAACTGAGCCTGAATCAGTAAACCTACACAGCAGAGTGAAGGTGACATTCACAGTCAGATTAACAGAGAGATGCTGAATTTCAGCCAATATGCATCTGTATGTGTGTGCAATGAATTGAATAAAAATGTATTGTCCAGTCAGGGCACAGTACCTATAATATTTTTATAAATACACAGCTGTATGTACAAGTTTGGGTGATCAAATGCTGTATTGTTGATCTAAGTGAAAGTAAGTTAACACATCCTCTACTAAGAACACATTTCTGCACATTTTAATGCACAATTACTGTTTATTTGCTGAAACAGCTCAGGAAAAAAAAAACAAAGCATAAAATGTGACCTATGCAAAAAAGTTACAGCACATTGTTTTATTTTTTCTTCAAAACATTAAACTGAGCAAATAAATAGAAACTGTGCACCAAAATTTGCAGAGAATGCTATTTAATGCCCATTACTAATATCCAAGTTTATTCCCTGTAAAGAATGCACTTATTTTCACTTAGAAAATCAACAAAAGCAATGAAGCGTCTCAGTAATTTATAAAATAAAATAACACCACTGTGATAAACAGGCCTCTAGCAGTTTCCAGTGTATAGATTATACATTTGAGTTTACATTTTTACTAAGCACCAGTAGATTTCCCATTTATAACCATCTGTGTCGGCTCTTTAGGTATTTTTGCATAGATCAATAAGATCCATGTTCTGTCTGTGCCTGTGAGGTTCTTTCATGGTGGAAACGGAGTTCTTGGCTTCTTCTGATAAGGAGAATCAGCCGTCCACACGTCAGTGCGAGACTCTTCATTTTAAACTCGGAGAGAGACAGAGCCTCTGACAGTCAGAAAGAAAAGCTCTCTCTCTCTCATCCCCTCATTGTCTTCCACTCTTTCACTCACCCATTCTCTTCCCCTCTCTGCCACGCTCATTTTCCCTCTTTCGCCCCCTCACTCTCTCTCCATTTCCTCTCCCCTTCTCATCTTCTCTCATTTCTCCTCTTCCTCAATTTCTCTCACTCTTTGCTCGTTGCTTTCCCTCTTTCTCATTTTTCCTCTTTTCCTCATTCTTTTCTTCTCATTCCATCTCTCTTTCATTGTCACCATTTCTCTCATTTTCCCTTATTCTTTCACCATCTTTTCTGTCTCACTCCTCCTCCTCTTATTCCATCTTCTTCTCTTTCATTCTCCATCTTTCACCGTCTCCTAATCTCTCATTCCCTCTTAGTCTTTCACCATCTCCTTTTGTCTAATTCCTCTGCCTGCCTCATTCCCTCTCCTTTTCTCATCTTCCCTTCCTCATTCTCTCTCTTATTCTCTCAACCTCTGTGCTACATTCTTGCTTTCTGGCTCTGTCTCCCCCTCTCCCCCCATTCTTTCACTGTCTCCTTTTGTCTCATTTTATTCTTTCACCATCTTTTCTGTCTCACTCCTCCTCCTCTTATTCCATCTTCTCTTTCATTCTCTGTCTTTCACTGTCTCCTAATCTCTCATTCCCTCTGTCTTCGTCTTTTACCATCTCCTTTTCTGTCTAATTCCTCTGCCTGCCTCATTCCCTCTTTTCTCATTTTCCCTACCTCATTCTCTCATTCTCTCACCCTCTGTGCCACATTCTTTCTTGCTTTCTGGCTCTCTTTCTGTCTCTGTCTCCCCCTCTCTCTTCCCCTCTCTCCCTCCTTCTCCCTCTCAATCTTCCGCTCTCATCACAGTTAATAGAACTGCCTCCCCTCCATCCAATTTCATCAAGTCCATCTCCTCCCTCATCAAATCTTTTTTTCTCCCTCTCTCTCCCACTATTGCTGGCTCGCTTGCTAACTCCCTTATTCTCTCTCTTTTTTTTTTTTAAACCTCAGATGCAGTCTCCCTCTCTCCCTCTCTCAACCCCCCCACGCATGCCGGTCCTGTTTGGCGACAGCAGAGAAAAAATGAGTGTCCTCTATTTCCTGCTCCATCGTTCATATTTATGCATGCATGCTCAACACGCAGTACACAGATAGAAAGAAAGAGAGGGGTGCTTGTGTGTGTGTGTGTGTGTGTGTGTGTGTGTGTGTGTGTGCGCACTTCCTCTCTGACCCAGTTGGACTAAAGCTTCACTTTCCCATGAAAAGGGAAGCACTCCAGCCTGATCCTCAGCACCATGATGTTCATAACCTGCCACTCAAAGTGAGATTAACCAAGGAAGATGAGAGTGGAAGAGGAAGTGCAATTATGATCAGCAGCTCATTTACATACATTACAATCACAGAGGAGGACTGTCAGAGAGGACTGGGTTAAGTCAGTTCAAAATTTCTGCATAATTCAATCATTAAGGCTTATACTTCCTTCGTTTGATGTGAAATGTTCCATTATAGAAAAACTTGAGTCAGAATTGCTCACAGCGGTGTTGACAGGAACCATCAGAAGAGCTTAATGCCTGCAAAAGCTCCCTTACAGGAGCCTGATGCCTGAGACCAGAGGTGGACGATATGGTAAAAATCTCTCATCACGATACCTTGATGTACTTTCCTGCTACTAGTAGCGGCACAATTAAACAGCCATTAAAAACAACTGTTTATTCAATGTTTCAAATACTGTGCTGCACTGAATCCACTGAGGATATCTACGATATGCTCACATAAGAGTATTGTTTATCACGATAATAAAATATCATCTCATCTATCATCTTTGGCGGTGCTCTATGACAGTTGTGAGATGAGTTTTGGAATTAAATGTATTTGTTAATCCATTCATAGTGAAGAGATCCCTGCAGAGAATTGTGAAGCAAAATAGTTCTCAAAGAAAAGTAATGCTTTTCAGTTTTTTTCAGCCAATATCAACATTTTACGGAAAAACTCAGAAGATACATGAAGGCTCTCTGGTCATTTTTGATAGAAAATAAAATTAGCGATCCCCGTTTCCCATCACTACAACTAAAGAAGTCTGACTCCTTAAGTTTCTCTACAACGCACCATAACCACTCAGTTGAATTCAATCTCAGCAACTAAATTCTGTAGAAAATTGTAGAATTCCCCTTCAACGTGCATAGATGTTAAGGGTGTGTTTTGTTTGTACGGTGAATGGTTGTTTTTGTGTGTTGACTCATAACACTAATGCACATAGTATTACAAAGCATGTATTGCCAGTAGGTTTGGCTGTGTGTGTGTGTGTGTGTGTGTGTGTGTGTGTGTGTGTGTGTGTGTGTGTGTGTTTGTTTGTTTGTTTGGAGTGCAAACCCCTACATGGTCCTGCCATCTGTGCATTAAATGTAGCTTTGCAGCTGCAACATCTTAATAATTACCACAGTAATGCTAGAGTTAAACAAACAGGACATAAATAGCTTAAACGGGGCCGAGTTTCAAATCCAGCCTTCAGCCTCCAGATCTAAATTCTTGGACACCACAAGCTCATAAAATGTAGCAATAGCAACAACAACAACAGCAGCAGCAGCAGCATCTCTACAGACAATTTTGGTTTAGCAGGCCAATGATCGGCTTACTAAGAACGCACACAAATGAGCTGTGATGTGTTTAGCTTATTGCATGACCATCACAGTGTCCAGTGTCTCAGCGATTATACAGTCTGAACTTCACTCCCTTCAGTAATGCAGTATCACTGATCAGACAAAGAGAATGACTTCCGACTTATTTCATAGCAGAATGAAATTGTGATAACGCTAACCAAATAAAGCTGCACTTGGGCCGTCGCCATGACGACACCTGCTCCTATTTTTATTTATTTATTTATTTTGCTGCGAGTTGTATAGCAGTGGGAGAGGTGTTAGCTGCCAGACGAGCAAACTAGCTTACAGCACACAGGTATAAAACCTGCAGGAGAAACATGGATACACAAAAACAACCCCTGGGCTCTCCAAGCTGGCTAAAGAAGCTCTTCTCCAACAGAGCAAAGAGCTGGAGGAGACGGAGGAGGCTCAGAAGCGCCTGTGAGCGAGTGTGTATGTATGTGTGTGTGTGTGTGTGTGTGTGTGTGTGTGTGTGTGTGTGTGTGTGTGTGTGTGTGAGAGAAAGAGAGAGTGAGTGTGTGTGACGTCTGACTGATAGTGGAGAAAAGAGAATAAGAGCAGACCTCGCTCTATTAGTCCCTACACCTGCTCCTCCTTCTCCTGCAGAGGAGACAATCTGTTGAGCTGTCTGAAACGAACCATAACACATTTCCAACACCAGCTGAGGTGTAAATCCCTGAGCTCACAATGATTCAGTTTGATTCTTTATAATTATGACTCTTCAGGGATCAATCAAGAGGTCTCTAAACAACTTGTCATGATTCCTTTCAATTGATATAGAATTCAATTTATGCAGAATTACTTAATGAGCAACAGTCATGTTTGGCTATTCTGGGTCAGAATGTGGGAAAAAAAAAGGAAAAAAAAAAAAAAAAAAAAAAAAAACTGTACCAGTATCATTTCTCAGGTATGTTTTAATCAGAGCAAAGACTCACTCTCTTACTCAACCCCTTCAAACTCACCAACAACAGAAACAGAGCACAACAACCATCCATTAACCCATATCCTTTAAACTCAGAACAGAAAAGACAGTCTTACCAACTGGTAATGCAGAACTTAAGACCTAACCAGAATTTTAGTACAACACGGCAGAGTCCAGCAACACATTCACATTTTCAGAGTTGATTCTAAAGAAGCGACCAGAAAAACACAGAATATTCATGATGAAAGCAGTGTTCACTCAGTCAGTCCCGGTTCCATGGAAAGGTTTCCAGTCTAGAGCTAATGCTGTTTGAAAGTTCAAACTTTAAGTCTTTTCTGAAATTGTCTGGCTTGAAGTGTTTGGAACACATGTGAAAGCTTCTCCACATAAATGCATTGAGTTACTTATAGCAGCAGCAACTTGTTAAACTGTTACTTCTTTCACAGTCTTTTAGCTCTGCTTTCTCATACATCCTTCAACAGCACAGGCTGGCATATCATAGGTTCTCAAATAAAAAAGTGCAAGATCTTCAGAAACACACTGCAAATATACTGTCATAATTTGTTGTTCTGAATGTTTATTTAAAGGGCTGGAAATCATCAGAAGGTTGCCTGTTCGATCCTCTGCGATGCCCAAGTCATCATAACCGGCTTCACGCTCTCTTATATAAACTTGTGTGCTCTGCCATAAGCCAAACGAGTTCTTCTGCCACCATGGTGATGCACATTTTTGGACTAAGACCATGAGCTCGGAGTCGTCAGTCTTTTTAAAGCATCTGTACAATGCAGAAAAATGAGATGGCTACAATTAAACTTAAACATTTTCAGCAGTGTTGCAGGGTGCAGGCCTTTCGTTATAATGTTGCAGTTTTAGCTTTCCAGACTAACCCCAGCTCCCACTAGAGAGAGGCATTCCCTTACCTACAGGATCATGAAGTACTCTGCAAAAAGTATTTGGACACTCAGCCTAAACAAGTGCAGGTGCTTCAGTCACACCCACACCCATAAAATCAAGTACAAAGCCATGCAACAGACAAACTATAAGAAGAAAGGCATGCTGGAGAGCTCAGTGACTTTAAATGTGGCATTGTAATAGGATACCATCTTTGCCACAAGTCCGTTTGTGAAATACCAGCCTCAGTTCTCCATCACTGTAAAATGGAGCAACAACATCTAACCCATGAAGCGGTACCTCACGCAAACTCAAAAGCAGTGCCACCAAGTGCTGAAAGGCAATCTCCAATCCTCCTTTGCATCCCTCATTACAGGATTCCAAACATCAGCATAACAACTGAGTTTCAGGAGATTCATCAAAAAAGTTTTCTTGGCTAAGCAGCTGCTCACAAGCCTAAGATCACTATGTGCATTGTGCAATACCATGCCACTACTGGACTCTGGAGCAGTGGAAACATTCTCAGGAGTGTCTGGGTTTGGAAGATGGCAGAACACTACCTACCAGAAATGGACAGCGCCAAGGCTATTTTTCAGCCCCTTAGTTAAAGTGAAAGACAAAAGACATTTCAGACAATGATATGCTTCCATACTAATGCCTATGGCTTTGGAATGGGATATCCAACAAGCTTATATAGCTGCAATGGGCAAAGTGTCCACATACTTTCAGCCATATAGTTTACAAGGATGCTGGCTGTCAGCTGTAGTTTTTGAGGAGTGTTTGAGTGCAAATTTTCAGCAAATGAGAGGTAATGGAAGGTGATCATCAGTCAGCCTTATTGGTGCTAGTTCTGTCTCGTCAGCTTAGTAGATCTGGGCCTTTGAATCCATATAATGGGCCAAACGAAAGAGGGCAACCCCCCCACACACTTCTCTTACACACAATTCAGTACTTCTATTTTGCTGAGTTTATGGAGCTAAAATAAAAAAAGCTGTATTTGCAGAGTTCACTGAATGCAGTTTGTGGAATAGGCAAAAAAAAAAAAAAAAAAACACAACCATGAGGTAGCTGCACAGACACACACACCGTTGTGCTATAATCCAGTCGCCTTTGAAAACTCCATGTTCACAAACTAAGCTCTCACACACACGCACACGCACACACACACACACACACACACACACACGTCCAGCTGTCTCTGAAGAGGTGTTAGAACTGAGTGTGCAGTGTGTCATCCCTCCCTCCTCTGTCTGCGCCATCGTTCGCTCCTGTCCTCTGTTCAGGAAGCGCTAGCAGGAAGGACGCGTGTGCTCCTTCTCTTCCTCACACACACAGCCCACACACAACCTCCTACCTCCCCAGATACACACACACACCCCCACACACACACACACAGAGCCCTGGGGCTCTCTCCATTACGTCCACCACGCACACATACACACCAAAAGGAGGTTAGCCTTGTCTTTGGCCCCGTTAGCTGTCCTCATGCTGTCTATAAAAAGTTCTACAGCTAAAGAGAACTTGGTTAAGAACTTGTTTGGGCTCAGCTATTCACACACGTTTGTCCCAGTCTCCCCTGCCGTAATAGTCCCTACTCTTCTGAAAGACTTTACACTAGATCAGGGGTCCGCAACCCAAATGTTAAGAAGAACCATTTTGTCAAGTTTCAACAAAAATCTAACCACCTTAGGAGCCACAACATTTCATGTGCATTTTATTGAAGTAACATTTAACCATCTTGGCTGTAAAGATGTCTCAGTATGTGCTCATGTCCTAGTTTAGGCTAAAAAATATGAACTAAAACGCAGACTAATTTGGCTCTGCTATAAGCTTTAGCTCAGCTTCAGCTGGTTTTCTCAAATTATACATCTTTTCTGCAAAGATAGAACAGTTTCTTGTGAAATGTCTCTTAAATGTTCTACTTTTCACGAGACTGAAGTCACTTTCTCATTCACCAGCTACAAATTTTCCTGTTCCACCTTAAATGGTGCCCATGGCACCAGAATGCAGCTAACTATGCAGCCAACTGTTGCACCAAAAATTCAAACAGGAACCTGGTGAATGAGAAGCCTCGTGACATTTTAGTGGTTTACAGTTTCTCGTTGCAGATTAATCGCATCATGAAACCAGCTGGAGTCCATTCGTCTCCAAATGATCGATGTTTGTCTTAAATGTTTCTCTTTGTCTTTTCATTTGCTACTAGCTAGGCAAGACTGTTATCTGCGTTGTTATGTGACCAGCAGTCTGTGCACCAACTGTTAGGGTTAAAGGTTACAGCGTTTAAGAACATTTATAGTTAAAATGGTGTTGGAATCACCAGCAGAGTGGTATTTTACTGCAAAAGAGGGTTATTATATTTTTACATAAAATCTCATTCTGCTGGAGAGCCACAACAGGGCAGTAAGAGAGATGCAAGTTGTCGACCCCTACACTGGCTGGTGGAACACTGATGTGAGGATTTGATCATATTCAGCAACAACAGCATTAGTGAGGTCGGGTACTGATGTAGGATGATCGCTCCAAATCATTTCAAAAGTATTGGCTGGAGCTCCATTACTCCAGAAAACACAGTTCTACTGCTGCTCAGCCCAGTACTGGGGGAGGCTTTATACCTCTCTAACACGCCCCTCCCAACACGGGGCATGGTGAACTTAGGCTCACGTGCAGCTGCTTCAGAGCACCTCATTCTATTGTCAAAGTATTACTAACGAGATTACAAGCTGTACGTGTGTAACTCAATGCCTGTGTCAGCAGCAATGTGTCCCTTAACCCTTATCATACGAGGCATAACATCTATCTTTGTGTCCTTCAACAACGTTGACGGAATTTATTCTGATGGAAATTAACTGGTTTTTGTCTTTATGATTGAGCAAACAAGTCAACACTCATAAAATGTTTTATTGTGCTTAACTGCTGTATTTTATTGTGGCAGTAATACACTTTTTTAATATCAAGAAAGATGCAGCTCAGCAGTCACAACATTTTACACACAAAGAGTCATTTTTAGTGTCTGTATGTAATAAGAATTATCCAAGTCTAATATTAAAACAAATCCTAAAATTTAAAGTAAGCAGGTAGTCCCAGCTAACCTCTACCCATGCAACTGTTGTACCCAAACCCTGTCCCACCAACATAAAGCTAACCTTTATTTAGGCAAAGCTACATAAGATACACTTGCACATACATTGCTGCAAGCTAACCTTATACAGGATGAGCTAATATTAGCTTATGTGCACATACAAATGGCTGCTATGAGGGACAAGGCTACCCAAGGCAACTAAAGGCCCTGTCTGAGGAGACACACTGAGGAGTTTCTGAGGGGGGTGTTATGAATAGATAAGACACATTACAGGGAGGGGCGCACATGCAAACACGCACCCTGAGGCTAAGAAATTTCTAAACTTGGTGGCTTTACTCAACACGTAGCTGCCGATAAAGATGGAATCACCCAAGACATCACAAGACATGCAAGCCTACGTGAAGTGCAGTCAGGACGCATCTGATAACGCATGGATGGCTTAGAAAGAGAGAGAGAGAGAAAGAAAGACAGAAAGAAAGACAGAAAAGGAGACAAAAATAAAAAACAGAAATGGCCATGGGCAAAAGCTTTAAGAATCCCAGACCAGGACTGCACGACCTGGACGGAATTGAGTATTGGGATTACGTGGGTACATATTGTGATTATGATATAACTTACAATATATTATAAACCTATTGGTGAATCCTTCATTTTATTTATAGAGTTTGTTTTAGAGGTTAACCACTGCTCTGTATTAAGCCCTATTCAGACAGAAATAAATTTGCATTTATATGGTTCTGGAGTAATTATCTCTTTCACAGGTGCTACCCTGTGATTTTATTACATCTTGATCAGCCTTGTCTGTTTTTTTCTGCCACCTCCTGAATTATCTACTGCTCTTCACCAGAGCATCATGATCTGATAATTTTAGTCTTGGATACACTTTTCCATGATTTTTCAGGTAGATGACATCATGCATTTTTAACAGTTGCTCATTGCCATATATAGTCTTCTTGCATGCATATCCATATTGAACGCTATCCGAATTACAAAAGGATGGATAGTGTAGAAGAGTTTCCCAACCATTTTCTTAGTCCTGGTGGTAGTACTTTGTCTCCATTCTATACCTGTGAGGAAACTATTAGTAGGAGAAAATAAAATTTAGACACAAAAGTGAGATCCCACAGGCCATTATCGGAAATGGGTGGTAACTTTGTACTTTAGTAAAAATATTGATGAATCTGTACTTACCTGACTATTTTCAAATCATCATGCCTTTCCCACGTTTACTGTATAGAAGTACATCTGCTTTTTACGCAGTTCACATATTTTAGCCATTCATTTTAATTATTACTTCCTTTCTGGTGTTAATTTCATTATGGTTTGTTAGAGACAGCATCTGTACTGCTTTAAGATTTGTGACACCTCTGACTTTGGAGCTTCAGCATTTTCTTTTAGACCAAAAGAATCCCAAAGAGAGAAAAACAAAACCTATCAAAACCTTCAGGTCCTAAGCTGATACAGGCTGAAGTTCCACTGCAGTCCTACAATTTACTCAGTATTTAAGTAGTTTTTCGACCCAATACTTTTGTACTTTGCTTCAAGTTGGTTTTTGGGTACTGTTACTTTGACTTGAGTCATTATTTTACCCAGATACTGATACTTTTATTTGATTATGGGTTTAGGCTATTCCACCTACGACTATAATGGCAGCTACAGCTATAAAACATGACTTTACATGTACATATGCACAATATCATTGACTTTAAAAATAAACATCTGGGTTAGTAGAAAATACAATCCACTACAAACTCCCTTATCCTATAGTACAAGGGTTTTATCACTGAGGAGATTGAAAAAGCAATCAAATCTGAATAGGGCTTGACTATTTTACCTGCCAGGTCACACACATTTGTTTCTGGTCACTGTATCGGTCAAGAAATTGTGAAATGTGAAGTCCCTATTGTTTTGGCAGCTGCTGTTTCACATACAGATGTCTGATGAACAGGGCACTGCAAAAGAGCCATGTACATGTTACATATTGCAAAGATCAGATTTCTGTGTTAGTGATTGATTCACACTCATTTTAGTTTACATTAACAGGCTTTCTGACAAAAGACCTGGACCCCATTGTGTCCTCACATGAATAGGTTGGACATTAATATTCAGACACTTTGAGTTAATTCTTTCACTGAAGGAGTCAACGTCCAAAGTAAAGAACGTTACCTGCATGTCTGTTACGAGCAGCTATAAAATTTTATTGTTTACTATTAACTTGGTGTCAATACAACAATGAAAATCAAATTAACATGCTGGCAGAAATCAGCATTTACAAAGGCAACCAGTTAAACAAAAGCTACTTGCAAAGTGAATTACAAAGTGTCTGCAATAAACATTGCCGTATAATGACACACTTGGCTGGAATGTGGAAAATCTTACTCTTTAAATGCAAACCAGTTTAAAATGTTGAGCACATGGTCTCACTTGAATGCCACTTCAGTGCCTCTCATTTACATACTGCAGTCTTCTGCGATCACAAAGGCCAAGATCACGGGAACAATTAAAATCTTTTGTGTAGTCCTATTTCTCACTGCTGACCTGATTGCACTGCTACTGCCACCGCCTTTTGATGAGGGTTTTGCAACACGGATGCACAGAGAGGGAGAGAATCACTATGTCTTGCTCAATGTCAGTGCAAGCTGTGGCAAGACAAGAGGGGAGTAGAGCATGCCTTAGAACAGCAACATCCTGTGCACAATAACATGCATACTAGGTCCATAAGCCATTTCTTTACAAAGGCAGCTCATAGGGGTATAAATCTCTGACATCACAAGTTGATTTGATTCGAAATGATTATCATAATCAAAATACTCTGAACACACAAATGTATAGTAAAGGCACTGAACCATTACATTGATTTTTTTCTGAATTAAAAACAGGCATATACTTATTTATTATAGTACATATAATTACAATCATAATTATGAATTACAAAACTACAAAACATATGCAGTCATCATCTTCAGATCGATACATTTTTATGACCAGTTCACAAACAGTTCAGTTCATCTAGGGAGGGACTAAAGAGGGACTGGAGTGGTACTGTATTAGGAGGATGAGATCATGTTCAGTTTTATAAATAGTTAATAAATCACCACTGTTAGCCCAGTGTCAACACTTAGAAACACAAATGTACCTCATATAGATTAAATATTTTAAAAATGTATCTTTCTTTTTTTATCTTTGCTTGAAAAATAACCAAAAACTAAGCACTGACTTTAGTATAACCAATATTAACACAATTACTTATAACTGATTACAAAAGTCAAATATGTATGCAGCTGAATCGCTCTCACCTATAGATTTAGGCTTTTTACAGCCCTATCAGCAAAAGCCAAGTGGGATCAGAGTGATACTGTATTAAGACAGTGACATCATCTTCATCATGATGTCACAATCTCGGTCCTGACCTGGCCCAAGCTTTCATCTGAGACTCACAGACTCCACTTACAACCATGACAACAAGGACTGAGACAATTATTCCACAATGACACTTGCTTGTGCATTCACAGAAAGTGCAAGACTGACATATTTTGAGAATGCTTCAAGATTTCCAACTATGAGTAGATATAGCAATGACTGACATGTTCCTCAGCCAATCAACTGCGATTCTGGTGAAACTGAAATAACACGCCTCCTCCTGAGGAAGTGATGCAAGGTAAAGCAGAGACAGACCCTGCTGCTTCAGTGCAGGTCAGCGGGACCATAATAATTTATTGGACTGGACTGAACAAAAGCAAAGAAATAATGAAAAAGACTGAATGAGAAAAAGAAGAGAGACTCTGTGCTCTGGCCAACTCATTTAAAACCTCTGCAATGTCAGCGATTCTTTGGGAATCAGTCACACTACAAGTAATATTTTATTATTGTTAAAAATTCAGAAGCAGGAAAGTCAGTGTGTTAGTAGGTCAGGGTGCTGCAAGATTACTATTGCATGTGCTGATTAATGTTGTGCGTCCCTTAGAATTAAACAAACTCATTTTGTTGTTGTGCCTTTTGTTGTTGTAAATGATCTGCATCCTAATACATTGTCCTTATTCAAACGGCAATCCAGGCACTCCTTTAAACTTCAGCATGGATGGGCAGGGCTTCTGTCAGTTGAAAAGGTACATACATGTAAATGTGGTGATTCTATGACATCATAAAACAATGATTTAAAAAACGAGTTGTTTTGCAGATTATTTTCATATATGGACCACATGGACTGCAGAGTGAATGGTGCAATCAGAAACTTCTTATATGCAACATTTATATGCCCTCCTCCTCTCTTATAAATGCGATAAATCTGTTTTAAATAATGCTAACAGATGTACTTCTAATCCTATTCTTTCATATTGTATTCTAATTCATGTCTTTCATTTCTGCTTAATATATGTAAGTTTATGCGCAATTATGTGTCTTGCTACTGTAAGACTGCAGTTTTCCTCTGGATCAATAAAGTCGTACCTCTCTGTCTGTCTATCTATCTATCTACACTATCTACACAGGCCAAAAGTTTGTGGACACATGACAATCACATTTATATGACCTGTTGGACATTGTTGTTCACAATTATGTGCATTAATATGGAGTTTGCCACCTTTTGCAGCTAGAACAGCCTCTACTCCTCTGAGAAGGCTTTGCACAAGATCTTTGAACGTGCCTGTGGAAATTTGTGCCCATTCAGCCAAACAATCTCATGACGTCAGGCAATCAACAGTCCAGTTCAGCCCACAGTTTAGTGGGGTTGAGAGCAGCACTCAGGTCACTGGAGTTCCTCCACACCAAACTCAGCAACATCACCCTTCACTGGAACTAAAGCAAAGAGCCCAATGCCAAAAAATAAAAAAATAAGAATAAAAAGACAATCCCAGACCATTATTCTTCCTCCACCAAATTTAAGTGTTGGTGATATGCATTCTGACAAGTAGCGTTCTCTTGGCATCCTCTAAACGCAGATTCATCCATCAGACAGCGAAGTGTGACTCATCACTGTTCATAGACTCTACAGTGGCAGCATGGTTTACACCCCTCTTAGATCTTAGGCTTGTGTGCAGCAGCTCAGCCATGAAAACTCATGAATGAAGGTAACGAAGCACAGTTCAGAGGCAATTTGGAACTCTGTAGCTGGTCAAGCAGGAGAGGATAGGTGTTTTTACATGCTATGTGCTTCAGGTCTCGGCAACCCTGCTGTGAGAGTTTGTGATTCAATTTCATAATAATTTACGGTTGACCAGGGCAGATCTAGCAGAGCAGAAATTTCACATAGGCAAATTTCTTGTGGCCAAGGTCCAGTCACATGAAAGTGCTATGTTTAAAGTCACTGAGCTCATCAGATTGCAAGGCTATGTGCTTGATTTTATACACCCGTTAGCAATGGGTGAGGCTGAAATAATGTAACATAATAATAAGAAATGATGTCCACATACTTCTGGCCATAGTGTGTATTCCATCAAAGTCTTATTTGTAACAGTGAGGACAATTTGTTTTTTCATGATATGGGCCCTTTAACAAATAATTTGCTTTGTTTGAAGTGGTATTTTGCAGTTTTAAAGCAACTTCTGCTTTTTTCTTCCTGGAAAATAAAGCTTGAAAGCAAACTTTTCATTAGCTTTTTGAGCAGTCAGAAACCTGTAAATGTTTCATTACTTTACTGAGTTAGTGCTAATCAATTTAGTGGTGCTTGCTTCAAGTGGAAGAGAATATTTGAGGGTGGAAGGATTGAAAAATACAATATAAAATGAATAATAAAACAAAGGAGACAGAATTAATGACCTGTGTGAAAGGAGAGGGGGAAAAAATGATGTAAATAAGGATGGAAGGAAGTGCTCCATCATTAAGGACACCCATCCCAAACGCTTAAAAAGCTGCACATCAGGCCTGGCAACTCTAGCATCTTCACAAAGGCCAGCAGTAAGTGGGAGAGACAGAAATGGGCTATCACTACAGAAAACAGCAGCATACAGTGAGCCAATCGCCTGAAACTTCATATCTAGTTTAGTGACCTGCTTGTAAACTGGGGTAGTAGGAGTTTAGAAGACAAAGTAAGGGGCATAATAGCTTCAGCTTTCAGGTCCAGTAAAGGGTGGGTCCGTTTATATGCTGGTGCTATTCTGTTTACTGCCAGCAATTATGTGTATAATCAAAGAACTTGTTAACTATCAACTTATCATCGATATTATTTTTAAGTTAACTGACAATTCTTTTTATTTTCTGCAGTCATCATTCAAGGTCCAGTCTGGGCAACAAAAAACATCTTCTTTCATAGTATAAATGATTGAAGCCATATCAACCCCACAATTCCTGTGGTGTATTACAATCTATCCAAATCTATCTATATATTGCATTGATTGCAATATTTCATGCTGCACTTATATTTATATTGTAGTTTATTGTGGTGTAGTGTACTGTGGTGTAGTGTACTGTGGTGTAGTGTATTGAACAGATTTCTATGTTCAACTCTGTTCCTTTTCTCTGGATATCAACAGTGACTTTTTGTTTCCAGCAGTATCTGAGCTCAGGACTGTCTTTCTTTTGTTTCTAACCTACTGGTAACTAGCAAAGATCTTTCTCTAGATGGACAAAGCACTTCTTATAAATTGCTCTGGATAACAGCATCTGCTAAATGCTGTGACTGTAAAAAGCACCTTATTTAAAAGTCAGTGATGCATGAAAAATGAAACGTATTTACATCAATATTGTCAACGTTGTCATTGTCTAATCTATACAGTCCTATTAGGATCAAACTGAACTTCGCTGATAACTTAATTCCCACTGATGCTCATCTGCAACATCTGTGATTGGTCAGGATACTCAAAGCACACAGTAGAATATTTAGGGACTGGTTGGAGGCTCATTTACATACTGTGGCCTTTTACAATATCAGTATTGTTAAAGCCCAGGTTGTCATAACAAACTGTATATTGTGTAGCCCTGATAACCATTAGGTACTATCGTGAGTTGTGAATGATGGCACCAATCCAGTACTGAGTACTGTTAGTGAGACAGCAGAAAATACTGGATCAAATATCAGAGAGAAAAAAATCCCAGTATATAATTCTGTAGAACATGTAAAGAATAGACTTCATTAGTCAAAGTGACTGTGTTTGGTAGCGTCTCGGAGAATCAGCGATGTGTGAGAGAGCCCATGTGTCCACAGAGCTTCATTTACTCTCTCCTCAGTACTAACACTAAGCCCAAAGGGTCTTTCTGTAGTTCTTCACTGACCCTTTTGTAAGGAAAATGACAGATGTCCACCATGATCATACTGATGTCAGGCACGTTACACACACACACACACACACACACACAAAACCACAGCAGAGGAACAAAAATTCAAAATATGCCAGAACAGCTATTCACTGCCTTCAGTCTTTCACATTGCCATCAACACATAAGGCCTCAGTGCAATGCATGCTGTGTCCTGCAGACTTTCAGTGCATCTGGGAGCAATTCTGGTGAAAGACATTTTATAGCTGTGCCATAAAATAAAAATATTTCCTGTTTCCTGTTTACACAACCGAGTGACTGCTTGCTTTTCATAATACTATGATGTTCACCAGAGAGATTAGTTTTGCATTGTTACTTCTCTACAGTAACACTTAATTCTGAAAGAAAATGCTATTTGAACTTAAAATCCCACAGTTCCCTGCACAACTGCATGTGCACCATTTGTCATACAAACGTGAGAAACCACCGTTTATTTATTTAATTTCCAGTCAAAATGGACAATTTCCCATTTTTAAGTGAAAAACAAAGCATATGTGACAAAAAACTATACAGGAGCCTTGACAACTAAACAGCATATCAAAATTTTTAGTATTTAGTCCGTCCTCTCTTTATTACAGCTTCCATTCTATTCAGGAGACATGCTTCCAGTTTTTCAAAGAAAAGTCTTACAAGTTGGTTGCATTTTCTGCTTCTGTTAGTAAAAGCAATCCCAAACACATTCAGTGATGTTGAGGTGTGGTCTCAGGGGTGGTCAGTCCAGTCTACTCAGAACAGCAGCTGCTTCTTTTTCTTTTCTTAGTCATGACTTGACCACTGCACATCCTTTCAGACCCAGTTGCCTTCTCACAGTGGAAGGATGGACAGAAACACTTGTGGATGTTTTCAGTATGCAGTCTATCAGTATGCGAACAACAGCTGAATCTCATGAATATGAATGTGACTGAAAGCAGAACCTGGGATTTGTTCTGCTTTCAGTCACAGATTTTCTGCTTTTCAGGATTTGTGAAAAGTATTGGTAGAAAAAACAGATTTGAATTCCAGTCTACATGAATTAGAGAAATAACTGGAACATTTTCGGAAGAGGTGTTTGTTGGTAGTCCATTGAGAAAAACATTACAGTATTGCATTTTTTGTGCATGGAAACAGGTCATCGTGTCATGTGCAGGCATAAACACATGCATACGACTGTTTATGGTTGACACAAGTGTTTCCAGTAAGAAGCATCCATGAAATGCTCAAAATAAAAATGAAAGTATTACCAAGACCTCAGCACTGCAGAGAGTTTAAAATATCCTCAAAGTTCAACTGCAAGCATCTGAAGTTTCTCAACGGGCAGCAGGGATATTTTTATTCTTTTCCGTGTCACTTTCCAGGTGAAAACAAAAGAAAAGTCTCCTGGAAGGAAAAAAAGATGTCAGAGGCTTTGGCTTAACTACAGTGAGAGTGACAGTGTGCGTGTGTGAGAGAGAAAGGGAACTAGAAGTCTAGAGGAACCCGAAGAAAATGAAACTGAAAATCCATTTTAATCAGTTCAGTGAAAAGACCAAACAACGACCGCGGGACAAAAGCACCTATAGCCAATAACTTAATTGAAGCAAGACAAATGTTCCCAGAAAGAAAAGGAAAAATCTCGACTGCTTGCGTCATGGGAATTTCCCCATACCTTCCGCAAGGCATGAAAGCAGTGAGAGAAGCTGAAAAAAATGCCAAACATTTTGTGCACATCACTTCGATACCTCCTGCATAACTCTCCCTTCAACACACCCTGGATAATCCGAAGGTGAACGTTACTTCTTACTTTGCCACAAACAGAAAATGGATACTTTCAAGATCACATTTGAGCGACAGCCAATTTGGCTGAGAAGACTCTGAAGATGAGACTACACTAAATTCCAAACAGTCATCAGGGCTGAGCAGCTTTTCAGTCGACAGCTGTGACAGGAAAACACCTAAACAACCTGGAATTGGCCAGAAATGAACCAAATACCACTCGCCAAACGTGTAGTCTGTGTGAGATTATTCTCATTTTGGTTTACCTGAATCAGCATAGTGAGGTTAACCTCTCATTTAATTGTATTTTGCTGCAAATATTCATCTGTGCGCAACGCATTGGTATCTAGGGAACGATGCCATTACTTTAAATGGTTTGTTTCATACTATAATTGACAAATGGCTGCATAGTCAATGGCTGTATACTTATTTTTTTTCCATACAGTGATGAAGAAATGAAAAAGACAACAGTGAACCATTTCTGAGGAATCAAATGGCTCACTTCCATTCTGTACTGGTATTCCCCAACTAATAGCATTTCTGGATACAGACTGACAAACCTGAATACAAAACAGCATCACGGTAATATGATAACAATAACAAAAATACATAAAACGCACAGAAACTTGATATTTTAGTATGAGAATATGCTATGATACAAAAATAACACAATGTGAAGAGAACTAATGAAAAATAAAGAGGTGATTAATAGAAGCCAATAAAACTGCTAAGAATGCTGGGAGGCATAAGACTGTTCAGTTTGTACGGCTTCTCCTATAGCACTGATCTGGATTACACAAGAAACAGTACATAGATTTGCATTAGTTAGTTAAACAAATGAGTACAGTAACTGTCATGGTTTACAGCATATGTAAACATTAACTGTCATTCAAGCATGCCTGTGTAAACCCATCGTGTTGTTTATGTCTCTTGTACGTTCTGAATAATGCATAAATCTTCTTAAGAGGCCCATATTAGGAAAAACATTTCCCTCACTTTTCTTTTTAAACAAAGGAGGTTGAAGTGATGCTAAAACATTGTTAAAGCTTCAAAAACACTATTTACTCTCAAGCCTATATAGCTCGTACATGAAATCTAGGCTGCAAGAACAGCCTTTTTTGAATCTATGCTGGATCTATGTCACAAGAATCAACTATTTTATACAAATATACCCAACTGTTTAGCCGGCAGTAGTTTAGAACAGTTCATTTGTCTCATATCTGTCCTTAAGGAACAGTAATAAAAGCAACCTACAGGATCTGAGGGATAAAAAGAGCTATGATGACCATTTGTGTTACACAAAACCACACAAAATGTTATAAGTGGATCTCAAAGGAAAAAAATAAAATGCATGAAAAAAAAAACTATAGGATGTGGGCCCTTAAAAGCTTCATTATAAAAGTTTTTTTAATTTAAAAGAAGCAGCCATTACTCAGAAACCAGACTAAATTGCTAAAATTAAATAATAATTTAAAAGCTTTTTCGGACCATATTATTGCTTTGCGTATAAAATCACACAGGCTCAAAAAGAGAGTGCAGCTCAATGGCATTATGACAACAGAACATAATTCACTTATATGCACAGACGACATGCTCTTCACCAAGTTCTGAGTTCTGAATTCTCTTTAAATTCCCATTCAGCACGTTTACAATCAACAGATTCATCTGCTTAGCAAAGGGATAGGACAAAATGTTGTGTATGTTCTATACAATTACATACTCCAAAATTCTCAAATATTACATAGTGTAGCTTGAACATAGGCTATATTTGTATCTGTTATTTGGTGATATAAAATTAGACATGTGATAACACTGGCTACACATTTTAGGTTCAAAGTTTCAATTCTGATTTGACTGCTCTGAGTTTTATACGTTAAGATGTCTTTATTCGACAGAGATCTAATTACATAAAACAGATTGGTTCAGGTCAGAAAAACACAAATTTTATATAAAAATACATAAAGGCACAGGAATGCCACCATGATCTTTTAAAGCCTACAAGCTTCATGTAAAACCTTATCCAGCATGTCTATGACTCAATCACTGACAGTAGCACCCACATAAGATGGTAAAGAAGAGACGGTCATAAAAGAGTGAAGGGTGTACAGCCGGCACGGTTTCATTCTGATTTCTCAATACTGTATATAAATCGTTACACTCGGCACCAATTTATAACAGGATTAATACTGTTTCTATCCATCTGTCTGCATCACCCCTAAAACGCTTCAGTAAATTACTGAAGACAAAGATAAAGACAAAGAACCGTGGGTGCTTAAAGAACCATGGGAATGTTTAAATGGTTCTTTCCATGTTAAAATGGTGCAGCTCTAGAACAGAAGGCCTCCTACATATGGTTCTTTATAAAAATTTTGCTTTAAACAAACTAAAATGTCTATTTTTTTCAATATTTGAATAACACATTATTGGATTCCAAATGTTCCACTGTGCTTTAAGACGCAGTCCGCACTGCCTTGCAGTGAAACCACTCCTCAGCTTTTGTGAGGCATTGTTTGAGCGGGTCTGCAGACGATGGGACCTGGGATCTTGATTGGGTGCCAGATACAGATGCCTTTTTCTCGCTTTCACAAGATCTTACCGCAGTGGCAATTACTTTGTCATAGTCACAGAGCCACTCACCTTTTCTATTTCTCTCACCATTCCCCACTGTCGGTCTGTGTGTATGTGTGTGCCTGTGTATGTGTTTGTGTGAATAATGGTGTGTCTCATGCTGCTGCTCTAATACATACTCCACGCACTTCTGCTTGTAAAGCCTGCCACAACTTGCACTGCTATTGAGCAACACTTCGAGCTAGTGACTGTCTCTCGCTTTCTCTACTGCAAAATCCCATCAGAGAGCAGCAGCAGTACCAGTGCAATCAGGCCAGCAGTGGGAATCAGCTCATGACAGGGAATCTTAAGCCGATTAGTAATTAGCGATTAGCAATTTGCAATTAGCCAAAGTTCAGTATAAATAAGTAAATTTACACAGTATTCCGATGAGCCAAACACAGGCCAACTTGTTTGGTATCCGAGTTTGCTCCTTTAGGGTGGCACTGGAGCTACAAGGCTGACAAGTAATTGAAGCGTATGCCCTCAAATTAGTATTCATCATAGAGCCCTGTTTAAATGAATTTAACGCAGTGCAGTATTTGAAACTTGAATAAAAATTACTGCATTTTTCATTTTTAATAGCATTTTTAAATGTAAATGTACTGATGGTTTTGGTTTGCACATCACAGAAATGTCTTGAAGCATCATACGGTTACATTTTCCCGATATCATCCAACCCTAGACTTGCTTATGTGGTTTCTAGCACTGTATGACATACTGTTATTTATGAAAATGGACAAAAGGATGGACCAAATTCAGGCTATATGATGTATGCCAAACTATCTCTTTAAAGGCTAACCATCTCCACTCAGTGGTACCTGTGGCCATTTCTTCTCTCCTCTCTTTCAAAGGCTCCATCCATTGTCTTGATCTCTGTCCCTTTTTTCTACCTCTCTAATCACCTAATCTCTTCATTCTTACATTCTCTCTCTCTCTCTCTCTCTCTCTCTCTCTCTCTCTCTCTCTCTCTCTCTCTCTCTCTCTCTCTCTCTCTCTCTCTCTCTCTCTCTCTCTCTCTCTCTCTCTCTCTCTCTCTCTCTCTCTCTCTCTCTCTCTCTCTCTCTCTCTCTCTCTCTCAATCAAACGAAGGGGAATGGAGCGTGACTTGTGCCATGCACCAAAATTGGTTGCAGTGCAAACAAAAGGAAGGGAGACAACTAGCCTTCGCCGACTGCAGAGGAGAAGAGATACAAATGAACAGAATCACCAGCCAGCCGGCATGTTTGTACTGATAACACAGCGTTTAAAGAGGCCATAACTCCTCATCATTACTCACAGATAACAAAACATTCTTGCAGCAACAATCAACTAAAGACAGATTTGCTCATTTACCGATCGATGCCAGGGAAACAGAGAATAGCCGGTCTGTTGGGGAATCAAATCTGCAACTTGAATCAGACACTTTGGAGCTCTTTTCAGGTTCAGTGCAGTTTTTGGTTGAGAGTTGAAGATTCAATTCAGTTCTTGGTATTTTGTGTGTAAAACATGATTCTTCTATTGAAACGGATGCACTCTTATTGTCCAAATGTGCTTGCAATATGAAACAGTTGAATAAATGATTAAAAAAAAAAAAAAACAAGGTTTAAAGATTGGCCGTTTTTACTATGGTGCTACTAACACAGCATAAAAATCCTGATGCTGTGTATCATGAAAATGTCTTGAAGTATTGTTATATGATATTTTTGTCATATCGTCCACCCCAACCTATCCATGCTCCACCCACAAATTCTTTCATAGCAACTGTGGCTATGGTGGACAAGTTTTATAGAACACTGGCAAAATCCATTCAACATAATGGAAAATTGTGGAGATCTCAGTTTTGAGCTGATACACAAGATTAAGTGCCATAGCTACTCAAAACGTGGTAGTAACTTGGAGGTTACTTCTCCAAATGTGTCAAACTGAAATCATGTCCTAATGATCTGAACATCATTAGAGAATATCTTGGAGGAACGTGTCTTTTTTTTTTTTTTAAACATCAAAGATATCTGGTTTGGTTTGCTCTTTGCTATAGAAGTTTAGGGTATCACCATGTTTAGATGAAAGCAGCTCTCTGAGGCCTTCGGAAAGAAGGCTATAGATGCACAAGCCTGGAAAAAGGTTTGAGAAGTATTTCCAAAACATTAGGAATCAATCCTTCATCTGTCCTGAACATCATCTATAAGTAGAGAAGATTTAAAACCACGTCCAACTCAGGCCAACCCAGCAAATTAACCCAAAGAACAGACCGTTCTTGAAGAAGCCCAAAATTTCATTGCAGGATCTGCAAATAGCTCCTGGCACTGTGGATGTCAAAGCGCATGCAACTACCATCAGAAAAAGACTGCATCATTTTGACAGACATGGGGCAGGCGAGTCAAAGATAGAGATATATAACTACTGCACCAGAAACCTCGTTTGGTGAAGACATTTGATCAGAAGATTTTTATTTCTAACTGTAAAGACTTACGGTGGAAAGGTTATGGTTTAAGGCTGCTTTGCTGCCTCAGGACCAGGGCAATGTGAAATCACAGGGTCAACTATGAATTCTCTTCCACACCAGAGTGTGCTCGGTAACATTTCAAGCTGAAGAACTGGATCTTCTAACAGGACAAAGATCCCAAACATACAAGTAAATCCACCAAGGAATGACTCAAAAGGAAGAAATGGAGGGTTATGAAATGCTCTAGTCAAACCCAGCTCTGAATCCCATTCAAATGTTGTGGATGCGTTATGGATTTGAAACATGTTGTATATGCAATCAAACCCCTCAAACATTGCACAGTTGAAAGAAATCTGCACAAAGTAGTGGGTAAAAATGATTCCCAGTAGATGTCACCATAATTGTTATCTCTCACAAGGCATACTGAAGCCAAGGGTGTATACACTCAGGGGTGTAAACTCATCTCAGGTAATTTATGTTTGGAGCTACTAAACATTAGCTATTTTGCCTGTTAACCGCCAATCAGCCAAGCTGGCCAGTTTAGGCTTGTACTTTAATAGTAGATACAAGGAACATAAAGGATTTTGTTACTCACACTTCTTTACATGGCAGGTAAGTGACAGGTACATATCCTGCCAGTGACAGGCTTAGCTGCTTTGAAAAAACACATGTCTGGACAGAGCATGGATCGGTCATTTCAGATAATGTTTCCATTGTTAAATCAGTGCAATCTGAGGATAGCATATTGGCTATTGTGGTCAGTCTATGCACCGTCCAATACTAGTCAGGAAATGTGTTGTGAGATATGGCAAGGGTTCTTGATGAGTCACACTTTTCTTGTGTGTTCAGAAATATATCATGCTCTTTCCCACAGGCTTCTCAAACACAGAGCAAAGGAACAGTGACTGAATGATTCAACATTCAGACACTTCAGACCTTTGTCAATAAATAACAACAGACAGTCACTTTCCGTCCATGTGCACACACCTCCTTGCGTCTCTTTTTCACACACACACAAAGGTGTCATGTATCTCTCATTAAGCGGTATTAAGCTCTAGTTAAGCAGCTGGGGTGAGTTACAGGGTTGCTGTGTCTGTCCGTGTGAAATAAAAACAAGTTCAAATCCATTATTAATGCCAATCCTCAAAACGACACATGGGACTGAAGCGAGAGGTATTAATGCAGTCTAATGCATCCCGCTGAAAGCTCCGATAGCCCAGTACATGCCAAACAAGAGAACAACGGCAGATAGAAGATGTCCTCAGGATTAAATCACAACTTCAGCCTAAACAAACAACACCATGCAGAAAATGTCTTCAGCACTACACCTCAGGTCCAGTCACTCCGAGTTACTATAATTAAACAATTCAGTGACCTGGAAGACGGAAAACCTTCACAACAGCACGGTTTCATGGCCTGGGCTCTTAACAGGCAATTCCTCACATGTTTTCTCCTGTAGGCCTCACATTCGTTGCATTCATGCCAGCCACCCCCACACAACACTGAGAAACGAGTCAATGGCCAAAATGTCCAAACAACAAAAGGGTCTCACTCTTTGTCCCCAAGAGGGTACACCAGTGTGGTCTGATGTGAAATGGTCCTAATGACACTGACAGGGACCAAAAACCCGCCTCACATAATGAAGAGCTTTGGGCCTAAAGAATATATACACGCATACACACACACACACATACATACATACACATATATGTCATTACTTTTAATGTAAGTCAATGGAGCTTCAGACTTTTTACACAAGTCATTTTAGATCATTTCGTTTAGTCCATTCATCATGAAATTTACCTAGAATGTAAAGTGCGACAGACATTTTCAAATTATGGCAAAACCTGAAAAACATACACATACACACACACACACACACACACACACACACACACACACACAGAGTCATAGATTAAGTGACTAGATCTGCATTACCACCATCTCTGGTTCCTACCAGCACCTTTGTAAAATCTGTAACAGTCACATTGAACCATTTCACACCAAAACACTCAAAGACTTCACATCAACGCAGATATTGGAAACCCAGTGGAAGTCCCCTCTGACAGCATGTGCGCCTTTTCACACCATATCAGCTGAACCCACCCGTCAGAAAACGGGCAAGCTGTGCTGAACTGCCCTCCGTGTGTTTTCATTCAACGTGAGCAGCTCGTTTAAAACGCTCTAAAGCCGCAGCTGTAACGCTGCGTGTTTTACTGACTAGCACGTCTGAAGGCTTTGTGTCTGTCTGCGCTGTGCACTCTTTCTCTCCGCCTGCGTCTGGATCCGCTTACTACCATACTACTCAGTGTGGCAGAAGCAGTACCTCACTTTTATTAGTAAATACGTGTAGTTGTGGTGGTAAGTGGTTTTTGACGCAGCCTTTGTTTTGTTTCGGAGTCACGTTAAGTGTAACGTTAATGTTATTAGCCAAACTAGCCCAAACACGCAGCGTTCAAACCAACAAGGAAAATCCCACTGAAACCGTGTACAATCCGGTCGAACTGAGTTTTTAGACTTAGTGAAGAATGTAGTTACACAGGTGGACGAGTGTTATTCACCCCCAGTTTGTCTCTTTGTTTTGGAGAAGTAGTTAACGTTCACATAATCTGCCGTTAGTGACTAAAACATGCAGCGTTCGGCAGCCGTAGCGACAGATCTACCACAAAAACACACATCTAACCCTGTTTTTAAATGAAAGACCTGGTTAAACAGGTTATGTTCCCGTGTAAACGTGCTGTTTTTATCGGACTAGCAGATCTGTGTGGCTGAAACAGGCACATGACGGCTATGCATCCGGCAGGAAGAACAGCGGGTTCACCCTCTACCTCTAGCCGCCCAAAAGGCGTCTTACCTGGGCACGCAGCTCGGGGATGACCGGTCCACCTCCCAGGTGGCGTACAGGTTCATGTGGACGGGCCGGCTGGAGCTGATGTTGACCGCTTTGGAGGGCTGAGGGGACGGAGCTCCGCCAGCCCGAGGCAGCCCGCCGCGCTCAGACATGCTGGAGCTTCTCAAGCACACAGACGGACGGCGAAGGTGGGGAAGGAGGTGAGGCGGGAGAGTGGGGTAAGAGGGGCAGTTGTCCTGAAGCTCCGAGCTGCTCCGAAAGCTCCAAAAAGCCCCTACAGGACGAGCAAAAGCATCCGTCCGTCCAGAGGTGTGAACGGACCGCTGAACGCTCCTGTCCGTGTTTACAGTCCGCAGGGCCGGAGGGGAGAGGAGGAGGAGCCGGAGGAGGAAGCGGAAATTTAACACACAAACCAAACCAGAGACGAGGAGAAACAGCAGCAGCGCGCTTGCAGAGAGAGAGAGAGAGAGAGAGAGAGAGAGAGAGAGAGAGAAAGAAAGAAAGAGAGAAGGAGAGGGAAAATGAGAGAGAGAGACAGACACAAAAAGGGAGAGAGTGTAATAGAGAGAGAAAGAGAAGGAGAGGGAAAGTTATGAGAGAGAGACAGACACAAAAAGGGAGAGAGTGTAATAGAGAGAGAGAGAGAGAATGAGAGAAAGAGACAGAAAGGGAGAGAGTGTAATAGAGAGAGAGAGAACGAGAGACAGACTCAAAAAGGGAGAGAGTGTAATAGAGAGAGAAAGAAAGAGAAGGAGAGGGAAAGTTATGAGAGAGAGACAGACACAAAAAGGGAGAGAGTGTAATAGAGAGAGAGAATGAGAGAAAGAGACAGAAAGGGAGAGAGTAATAGAGAGAACAAGAGAAAGGCAGAAAGGGAGAGAGAGAGAGAGCGACACAAAAAGGGAGAGAGTAATAGAGAGAATGAGAGAAAGACAGAAAGTGAGAAATTGAGAGAAAGAGACAGAAAGGGAGAGAGAGAGTAATAGAGAGAGAGACAGAATGACGGAAAGAGACAGAAAGGGAGAGAGAGTAATAGAGAGAGAGACAGAGAATGAGGGAGAGAGAGTAATAGAGAGAGAGAGACAGAGAATGAGGGAAAAAGACAGAAAGGGAGAGAGAGTAATAGAGAGAGAGACAGAGAATGATGGAAAGAGACAGAAAGGGAGAGAGTAATAGAGAGAGAGACAGAATGACGGAAAGAGACAGAGAGGGAGAGAGTAATAGAGAGAGACAGAATGAGGGAAAGAGGCAGAAAGGGAGAGAGTCACATAGAAAAAGGGAGAGTGAAAGTAAGAGAGTGTGAAAGAGAGAGTCACAGAAAGAAAAAGGGAGAGAGAGTAAGAAAGAGATAGAAAAAGAGTGAAGGAGAGAGAGTGACACAAAAAGTAATAGAGAGAAAAAGACAAAAGGAGAGAGTGAGAGAAAGAGAGACAGAAAGGGGGAGAGACACAGAAAAAGAGAGGGAGAGAAAGAGAGACAGAAAAAGAGTGAAGGAGAGGGAGGGAGAGAGACAAACAGAAAGGGACAAAGAAAGAGACAGACAGGCAGACAGAAAAGGAGAGGAAGAGAGAGTGAAGCAGAAAGGGAAAGAGTAAGAGAATGTGAGAAAAACAAAAAGGGAAAGAGACAGAAAAGGAGAGTGAGAGAAGGAGGGAGACAAAAGGAGAGAGACACAAAGGGAGAGTAAGAGAGACAGAAAAAGTGATGGAGAGGGAGAGAGACAGAAAAGGGGTGAAGGAGAGTGAGTGAGAGAGGAAGAGAGAGAAAAGGAGAGTGAGAGACACAGAAAGGGAGAGTAAGAGAGAGAGACAGAAAAAGAGTAAAGGAGAGGGAGAGACAGAAAATGAAAGAGGGATAGAGACAGAAAGGAAAAGCAAGAGACGTGCAAAAGAAAGAAAAAGAGAAACTGAGACAGAGGCAGAAAGGGAGAGTGAGAGAAAAATAAAAAGAAAGGAGAGAGCCAAAGAAAGAAAAGGTGAGAGGAAGAGAGATAAATGGAAATTGGAGATACAGAGCAAAATGAGAGAGAGCAAAAGGGAAAAAGAAAGAAAAGGAGAGAAAAAGAGAGAGATTAACAGCAAAAAGAGAGAGAGAGAGAGGAAAGAAAGAAAAAGAAAAGGAGATGATATGTGCATACATATATATATATATATATATATATATATATATATATATATATAAATATATATATATATATATATATATATATATATATATATACACTGCTCAAAAAAATAAAGGGAACACTTAAACAACACAATATAACTCCAAGTAAATCAAACTTCTGTGAAATCAAACTGTCCACTTAGGAAGCAACACTGATTGACAATCAATTTCACAGCTGTTGTGCAAATGGAATAGACAACAGGTGGAAATTATTGGCAATTAGCAAGACACACTCAATAAAGGAGTGGTTCTGCAGGTGGGGACCACAGACCACTTCAGTACCTTTCTGCTTTCTGGCTGATGTTTTGGTCACTTTTGAATGTTGGTGGTGCTTCCACACTCGTGGTAGCATGAGACGGACTCTACAACCCACACAAGTGGCTCAGGTAGTGCAGTTCATCCAGGATGGCACATCAATGTGAGCTGTGGCAAGAAGGTTTGCTGTGTCTGTCAGCGTAGTGTCCAGAGGCTGGAGGCGCTACCAGGAGACCGACCAGTACACCAGGAGACGTGGAGGAGGCCGTAGGAGGGCAACAACCCGCAGCAGGACCGCTACCTCTGCCTTTGTGCAAGGAGGAACAGGAGGAGCACTGCCAGAACCCTGCAAAATGACCTCCAGCAGGCCACAAATGTGCATGTGTCTGCACAAACGGTTAGAAACCGACTCCATGAGGATGATATGAGGGCCCGATGTCCACAGATGGGGGTTGTGCTCACAGCCCAACACCGTGCAGGACGCTTGGCATTTGCCAGGATTGGCAAATTCACCACTGGCGCCCTGTGCTCTTCACAGATGAAAACAGGTTCACACTGAGCACATGTGACAGACGTGACAGAGTCTGGAGACGCCGTGGAGAGCGATCTGCTGCCTGCAACATCCTTCAGCATGACCGGTTTGGCAGTGGGTCAGTAATGGTGTGGGGTGGCATTTCTTTGGAGGGCCACACAGCCCTCCATGTGCTCGCCAGAGGTAGCCTGACTGCCATTAGGTACCGGGATGATATCCTCAGACCCCTTGTGAGACCATATGCTGGTGCGGTTGGCCCTGGGTTCCTCCTAATGCAGGACAATGCTAGACCTCATGTGGCTGGAGTGTGTCAGCAGTTCCTGCAAGATGAAGGCATTGAAGCTATGGACTGGCCCGCCTGTTCCCCAGACCTGAATCCGATTGAGCACATCTGGGACATCATGTCTCGCTCCATCCACCAACCATGCTTTAGTCCAGGTCTGGGAGGAGATGCCTCAGGAGACCATCCGCCACCTCATCAGGAGCATGCCCAGGCGTTGTAGGGAGGTCATACAGGCACGTGGAGGCCAGACACAATACTGAGCCTCATTTTGACTTGTTTAAGGACATTACATCAAAGTTGGATCAGCCTGTAGTGTGTTTTTCCACTTTGATTTTGTGTGTGACTCCAAATCCAGGCCTCCATTGGTTAATAAATTTGATTTCCATTGATGATTTCTGTGTGATTTTGTTGTCAGCGCATTCAACTTTGTACAGAACAAAGTATTCAATGAGAATATTTCATTCAGATCTAGGATGTGTTATTTGAGTGTTCCCTTTATTTTTTTGAGCAGTGTATATGCAAAGTTGGTATAAATGGATACACAGCAATAAATCAATAGATGTTTTACATATAACCTATATTTTTGTGAGCTTGATTTGCCTAAATATAGATTTTATTTATTATTATTTTACTTAATTTTATTGTACTTGCTATCCTACAACAACTCTGTTTTAAAGCAGGTGTGTGTCAGACTTTACACACTGAATCACCTGTGAAACATCATCCCACCTGAATTTATTCTTAGATTATGTCATCATTCCAGTGTAGGACTCACAGTTGCTGTGGAAAATCAGTGCTAATTGCTGGATTGTAAACAAACTGAAGCAGTTCCCTTTAACTTCACACGTAACGGGTGAACACTGAGGCGATTAGTGAATACGAGAAGGAAAAACATACACAAAGTCACAAATCATCCAGGTCAACAAACGCACAGTGATATCATTTCCTGTCCCTTTGTACTTGCCTGACTGGCATTTAGGCTTATTCAATCACACTCCCAGATAAGCTTAATACAAAACGTTGGCTGAGGCAGCGCCTACAGACTTTTGGACATACAGTCTTTATTAATCCCTGGTCAAGTAACATGTTTTTTTTTATTTTATTTTATTTTCTACGTGAAACTCAACACAACCCCCACAGAGAACAAAGAACTGCAAATGTGAATGTGCAGCTGTTGTTTATTTGCTGCATTGAACATGTTGGAAAAAATGTGGCTGTGAAAAAGGTTTTGTTTTATATTTTTCCCTGTATGCTAAACTCAGCAAATAAATAGAAATCGTGCAGAAAAATGGCATAAATAAGTTTGTGTTAACTCATTTTTGATTAGAAAATCAACAAGCATGTAATTTGACTGGGTGTCCAAACTTTTGCACTTTTGTTCAGTTGGAAAAAAACTATAGTATTCCTTTAGCTATGACTGAAGAGTACACTGTTTTCTGTAATTCATTCAAAAGTTCATACATGATGAAGAGAAGAAGCACGAAATCTTAAAAGAATATAACACAAAGTGCTCGTTGACAAAGCTTTGAGGCTTCATGCAGATTAGCAATACACATCAGAGGAGGCTTGTGCCACCTTTCATTAGTAACAGTGGGAGCCGGCATTGACTAATTCTAGCATGTGGGGAAAATCATATCACACATGAATCTTTCTTATACTAATTAGCAGTACATTGTGTTTGAATGTGGTTTGCTGCAGATAAATTTAAGAGCCCATATTCTTTTTTTCTTGTACTTTATGAGAGTTTTAAGCCATGTTTATATTACAAGTCCTGATCATTCTTTATCTTTTAGAATTAATCAGGCTTTTTGTAACCAGTGTGCATAATTGACCTAGTCAGTGCTGGTATGGTATATAATAAGAGACATAAACACCTGTTTAAGGCCCTGCAGCTGCCCCCTAAGAACGTCTGGGTTATTACTATACAATAATGGTGTCCTATTTGAGTTGGATTAGTTGTACCAGAGCAGGTTTGTAAGCGATTCAGCTAGCTGATTCATAAAGTATCTGTTTGAACTACTTCAGATAGCCCAGATCACAACATTATAGCCAGGACATTCCCTTCAGCATTAAGATTAAAACAGATAAATTACTTCCAGTTAATACCAGACAGAACAGCATTGGGCTAGTAAAGTGGACACATTCAACTTAAAAATTACCTTCAGATATGTCATGTCCTTCTTTTTCTGATTCAGATCGCGAAAAAACACAGATGCTGATATCTACTACTACAATTTATTACATTACCGTGATGTCCATGTGAACCGGACTGCTATTACTGATGGAGCTCAGTAATATATAAAAACTAGAGACATTGCAGATTCAGACAGGATTAAGATCACAGATCATGTCAGTAATCACTCATATTACAGTAAAACTAATCCCGCTCCAATAGGATTTAAGATGCTTGAGTGAGAGTTACTTTCAGATCATATACAGAATTTAGGCTTTACATCAGTTATCAGGGTTAGACTGAACTACAAGAACTGCAAGAAATATAGCACTGTGAGTGAGACCCCTGGATCAAGACGCCTGAGGAATTTATTTGTAATTTAAAATGAAACAAGCAAAATGAGCATTGAATCATACCAAAAATAATAATAAAAAATAAAATAAACTAAAATATTGATGGGAATTTCTGGGGGTCTACTGTAAAAACATTGCCCATGTAACGTGTCCATGTTCTGCATGCACTGAGGAGTGAAGGGCACACCTTTCAGAAGTTAAGATAACATATCAACCTTTCATTTTTTCCATTATGTGACCCCTTTGAATGACCCTTTTCCCTTCATTGTTGTGAAGCCAGACAGGGTTTAGACACCAGCTTGGCCACAATGAGATTGCCTTTGGCTGCCCTGCTTGTGCGAGATGTCTCAGTCCACAGCTCCTGACGGAGATTATGAGATTAGAATCATGAGGATTAAATTATGGTTGCTACACAGCCTCAGATATGACATGTCTACTACATCTACTCTCTCTCTCTCACACACACGCACAGAAGATTAGAAGGGTCAACAACCAATGTCATATAATAAACCTGTTACAAAACTGAGTCGCCTAATTAACTATTAGTTTATGGCTGTGAGCAGAAAGGCTTTATAAATTAAAAATAAATAGAAAACATCATTATTATTATTGGGAAAATTAATTGATTATTAATTATACAATATTCAATATCATTATTTTTTTTGCCTCGCTAAATGTGATTACTTATTTGCTTGATGTGCTGTTCGCCTCTAGGCCATAAACCCTTTTTCCTGTTCCAGCACAAGCACAAGCACTCCTTGTTCAGCTCCTGCAGGGTGTGATTAGTTGGCGCATAGGTGTGAAATGCAGGAGAGCACTAAAGTGCGGTGGCTCTCCGCCACCCTATTTTACAGTGTATTATGGCTGATTTATTCATGCCCTCCTATTAGTGGCTGTTTCTGTATTGGATTAAGCAGCAGAGCAGGCCTATAGGGACGAGAAGCGCTGGGCTGCTGAGGGAGCTGATGAAGCTTTGTGTTTGAAGAGGAAGGAAAAAAAAGTCACTCCAGCAGGGAAATCAGCATCTTCCCTCATGGCGAAAACTCTGAGAGGGTACAGCGTCCCTTCTGAGTGTTTATGCGCAATCCAGCTATTTTCCATGCATGGTGTTCGTCAGCAGAGAGAGAGAGAGAGAGAGAGAGAGAGAGAGAGAGAGAGAGAGAGAGAGAGAGAGAGAGAGAGAGAGAGAGAGAGAGAGAGAGAGAGAGAGAGAGAGAGAGAGAGAGGGCGGGGGGGGGTTGTGGTGGGGGGTGGTGCAGTGTGTTTGTTCTGGTAGGCATCACTCCACTGAGTTTACACAAGTAATGAGGAGATGTTTATTCAGTCAATCCAACTCACACATAAAGCTTATTACAGCAATAAAGGTGAGCGGCTCACTGTTTGATTGAAATGTCGTTATCTAAGGCCCTGGCTTTCACTAAGAACAAATTCTAGCACCTTTATAAAGGAGATCTACAGAAACATTACGACTGCTACTCTGACTTTCACTGAATTAAGTCCTACTTAAAGCCATAGATGATGGTAATGACATGCGGTGGCTGGTGAAGTGAATTTTATCCAGATGATTTTTAGACATAACCGTATACTTACACTACTTTCATTATGTTGTTGTCCCAACAAAACCATGTGGAAAAATGTGTGTGGTTCCATTGACTTACATTAAAAGCAAAGTATGTTTTTTTTTTTTTTTCCCCGTGTAAAGTTTCTATCTTGGAGATACGAGGTTTTGATCCGACAGCAACGATTAGCCACATCAGCCTCATAGTTCCAGTGCAAAACTGAAGAAGTCAATGTCAGATACCAAAATGTCTTGGTTGTTCAACTACGTTGGGGTAAAGATCAATTAAACTGTATTTTCATGGAATTTCCCCTTTAATGCCCTTTTTAAAGTGTAATTATTCTAGTGTCTGGCCGAGACTCTGGACTGCTTCTGTGTAGTACTGATACGTTGTAAGGACTGGACAAGTGGACAGAAACACGCTCCTCTCAATGAACTAGGTCCTTTTCAGTTTACCCTTGTTACAGAAATCTTTTACAAGGCAGCGGAAAGCCAGCGTGATGCTCCTGTGCGGCCTGTCTGGAGGCTCATAACGAGAGTGCTGTCGTATTTACCAGCCTGATAAACTCAGCACCCCACAGGGACAGAGAAAGAGAGAGCAGAGAGACTCACGCTAATGACTAACTCCCAACACAGCTGGGAATCTAAAAGAGAAAGACAGAGAGAGCTTTTTGAATTCGTCTCCACCAGGATATCATAGTTTAAGTGCCTGTACCTGGGCTTGAAGTGTAATGAGTAGAATATAGAGTATAAAACTCAATGTTTACTCCTTTTTGATAAACAGTGATGTTTGGTTAAATAATTAAAAGCAAATCTGATTGATTTTAAATGTAATTTTGACATCTTCCAAATGAAGTGACCAAATTCTCATCACTGTAACAGTAAGATTTGAGCATGAAAGTCTAAATAATACCCCCTCCTTTTTTTACAATGTGCATATGGTCCAACAAAATATTTCAATGGTAACAATTACACAGACATATTCAGCAACATATAGTATTTTGCACTTTTATCCCATTACTGCAACACATTCACACTCACTGAAGTTTTTCTTTCTGCTTCAGTTGTATATCGCCTTGTTCGTTTCAGCTTTTCTTCCTTATAGCTACATTAGTGTCAAGGCACTCAACAGCGAACACTTTTCTGTCTAAATAAATAAACGTAAGGAGAAACATTTGAGATTCAATTTTAGGTAAATGCCAAAAAACTGAAGAAGTCATCTTTTTGCTGTACCTGCACATAGCAGATACAGTCAGTCTAATCCAATATATAAATATTATATAAATATTTGTGTTTATATTTGAATGATAAACACATATTTATGGACATGTTTTGAGGCCTTCATCAGAATGACCCAGTACAATTATTAGATGAAGTCATTCATGGGGCAAATCCCCCAAGGAGTTGCTTCCACATTAACCTTCATTACATCACAGATCCCTGACAACTAACATTCACACAACGCATTCCTCCAAAAACAGACCAACCAACCTAGAGGCTTGTTTGTGGGTTAAAAATGATGACTACAAAAAAGATGGGGGGATAAAGAGCAAAGGGATGACTTTGCACACATGCATTTACGGTCAGTGGATAAAGCATTAATTCCTTTTTTAGTCAACCTACATGAGTCACTGCGAGACATCTATACAGTGGGCAAAAAAAAAAAAAGGGAAGAAAAGGCCCAATCCAGTAGCTGCATCTAAAAATGGCTGCTGCCACTTAGCCGGATCAAAGAGGAACAAACTACAGCTGAGCAACTGCTCCACTACAGAGGGCTCTGAGATGGAGCTTTTCCAGGCAGGAGCCAGGGGACATTCTGACAGCGTGTGTACGCGTAAAGGGCCAGAGGTTAAGAGAGAGTGAGTGTGTGCGTGGAACAGAATGTGTGCTTAAGTGTGTGTGCGCGCTCTGGTGACCGAGTCAGTCCTGGTGAAAGCAGTTAAGTAGGTCAAGCTGAATCCCAGACGTCAGGTGATTGTCACATTTCCAGAAAGCCCTAACTCCCCCTGCTGGACAGAGCGTTACAGCAGCCTTAGACTGGGTCAATGGGCCAGAGCTCCAAACCATGAGGCGAAATTCCTTCCCACCAGGCCAAATGTATATGAGGTTATCTACAATAGTGTGGGTGAGTTATGAGTGGGGGAAATCAGTTTTACATAATGTGTGACAGGAAAAGCACAAACACTGATTTCAGGATGTGCCAACATATAAACTGTATGGCCAGACGTTTGTAGACCTGCACATTCAATGTTTCTTCAAGGATATTAGAAGCGAGTTTGCTGCAGTAACAGCCTCTACTCATCTAGGAAGGCAATACCCTACCACATTGCTGTGAGGATTTGATTGCATTCAGCCACAAGCAATAGTGAAGTCGGGGACTGATGTTGGATGATCAGGAGTGCTACTCCAGCTCATCCCAAAATGTACTAGATGGAGCTTCTTTACTCTAGAGAACAGTTCCTCTGCCTCGAGTTTGGAGGAGATTTATACCCTTCTAGCTGACGCCTGGCACTGGGCATGGAGACCTCAAAGTTGCTGAATTCACTAAATAAAAGGGCTGTCTATATATCTCTGGACAGGATGTCACAGCTGTTAAACTCCAGAAACAGAAATTTATAATAAGTGTCATTCAAATACTTGTATTGGTCATCTTCGAGCAATGAGATTTCAATGTGTGATTAACAGGAATGACCGATAACCAGTACTAAAGGTCTGTGTTATGTCCAAGAGTCAATTACTCATGAATAAAATGGCATGGATTACTTTATTTACAAAAGACACTGAAAAATGAAACATTGCTGCTCGTTACACATACGTGGCTTTGTTTCTACAGAACTTATTTTAAAAAGAAAAACAAAGTACGAATACGGTGGTTCTCTCCTCTTTAAAACTTGAATTCTTTGTATTTCTTGGCTCCAGTGCGAGTGTCCTGGGGCTGACCCTTCCTCTTCTTTTGCTGTCAGACACACAGAAAGCGTGGTGAATAAAAACAAAAGGATATGTCCACTATTTAGAACCCTCCACCACATGCAAATGGAGGGCAACATGTCATACTTACGTAAAGCCTGGGTTGTCATAAGTACATTTGTGAAGAGTGTGTTTCATTAAAGTTATCTGTTACATTTTTTCATGTTTTCATTTTCCAGTTTCACTGGCTGCTTGTTTTGAGTTTCTGTTTAAACCAAAAAATACCTGGAACGTTTTTGTGCAGAGGAAAAAACCTACTAATCCAAAGTACAGTGTCACTAAAAAAAATCTAAAGCACATAACTGCTTTTAAGCCATGTTGTTTTTTTTTTAATTTACTTCTCAAATTTTATGTTTATTTTTACTATGTACTTCATACTACTTGCATGATAGGTGATCTGTAAACACAGTTTAGTCTTTATCACTATTATGATGAATAGGAGGCTGCAGTAATACCTTCTGTTTCGCTGCATGTTCAGCCACCATGTCGCTGAAATCCTCCTTCTCCACCTGGGCCTGCTGCTCGCGCACATGCTCCTCGTACTTCTGCGTCATCGCCATGGGGTCCAACTCCAACTCCTCCGGTGCCAGCGCGACCTCTACACCCTGAGAGTCACCACCCAAACCTGACACCCCAGCAGCCTTACGGCCAGCAACTGCTGCCTACATAGCAAAAGAGCGATAGAGAGAACTTAAAAGCAAGTCTATTGGTATGCATGCTATGACACACTGTTGTGTTCATTAATCTTTCCTGTCATTTAAAATGCAAATGGGACCCATCTGGAAGACTGGTGTCTGATATGAATCTAATGGAGTTCTAGGCTCACAGATGAACAAGCCAAACTACAGTAGGCAAGATAACCCCATGGATAAGAGAGACAGACTCATTGCTGCCTTTGGAGGACTAAAGCCAAGATTTACCAAAGCCAGCAGTATTTAGGGATGTAATCATGCACCACAACAGAACCAATGCTCTCTGCTTCATTCAGCTCTGCCACTCCCACGTGCTTCTATTAAAGCAGTCCTGCACTATTTACGTTTAAAGGCAAAACATTCAGGGAAAGCATGATAAGGGCTTTTTAATCCAGTGTCCTTTATAAAACCTGAACCACAGCACAACAAACACACCAAACCCTGTCCCACTCTTGATACAAGGAATTAAAATTTCTCTTTTCTTTTTTCATCTCACTTACCGCAGACATGTCATAGATGTGTGTGGATGCCATCATAGCTGCTCCCACTGGGCCCGTTCGCCTCTCGGGCAACACCGTGTACAGCTGAGGAGTCTCGTTCCTGATCACAAGCACAAACAGTGATTACAACAAATAAAATGCAAAGAACTATTTAAGGTAAAATGCACACACATCACACATGCATATCAGGCAAGTAAATGCAATTAACTAAAACAATTGTCCATAAATTAAAATTGATCACTTTATTATCTTTAAACAACAGTTCCCATTTGAATAGGTGGGTTCATCTTTGAAGCTGAGAAACTTTTTTTGGATTGTTCACGAGGCCATACCAGGCAACTGGTTCCCCTAGATAAGTCTACTAAAAAAATGAAGTGTGCAGCTAAAAATAGTAGTGGTGTTCAGGGATGCTTTCCAAGAGGACAGCACGACATAACACATCAAAAGCAAACATCCACAAGCAATGAGACGAACAACTGTTTTGTCCATTTTTTCAGAGAGAAAGTGTGATGCATGGTGGCATGAGGAAAACACGCATGGGTGAGCAGAAGTATAGAGAAAGACATGGTGGATGAACGCGGCTTTTGAGCGCTACTGAGGCACACTGCACCAAATGTGGGCTCAATCAATCAGACTTCAGAACCAGAATCATCTGTGTGATATTTTGATGGGTGGAAGCCTTGATTTAAGCTTGTCGGCTAATAACTGAACATTGTATTTCATTGTCAATTTTCATCCCTAATAGATAGGCCCTATTAACCATTTCAGGAGCTAATATGATATTCATCTCTAGAGCTAATATTTACTCTTCTCACAGAAAGTCACACACACACACACTTCTCACTCACCCGTCCATGGCCTCTTCAATCTTCTTCTTCCTGAGTTCAATCAGCTCTGGAGTCTCCATACCAGCAGGAACAGATGAGAACCCACCAGGAGTAATCAACCCACTGAGAGTGGAGGAAAAATAAATAAATAAGATTTTTTAAACAATTGTAGAGCAATCTCAAAGAACACTAATTTCCTTAATGTGGAAGAATCTGAAACTGTGCTGTGTAAAACCAGCTACTTGAGATACTAATGTGTCTAAGGGGTTTACCTATTTAGTCTAGTTCCCTACCAAAGCAGAAAATTATCAATCATTGCATTTTAGTTCTGCTTTGCAGTTTTCACATTGACATATGACATCAAACCAATGTTGCAAGTACTTACAAAACCCACAATAAGGGATATTAGGATTAATAGAAATAATAATAATAATAATAATAATAATAATAATAATAATAATAATAATAATAATAATAATAATAATGTACAAACTCTCTAAACTATGCTGCGATCTTGTCTAACTGAGCTCATGGGTTTTACACATCGTGTTATTAAAAAGCAATAAGCCACAAGAGGCTGTGCATTTTCCCACAATAAGAAGCAAAGTAAAATAACTAATACAGCCTCAATTGGCTTGCTGCACTAATAAAATGGTGAAAACTTTAATACTTAATATATTTGATGTGCGCAGCGGCCGATGCTTATTGAGCATTTTAGAATGCTGTCAAAATATGTCTCAGCATTACTTGACAACAAACTCTGTTCCATAACACTTCAGAGTTCAGACTTGATGGGGTAGTTGTGGGCTAGAGGTTAAGGAACTGGCCCTGTGACCAGAAGGCTGCTGGTTCGATCCCCAGTGCCGACAGTCCATGACTGAGGTGTCCTTGAGAAAGACACCTAATCTCCAGAAATTCATCTGCAGCATGTACCAAAGAAGACAATCAGAGAGGATGCAACGGTTCATTTTGTGCTTGTGTATTTGTGCATGAATGTATTTGGTCCATTTTGCATTTATAATTCAGATTAACCACATGAGTTTGTTTGAATGGGACTGGGACATATCGTTTGTTGAATGTCAGGGTTCAAATAGCAGCATTCTAACCTCTTTTAATGAGCCATGATTTCAGAGCAATCACACCAGTGTTCCTGTAAGTGTAAACACACTCTAAAAGGCATTAGTGTACCTGTCAGCAGGTGTGAAGAAACCAGTTTCATCTGGTTTGTCCTCATCACTCTCTTCCTCCTCTTCTTCCTCTGAGGATTCCTCATCAGATGGTTCGAGCTCGCCCCACGGGTTGCGGTCCACCTCCTCCTCCTCAGCTTTGGCCTGTTCAAACACAGCACTGACTCAGAACACATCCTAAGTGCTGCAGGAATCTGACAGGACCATTCACTTCTACACTAGTGCTGGGATTTTAATGCATTTCAGTATTATTTTAAGTTTCTCTGAACTTGGGTAGTTTCCAGGGAAGACAGTTTCATTTTCATTCCACATAGTCATCGCCTAGTCTTGTACACAGAACATACTAAGACAAAGATCAGCATATTTCTCAGCACAGCTAGGAAATGACTTCAACAGCATTAACACGAAACTAACGACATAACACTGATTACAAGGTAAAACTAATAGTTCTCACCTTCAGCCTTATTGCTCATAACTGTCATTTTTAAATTTACAGTACAATGAATATTATTATCTTGGTAAATGTTTTCTTTAACCATGTCAAAACTCCAAAAGAACCACAATGCACATCCACAATGGCCATAGTAAGACTGCCATCTTCTGTGTGCTACTGTGTTTTCCATCGCTGTATAAAGTGTTTATTGTTGGAAGCACAGTAATACAGCAGTAAATGCTTATTGCTGACTTGCTTCATTAGAGTACTGATAAAATGTATATGCCTGTTCATAAAAGGTAGTTTGCATAATACTGAAATTGAAAAGTTATAAACAGCTATGTCTTCCTGCTGGCCTTAAAAGGTTTTGGTTTACATTTAACTATAAATACCCTGTTCAATACGGAGAAAGTGTGCATGTGCACGTCTGTATAATGGAAGGACAAGCATGCTATGCGGCTTCTTTGAAGGACAGCTGGGCTACTCTGGTTTAAATCTATGGAAAAATAAGAAAACGTGCATTTGTGGGTGCCTTGCTCACCTGGAAGTCTACAGCGTTGGTTCCAAACACATCTCCATATAGAGGTTTTCCAGTCTCATCAACCGGGGGTTTACCCCAACCTCCAGCATGATATCCAAATGAACAGTTCTGAAAGTGTATGTGTGAGGGGGAAAAAAAAAAAAAAAAAAGAGGTACTTTACAACTCAACAACCAAACTACATGTTATAATTCGCTCTTCAACATTAAATATTTAATTATCACAGCTCACAAATCACTGCAGTTACAAGGTGTGTTTGCAAGTATACTGACCAAACTCTACTCAAATATACATATATTCTGTAGAGAAAATCACATGGCCTGTAGAAACTTCAGCAAGCCAGAAAATAACATCAACCAATTTCTAGGTGTAAAGGATTAAAAGAATGTGCTAGTGGCAAAATGAAAGTATGTGCTGGTGGGTTTGGTTTCCAGCTGTTCCACACTAACCTCAGGAATGGGGGCATTAAGGCCAGGGATTTTGAGGTTAGGGTAGGAGGGAGGAGGGCCATATCTCTGCATGGCAATGAGCCACGGAGGGGGAACTTTATGAGAATTCTGCAGAGAGAAGGAAAGACAAACACAATAAAGCATTGTTACGGTACTTCACAACACAATCTTATATAAACTGCCCATCATGATTTTTGTTCATCAGAGGAAACAATACAGTGCAAAATGTATTGCTGAAACCTGATATTTATATAGCAATGCTATTTCTCCACACGTGCTCATTTATTCATACAAATGAAAACACCCTTTTGGCCCACTTTATATTCCACATAATTAAATTAACAAAGAAACTTGTTACAAAGAAACATTTACAGTGGTTGGATGTGGACTGCTCCGGTCCAGAGAAACTTGTAGAATCAGAATTGTTCACAATAGCATTAATAGGAACTAGATGTCTTAATGCTTCTGAAAGCGAACATATTTATAATAATGTTATTATTATATTTATTATATAGATTTGGTGTCTGATACATGAGATATTGTTTTATGTTAGTACATTTGGCTACATGGCTACATGTAAATTGCTGACATCACAATCCCTTGTGCTCCTACCACCAACACTGCAGAGAAATTAGTAAGTTTCTTTAGAATATACCACTTTGAAAAAGAGATTATGAAAAATATATGGAAGCTCCACTTATTCAGGACACTACTGATGTTTATCTTTCTGATCTATAAGCACCATCTGCTGGATAAAACCTTTAAGACTGTTGTAAACACCAAACAAACATGGAAATGACAGCAGGATTCAGGCTGAAGGAGGCAAAAATGAAAAGGAAGCAAGAAGATGAATTACTCACAGGGCCTGTGGGCATTCCCAGAGCAATCCTCAGCTCATCTGACAGATCACCAGGCTTCTTTTCCTTCAGTCGTGTCTCAAACTCCTTACCCTGAGAGGCACAGGTACAGACAGAGCAGATACGAGTTACACAAGTCTCTTCTCAAGCAGGTAAAGGAGAAAAATACTTTGAGAATAATACTTCACTGCACTACTTTTCATGTGAAAAGAGGGTGGTTAGTAGCACTAAAACAGTTAAATACCTCGTAGTACAGGTCTCCGTGGATAGTGAGCTTTGGCTTGATCTGCCACTTGAAGAAAGCATCATGGAGCTTCTGGTAGTCGATGTCGATCTTGCCCATCTTTGGTCGAACTTTCTCACGCATTTTGGTCTTCATAGTTTTAGCATCCTCCTACAGATTTGAGATACATAGTTTGTAGAATTTGAAGCTTTTGTCCAAACCCCAAGGAACCCAACTGCTCAAACCATCTTCAGCTGGGTTCAAATGCCATTTCCTGATTGTGTGATGGGCTCATGTTCAAATTTCATGTTTGGTTTCTTACAGCTTGCCTTTCACTTTTAACAGATTTTTCTCTCAGCTTTGGTTTCTCTCTTTATCTTTCCTTTCGAACATCATCTTGTAACCTTTTTAATCTGGTATGCTTACACCCATGTTGTTATTCATGAGAAATGTTCATGACATTCATTTCAATACATTATGTTTAATATGTTCTATCTAAAGAACCAGAACTTTAAGGTTAAACAGGGAAAGGACACACAAGTACTGCACAGCTCATTATGTAAACCTAAACTGTTTTTGGTCAATTTCAACTCAACTTTTCAGGTCAGGCCCATTACTGAAACATTTCTCTGGCTGGGGTTCAATTCATAAAACTGATCATAGTCAGATCTAAAAGGAATATTACCAAGAATATACAAATTTAAAAAATGAATTATTTCTCTTCAGTGCCAATTTAAGGCCTTAGTGGTTGTGGGTCTACCATGATGTTCTTAAAAACAAGAAATATGAGTCACAGGTATAATATACTTACAAATACCAATGCCTTATATTTATGATCACATGTTTCACTATATTTGCAATTAACATGAGTTATTATTACATAAATAAAATCTAAGTCACTGATTAATGAACTTCCAAATTACACTCAATTCACAGCAGTCTTCTATCCTTACCTTTTACCTAGAGCCCAGACGTAATAACACACTGGCAGGCTACACAAATAATTCAAATCACTACATAGCAGAGGTTCCAATCTGTGCTAATCAAGTAAACGTGTGGTTCACCTTCTCCTGCAGAGCTTCCCTCATTTCCTGGATGCCAGTACGTTTGATAAACTCAGGCAGCTCAAAGGGTGGTTTCTCAATGCCTCTCTTGCCCTGCAGGTACTTCCTCTTGAAGCACCAGTGGCGGGGCACAGGCACAGTGTTCCTAGTGGCTTTCAGGTGCACCAGCAGCTTGGGCTCCTGTGCCGTCACATCATGCATCTCCACCACATCTGGACGTGCCACCAGCTGAGGGCAAGAAGAGGCACAGGTTAGCAGCCAAAGACCACAGGAGCTATGAGTGCACAGGGTGGAGGTGGTCACTTGTTCATAGAAGAAAATGCTATGCATTTTTGGGGTTCTAGATGTGTGTGACTGTAGAATATGTGCACTTATGTGGGTATAAAACCTGTTTGAGCTCTGCTACAGTGAGTCTGTTCATCCTTCTCAGTTTCTTCTTGGACAGCTTTGGAGCATCTGGCTTCACTTCCTGTAGAAGCACAAAGAGAAGAGGTTTTTATCCCACACATTAAGGGTGTAAGAACTTCAATACAGGCTAAATGTGATGACATTTGAAACCAGTGCTGATGCAGCCCTGGTCTCTTCAGACCATCTTTTGTGAAAACCATCGTCAGTTACCAAAAGTAGTACACCTGGATTTATTCTAAAAGAATAAAGTGCTCTGTTACATACTAACATTTAAATGATTGGACTTTTTCACACTTTCTATTTCTGATGTACATTCTGTTAGTGAGTAATCAATAAATAAATCAGTGAAAGCAAAACTCACAAAAAAATAAATAAAAATAAAACACCAACCTCAGAATCGTATGTCAAACAGATATTTTCAGATTTAAGGGGATGAAAAACACTGGATAGATCCAGCCGCATTCACAGCTCACCTCATCACTGTCGTCACTGTCTTTCTTCTCCTCCAAAAATCCTTTCTTCCTAAGCAAGGTGGTTTCCTGCTTTTCTGCCTTTTCTGGCTCTTTCTCCTTCTCCTTTTTCACCTCGTCTGTCAACTGTTAGAAGAAATGCATTATTCACAACGCAAAGGGCGATTTACCAATCACACACAGTGCACTGAGCTGTCCTTCTAAGTGAAAGTTAGTCACTACTATGTGCCTAATTAAATAAATTAAACATTTACTACATGCACACATACTTAACCATGCATTGAACAGCAGCCTTATGAACTAAATTCTGCTGTCAGTGGACAAAGAAACAAATCCTAAGAATAATTGCTCATAAGAGTTTGTATGCTCTTCTGTTTGATTTGAACTATATTGTCACGGTTTCCTGCGATTAAGTGAATGGTCCTTCATTATTTATAAGCTTGAGATATGTGCATGAAAGAGCACTTCTCACCTTTCTCCAAAAACCTGAGTTACTTTGTCTCAATGTGACACTCACCTTAAAAGCTTCAAAGATTCTCTTGAAGAAAATGTAGTTAGGGTCATAGATCTCTGGCTCCTCTGTGACATATTCTATCTCCACTTCTGACACTTTTTCCTTCTCTGACTCCTTCTTACGTTCTTCCTCTTGCTTCTCTTGATTCTTCTTCTTCTTGTTCTTCTTTTTCCTGTTCCTGCGCCTTCGGTTTCTCTGCAGAGAGGGGAAAAAAAAAGTTAATTCTGACAAAACTAATCAAGTAAAAGTCACAGAATTCAGCTCGGGTAAATGTATCGTAAAAAGACACCACAAAACGAGAAGTAAAATGATGAGGGTACTGTTGAAACTACTCACATCTTTTTTAGAGAGCGCGCCTTCATCTTCATCGTCAGAGTACGCATGAGAAGAGTTCATCTCCACCTCTGTGCCCTCATCCTCATCATCTTCTAAATATGGATCAAACAATGTCAGTACAATGTTAGCACAAACTTCAATGAAATACCAGTATCTGCTCTCATAATAGCAATTCCCCTTTCTGACCTGTAGGAGCAATAGTGAGCTGCTCCTGTCTGATCTCCTTCAGCTGCAGTATCTTCTCTAGAGCCTGCGGGATCTTTGGTCCAATGCCAACTTCGTCATTCGACCACATCTGGTCCACACAACATACACAGTCAACAGCCCTTTAGTTGAATGATTAAGTAAAATCCAATTCTATACCCCCTAAAACCCAATGTTTATAGCAAACACTGTATCTCTGACTAGTGCAGCATTACATCATGTACAAATAGTTTTATTTCTAATATCTGGCAGTCAGGTGTATGTACATGCATCTTCCAAGGTGCTCAATGAAATCCCCCATTCACCACTGAATTGAGAGCAGTTGTACTCTCTCTCTTGCACTGGTTTAGTTAAACACTTGGGTATAGAGAGCTACTTCAGATAAAAGGGCAACTTCTTGGTGGTTCTTACCTCTCTAGCATCCTCTCCAGGTGGTGGCGGTACTCTCTGCCTCTGACTGGTCTGTGACACCATGGAAACGCCTGGTGGGGGTGGGCCACTTGTTGTCAAGGCTGCAACACAAGAGAAAAAGTTGAGATGCAACAGATGAGGGAACAGATCCAACAATGAAGTCCATAGTTTACACAGATGCTCCATTAAACGCATTGCAAAAATGGTAATACTAGGTGTGTCATAAATCTGGAACACTGCAATACGTACTGAGAAGCAGAATAAGAGGTGAAATATGTTGACTTACATGGTATTACAATTTTTGTGACGTACAAAATTTAAGAACTCCAAATGTCCTTTACATTGAGTAAAAAAAATTTAAAAATCATTAAGGTACCAACAGAAATGGTCCAAAATCACTTGGGATTACATTACAAGTTAAATATTTTTCAATCTACTGTAAATATCCCATTTCATAGAAATGAGGTTTTAATCCAACAACAACAAGCTGAATAAAAGAATAAACTCAATACTTATAAATTTGCTCCCATTTCACAATTTCTTTTTAAAAGTATGTTGCACAGAAAATCTGTCTCAAAACCCACTATGTATTTACTGGGTTTCAATAAAGCCTTTTCAGTAAAACGCATTGCAGTTATATTTTTGTACAGTATATCCACTACCCTGACTGACGGGTTGGAGGTAGTACTGAATCTGCTGCCAGATGTCGTACATTCAAAAGTACTGCTTCTACACTAAGTATGAAATCATAGGACAGGTACTAACGCCTGAGTGGAGCAATAGGGGGCAACAGGTTGGGTCCGGGTCCTGGCTCTGGACCCCTGGTGCCTGGTGGCACTCCCTGCTGTAGCTTAGCCAGCTCCTGCTGTCTCTCATGCTCCAGCAGTTGTGCAGCCTAGAGATGGAGGACAGGAAACAATGAGTGACAGCAGTAAGATTTCCTGCTTAATTACACAGGGACATAACAGCCTCTAAAAACTCATTTCTAAACATTACCATATCACAACACAGTAATACACTAATACAAAACCATGAGTATGTATGTGACGGCTGCTGTATTTCAAGTTCCCTTCAGGATCTCTTACCCTCTTCTGCTGCTCAAGTAACTCCTGCTCCTTCAGCTGCTCCTCCATGACTCGGTCACCCTGAAACACAAAACAAACCCACAAACATGTTACAACACCCATATACCCAGAAATATTAAAAAAGAAGAAAAATAAACTTGTGCTGGTCAGGAGTTTAATTCCAAGCACACTACAAAACACTCAGTATTATAAAAATATTCACTATTTCACTAGTCAGGCATCCATTCAGCTGTCAACAAACAAGGACACACAGGACCAGTGACGCGGAGCTTCTTGTATGAAGCACCAAAAGCCATTTGACTTCTTCTTTTGAGCAAGTTAAGAGCCAGGTTTAAACATGTTTTATGTTTAAAACATGCTTTATACCTAACAATTATGTGAATTAGTCTGTTTCCATCAACTCTGTACATCATAAAACTGTGGCAGGTCAAATAAACGTAAGTGACTGAAAAGTCAGTGCTTATGTACCCAGTTTTGTTTGGTGCTCACAACACAAGTCCATTGGCTGTTTTCTGATAATTGAAGAGTGCCTCATTAAAAGAAATTCAATGTAATAATTTCTAATGTGCAGTGTCCTAGATTATATAACCTGAACAAAACAATGCTCCCTAATCTTCCTCCGCTTTTACCTGATTGGCCGTCTCCTCTTGCTGCATCATCATGGCAGCGCGTTGCTGGGCCATCTTCAGCTGGTCTTCCTGTGGTATGCCTGGGGGCACACCCGGTGGTTCAATCCCCATGTGTATACCAGGTGGAGGGGGGCCCATCATTCCCATTGGTGGCAGCATGCCCATGCCCGGGGGCAGAGGCATAGAGGGCATCGGTGGCATAGGTGGAAGACCTGTCATCTGACAGAGTAAGAGAAGACATTAATGCAGGAATAGAGAACACTAATCCATTAGGGTGCCAAAAATCAGGAGAAATCCACCCAATTTTCCATTATGATAACCCTCCAGGGTCTAAATGTAGTAATTTGGTTTCATTTATGAGGGTCAAATTACAGTGAAAATTAAGTATAATACTCTCTCGTATTCACACCTTGCAGTATTTTATATGAAGAGATTCAGCACAAAGCCTGACGAATTTTTTTCTGTATTTTCTCTGCTACTAAATACTAAACCACAACCGAAGTTCAACTATCACCATACACATTAGTTGACGTTACTGATGTCCCCCAGTGAGTGCAAATGACATGCACTACAGGCTGTACCAGGTACCTCTGGGATTTCTGTTGCAGCAAACTCATACCGAACTGTGATGTCCAAATCACAGTGTGAACTGAACTATGACTTCTGTGTACCATTACACCCCTATCTTAGACTGTAAATTGTAGACCTAATCCACAGAATAACTCTGGCCCTCTTTCTCCGCACTGTGAGGTCACTTACTGGGGCCATGGGCTTGTTATCTCCACCCTGGATGTTGGGCTTACTCAAGATCATCCCAGTCTGAGGAAAGAATTCACAAACAAACTTGTATTCAGTGTGAAATATTAAAGAATGATTTGTTTATGTTAAAAGGGAATTCCACCAATATTTTTCCAAAAATTGTGTAGGTAAATTTGAGATTTACAGTGTTTTGAAATCAAATTAATAGTTTGCTTTATAGTGGCCCTGCATGCACCTCTCTGACATTAAGGAGTGTAAAAATGATCTTTTAGGCCAAAATCTTTTCTAAAAACTTTGCCAAACATTGTCGCAGGTATCACACAAAGTACACATAACCATTTTGTGAAAACTTTGAGGCATTTAATCACTTCAGATATCTGGTCCCTACCACCTTAAACGATTCTGCTTTTACCAAGAATAAAGCATTTGACATCAAACCAAATAATGAATGAATTTCTTCATATTTTAAACGGTTAATCATGAAGAATCTTTGGAAAATCGGTGGAACTTCACTTTAGTGGTGCTTGACTTGGGTTACCTGCATCATGTAAGTTTTCAACCTGTCTATTAACTCTTCTCTTGGGCCTATAGGAAGAGAAAAAGAAACTGTATTAACCACAGACAAAAGCCAAACAGACATGTTTCAGGAACAAAACAAGTAGTTGTGCATCTCGACACATCTGTGCATGTTTCTTGACCTCGATATGAAAGTAAACCAACCAACTACTAACACATAACTTAACGCACAGCATGCAGCAGTAACGTTACCTAACGTTAGTTAGCCAACTACAGCTACAACGACCACAAACAGCTTCACTCATTTGTTACAACACCGTCCTCACTATGCGCGACACAATAACGCAAACATTTCCATACACCGAGTAAGCAGACATTAATAGCAAATGTTTTGTATATAAGCCGCAAATTCGGAACATAGTTCGGTAATTTAAGCGTTTTGAGCCAACTTACAGACGCGGACAGCAGTTAGCAGCCTGGCTAGCACGCCGGCTAACGGCTTTCCGTGATCTTAGCCTAGCTTAGCTTGATTAGCCTCCCACCGAGGACAAGCTGCGCTGTTTTGCTAAAACGTGGTTCTGCTCACCCATAACCGGTGCCCCGATCTCCGCCAGTTTGGCTTGTAACTCGGCGATGCTCCATGTGTTCAGTACCACCGCCGAGGCGCCCAAATCCGGGCTGTTTTCGGCTCCTGGCGGACCGTCAGCAGACATCTTCAAACAACCGCGTTCAATAGCAGCAGGGCCGCAGACACGACGGAGGGGGACTGCGCATGCGCGTTCGAATAAAGCGCGTCTGTGCGCCGCCGCGTTTCTGCGATCAGTGCATCATAACCGCGCACGTTTTGTGGCTGTGATGATTTGGAGATTAGCGCAGCTGCGCAAGAAGTTCGTGAACTCTAAATGCGCCAAGATTTAAAGGCCGTGTTCCCATTGACGTACTTTTACACTAGATAGCATACAAAATTAAATACATGTAGTCATACTATGAAGAGTTAAATATGAATAACCTTAAAGAGTTTTAGTATGTATATTAGTATTTTCATATACTATAGTATTATTATATGTATATTAGTATTATAATCAGAACTTTTATGCACTGTTAATTGAAAGTGATCAGATCGGATTTGTGTGGGTTTTGTTCTGGTCAGCTGCATTTGCAGTGATATAAGACAGAAAACGAATGACCGACTCTATTTGTACTTTTTAGTCTGAGATGACAATACACACGTCCAGTGAAATTTGCTTGCTTCCCTGGTCAAACAGCTCCACTAAACCTGATACCTCACTTATAAGGTCCCTCCTGTGGAATTATCTTCACAATGAACACAGACACACACAAACCCTTTTCCTGTAAAGTTGGGACGCAGTGCAAAATGTAAATAAAAATAGAATGCAATGATCAGCAAATCATTTAAACCCAATATTTAATTGAAAATATTACAAAGACAGCATATCAAATTTTAAAGCTGATAAATTTTATTGTTTTCAAACAATGTATATATGTCCATTTTGAATTTGATGCCAACAACATCCGTTGTTTACTGCTGTGATGCATCACCTCGTTTTTAGAAACACAGTGTAAGTGTTTGGGAGCTGAGGAGTTTTAAAGTGAAATGTGTTCCTGTTCTTCCCTGAAGCAGGGCTTCAGCTGCTCAACAGTTCAGGGTCTCCTTTATAGTATTTTTCTTTTCATATTGTGCAGAAGTGGGTGACAGATCTGCTCTGCAAGCAGATCAGTTTAGCACCTGGACTCTTTCACTATAGAGTCATGATGTTGTAATACATGTAGAATGTGATTTGGTATTGAAGGCCTTCCCTGAATAAGAGGTCATCTGGATAGCAGCATATGGTGCTCCAAAACCTGTATATATCTTTCAGCGTTCACAGATGGTCAAGCCATTCATGGCATGTGCACTAATGCATCCCTATACGATCATGGACGGCAGCTTTTGAACTGTGTGCTGATAACAAGCTGGGTGGTGTTTAGCCCAGAGGCCACAGTGTCCACGATTTCCAGAAAGAATTTCAAATTTGATTCAACAGACCACAGGACGCATCCACTTTGCCTCAATTCATATTACATCTTAGATGAACTTGGGGCCCAGAGCATGTGACAGCAGTTCTGGATCCTGTTTATTTATGGTTACTTCTTTGCTTGGAAGAGACTTGCATTCATAAGTGCAACGATGAACTGTGTTCACAGACGCTGTTTTTCAGAAGTCTTCCTGAGCCCATGCAGTTTCCAAACATTTCCACTGCAGAATCATGTCTGTCTTTAATGCAGTGCCGCCTGACGGCCTGAAGAACATGGCCCTCTGGTATCAGCCTTGTCCCTTGCATACAAAGATTTCTCTGGATTCTCTAAACATTTTCATATGATGATGAAATCTCCAAGTTATTTGCTACTTTACACTGAGAAATGTTATTCTTGGATTGTTGCACTATTTGCCTGTGCAGCCTTTCACAGAGTGATGAATTCCTCCTCACCTTCTTTACTTCTGAAAGACTCTTCTGAAAGATACTCTTTTTATATCCAATCATCAGTACTAAACTGTTGGTAATTAAGCGCCAATTTTTTTTAAGCATTTCACAACTTTACCAGTCTTCTGCTGCCTGTCCCAACTGTTTTTTAAATGTGTTGCTGGCATCAAATTCAAGAGGGATATATATTTTTCAAAAAACAATTTAAAAATTCACTTTCGATATTTGGTATTTTAGCTTTGTACTTTTTTCAATTAAATATATAGGGTTATATATTTACACATGGGGAGGCGTGGTGGCGTGGTGGGTAGCGCTGTCGCCTCACAGCATGTAAGCTTTGATTCCCCAGTTGGATGACCAGAGTCCTTTCTGTGTGGAGTTTGCATGTTCTCCCTGTGTCTGCATGGTTTTCCTCCAGGTACTCCGGTTTCCCCCCCACAGTCCAAAGACATGCAGTCAGACCAATTGGACATGGTAAATTGCCCCTAGGTGTGAGTGAATGTGTCTGTCTTTCTGTCTGCCCTGTGATGCACTGGCGACCTGTCCAGGGTGTATCCTGCCTTCCACCTGATGACTGCTGGGACAGGCTTCAGCACCCTCTGCGGCCCAGAAGGAGAAGTGGCTTAGAAGATGTGTGTGTGTGTGTGTGTGTGTGTGTGTGTGTGTGATTCCTACAGTTGTTGTTTGACTACTGGGTCAGGCTGACCCAGGTTTATGTTTGATTACAGATATCATGCATGGGGGTAACCATAGAAACAGATACAGGGCAGTGCTATATGGTTATGCTTTGCATCTACATTTGTGAGCAAATTCTGGTGTGTTGTGAGCCAAGAGGAAATCAGACTTGAATATAGATCTGCTATAGTTGCAGTTTCACTGTAACTCTTGCTAGGCTGCAAAATGTGTTCTTTTGAAGGCTGTGTATTTTGTTCATCTGGTATACATTTAATTTGTATAGAGAGAGCAGACTGAAAAGGGATATAATGGTTGGATATAATGGTTTAATCTACTACTAGTTTAATTTTTAGAATTTATTAGAATTTTTCCACTTCTTTTAAATCCATTCCTTTTGTGTTTCTGTAATGCTAAAATGAATCATAAAGTACATTTTTACAGCCGGTTCAGTTTTTGTTTTCGGGCTGCATCCGATTACAGAATTTCTGAATAGGTGTTTTTCATATGTTTGTAAGTTGTAAATTGTTATCTTATTCATGCTGTGCTAAACATTCCAATAAGGGGAATCAGGTATTATTGAGCAGAGAAATCACAAGACTGTGCTAGACTAGGGCCCACCAGCGCCAACCCCCCCCCCCCTCCCCCCACAGCACATCATATCAGACACTATGCCCTTGTATGACCATGCATTGGTGTCGTTAAGCCATAAGATGGCGGTGTTTTTAAGGGATTGTTTGCAGTACTCTCATATATAATTATGATCTGAACAGGAAGAGGAAACAGAATGGCTTATTGGTTTTCATTACTTTAGATCTCATTTTCACTGTGAAATGTTTTTAACAGTAGTAATCGGTAATCATTGGTTAATCTAAATTCTACTGTCCAGTGGGCTCAGTGGACAAGTCTCATTTCTCCTCCATGCATTCACTATTGTATCTTAATTGAAAAATCTAATTCTTTATTCATATTGCTCTTGTTGTGTTATAGATTTGCTATCTGGTGTTGGCCAGAGGAGGATGGATTCTCCTTTTGAGTCTTGGTTCCTCCAAAGTTTCTTCTTCTTGCTTTCAGAGAGTTCCTCCTTGTTCCCACTGTTGCGCTTGGCTTGTTCATTTGGGACTTGGACCTGCATGGATCTACTGAAAAGCTGCTTTCAGCCAACGCCCGTGTGTGTGTGTGTTGTGGTTTTGCGCAATATGTTTTTGCACTTTTGAGAAATGGGACACACGGGGGCATTTACCTGACAAGCCCGTGAAGAGGCACAGCACTAAGCAATCAGTGCGGCAGTTCAGTAAATGTTATTCAATATATTCTTGTCCATATTTACCGCTTTTCACGCTCTCAGGCAGACTCAGAAGTGTTAGTCTCGGGATATTAGCCCTGGTTTTATCCCAATCAAACGAAAATAAACGTTATCTCCCGTTATTAGACGGCATTTTTCTGAATAATTACTGTACAGCTGTGATGATTGGCTGACTGCCTGTGCGGACGAACTACCAGCCAATCATAGCATAGGGGCGGGGCTAATCGGAAACGGGTGGGGGACACAACAGTTCTCTGAAGGTGGCAAATCTCTGGGAAGCTTCACTGCAAGGGCTGCAGATGGGACCGTAAAGGGCCACCGAGTACTTTTATAAACAAGCCCGGAATTCACCGAAGACCAAGGCGGGCTAACAGGTGAGCAGCTCGCATAACTTACTGTTTATCGGTGTCTGTATTTTTATAAACTTTCCAGTTGGTCGCGTTATGTTGTTTGCCGAGAGAGCAGGCTAATTAACCTAGGTTAGGTTAGCTAGCCAGCAGTTGGTGAAAGTAGCGCTGCCCTGTGTTTTCATCACACACGGAGTGAATTTGACTTATTCTGGTCTAACTTTCTGTCCTATCGTTAAACATGATTTTGTCCATGAGCCTGAAGTTGTCTTCCTGTTCGCCAGCTTCTTGTTCGGGTTTTCCCGCTCCACCTTAAATGGTGCAGCAGTTACAGCCTGGCGCGGCACTATTTAAGGTGGAACGGAAAACTTGAACCAGATTCCGACTTAAGCTTCGTGCTTTGTCTAGACTTTTTTTCGATGGCTATAACGTCATATCTGTGGCAAGACTTTCTCCAACATCGACGTGTTGTTATTTTATTTTTTTAATTCTCCTATTTAATCCTAAAACAGACTGTGAGGAGATTTGGGGGCCTTTAAATGAGTCTTTATGTCTGGGTGCTGCCGCTGCTGCTGCTGCTGCTGTCGTCGATGTGAACACTTGCGGTTTGTGAGAGGCTTTGAAAAGGAAGTGAAGAAAACGTTGGTTTGGTTGGAGCCCGTTTATAAATATGACATTAGGCCGCATTACATCCAAACTGCTTATCTCTGTTCAGCACGCCTGACTGTGAGCGATATTCACACTCCTATACATGAACCCCCAGCAGTGCCAGCCTTTCCAGCTAACCATGTCTTGGTGGCATAATTGACAACACAATACAAATATGTTAGTTATGGCACCACCCTTATTTACCTGCTGTGGTGCCCTAACGTTGAGACCTCTTTAGACACGGTGACCATCTTCACTCAGGGTAGTAGAAAGTGAGCAGCCTGTGTAGGTTCTGCTTGTCAGGTCTAGAACAATGTGGTGTGTGAGCCAAAGGAACTCCTTTCTGTGAACCACATGTGGTGCCAGTCAGCTTTGCTGCAGCAACTTGGAAAACTTGGGTTGCTTCAGTAACAGCAGTGAGAATATTGTGTATATGACAGTGCTTGACATATACACAACACACATCACGACATTGAGTTTTTCACATTTTTGAACAGACAGAATGTCACAGCAATTTAAAAATGTAAATAAATTAAAAATTATGTTAAAACTATGGACAAAATGATTTTGTTCACTGTTACACTGCAATGAATCCAACTAACCATGTCTAATTATACTCTGTTTTAATGAAACATGAAGTTCTTCAGCGCCCTTGAAGTACTGATGATATCCATGACATGCTCAGAAAAGGATATTGTGATGTGACTTGTCATGCTGCAATGGCATATTGTGAAATTGTGCTTCCATACTATATAGTATGTCAAAAATGGTACACTGTCATTAGAAGTTCATACATTAGTACATCCTGTGTAGTACAGTAGTATGTGGATTTGGATGCAGTGTTAATCTTGCATTGTGAAAGGAAGCGTAAAGTAGCCTAAATCTATGCTCTAAAAGTAGCCCACTGTTGCTTTGGTGAAATAAAGTAGAAGTACCTTTAAAAGACAGTTCATCTACATTATCTTATTCTTCTGGGTCATGGGGGGTGTTGGGGCCTGTTCCAGCAGTCATTGGGAGGAAGGCAGGGAGCACCCCAGACAGGTCGTCAGTCCATCGCAGAGGAGACCCACACAGACACGGGGAGAACATGCAGACTACACACACAGAGAGGACCCTGGTCCTTCTTATTGTGAGGCAACTGCGCCTTAGTTGTAGTACTTAGTTGTAACCTATTGTTTTGATTTAATGGGGTCTGAGTAACTGGGTCTGAGTAACTGCACCTTAGTGCTGGGATTGATTCCAGCTCAGAAAAAGTAAACCCTCCCACAACTTCCTATAGCTGCCTCTGTTTGGGGCATTCCATTTTATGGGATATGCGCTTGTGTTTTTGTTTTTTTTTTGCTAGTGAGTATGGGAAGTAGTTAGGGTTCAGGGTAACTGGATCTTTTTAATCAGTTCCATGTTCTTGAGAACAATGGTGTTGGATTTGTGCTTTTTGCTTAAAGTATATTTGTTAGAAAAAGGATTAGTTCTGTTTTAATCTTGTTTAGTTCCCAGCTGTTTTTTTTTGGGGTGGGGGGTAATTTTATATTGTTCTGCATTGCAGTTGCTGACACTTTGCAGCTTTATCATTTTTTTCCCTCAGCAAAAGTGGTACAGAACTAATCATCCAACATCAGTGCCTGACCTCACTAAAGCTCTTCACTCAGAGTTCAATCAAATGCTCACAGCAACTTTCCAAAAACTAGTGTAAAGCCTTCCTAGAAGACTAGGTGCTGTTACTACAGCAGAGATGGTAGAAACTCCCTGTTAATATCCTTAAAGAAACATTAAATAAGCACATGTCTACAAACTTCTGGGTGTACAGTGTAGTTCATTACATAGCGGCCACACCCAGGAGTAAACATTAACCGCATACCTGCAGCCCACGAAACATGATATGATCGTATAATGGCACTGATTTCTTTATGGGTACATGTGTACATGTAGGATGTGGGTTCTACATTTGACAGAACAGTTGTTGAACTGAAAACCCTTATTTATTTTTGGCACATGCCAAGATGCAGGCCTGTCATGTGTCCAATTGTTCCTTCTAATGTTGCACTGATTATAGTAAATAATAAAGTATCACTTGCTTGGTGCTGTATACTGTAAATAACAACGTGCATACCTGCCTGGTTGCTTCATGGAGACTAAAGGCTAAACATGAATAAACAAACTATGATCAGACTGCTTACACTTTAGGCCAGTAAACTTAATCTTAAAACTTAGTCTTATTTTAGCTGATGGTTTGCATTGCACACTGTATCTAGCCAGCTTAGCATTTAAGGGAAGAGTCATGTATGTACTGAGTACAAGTGTGTGTACTGTGTAAGTGTGTTGTTCCCACCTGTGTGTAGTTTGTGGTTGTATGATATGTCTGCACTTGCTCTCTGTGTCTAGTGGTGAATTGAAAAAAGACCTCATCAGGGACACATTCAGTTCAGGCTGCCATATCATTTAATTAAGTATAATTACATTTATAATCAGTGTATAATTAATAAGTGTAAAAATAATGTGTTTGAAATTGATCATCTAAAATGTACCTTCTCAACTGATCTGCAATGATTGTCAGTCAAGTTCTTCTAATGGTTTTATATTAAGAAGCAGAGCCTTATGTGCACAGCCTTTAATATGCTTTTTTTTGTGGTTAATTGTTATTATTTAGTGAAGTCAGAGTCTTTGTAAATTATTTTAATATACCGTTCAGTTAACTTTATTTCAAACTTTTGGCTTTAAAATAAAAAGAACTCTGATTACGGAGTTTTCTGGAATCAAAATGAGCCTTTTGTTCTACCTGACTCATTTTCCTGGTCATATAAAGCATGATTCATCACATTATATCACTTAACGATCCCTTGTCCCACATTTTTGTTAGAAACGGGAGTCCAGTTATGATGCTTCTGTAATTATATCTACCAAAATCAGTCTTAATTCATTTTTACATCACTGTTTTCCAACCTTTGAATGTTTTTCTTACTGCACCCTAAGACTGAAACATAAGTTACCTCTGTTATGATTGGCTTCCCGGTATTGTGCCTCTTTCAAGAAGCAGTTAGGGCTGAAACACTCCTCATAATTTCAGCGTGAATGAGCGGAGACAATCTACTATAGGCCGAATAAGCGGAAATATGTGCGTTTGATGGTTTTCATGAAGTAACAAATGGTATGTTCAAAATGGGTTGTGTTTGCAGCACAAAATGACGACTGCACGGAGAAAGGAGTGAATGGGACATTTTGAAACTTGAACAGTGTTTACAAACTACATAATACTCTTATTGTATTTTAAAAAGGGAGGAAAAAGGCTTTCCGAGGCAAGGGCCCTTTGACAGACAACATTCCTATGTGCCCTTAACCTTTCATCAACACGCAAAGTCTTTTGCCTGCTTCTAAACCATCTTCAGAGTTTTGATTACAGCACTGTGCACAAGTGATCATGTTTCACCTCTTCCACCCTCCACCCCACCCGTCATAAAGGAAAAAAACACTCAGCTAGCTCAAAGACCCTCCCTGATGCACTGTTTCACTCCCATAAGTCACCATACAGAAGTGAAATGCTTTGTCATTTCAGATGCGCATTAATGTTACTTGTTAAGCTTTTCCATTGAATACATTATTACTGATATAATTCAGTGTCAGCCTAGCATTCAGCATTTGTCTCTTCTCACTGTGTGCTGCCGCATATTGCCCGAGAGGCTCTGACCACAATTATTTTGCTTAGTATTAAATTATAATGGTTTCATATTTATTCACCAACCTTTTTTTGCACATTAGTATTTTTTCAGCATCTGTTTAGAATAAGCCTGTGTGTTAGGCGTAAATTCTTCAGAAATTTAGATTTTTGAATCAATGAAAGAGCAATCACGTTTATTAATTCCTTTAAATACTAAATTTGACTAAAAATAAACACAAAATATGTAATAATCCTCTGGCTGAAATAATCATGTTTAATGATAGACTGTAGTGCAGTGAATTGTTTTCAGTTGCTGTTTGGAGTTGCCATTTAACTGTAATTCTTCTGTAGTGAGTGTAGTTTGGGCTGTGTGGTTTGGCTCTAACCAATAAGATCCAAGGGGTAGAAAAGGATTATAGGAAGCAGTGAGAGAGAGATTGAGTGAAAGAAAATAATCATATAAAAGGAAGGACATTGAATTATAACCATGGTGAATTAGTAGCCAAACCTCAGAAAGTTGGCAGTTATCGGCTTCTCATGCAAAGCCTTTAAGCGAACAGACACTACAGAAAACTTGCACACACAAACACACACCACACACACACACACACAGAAACATGCTCACACGCTGCTGTATCCTTTTGGCTGCTGTCCACTGCAATAAGTTTCCATGAGAGCACTAAAGCACCACACCCTTGCAGCTGCTTCAGCTGTTTCACACTGCGAGTATGTGAGAGAGGAGCTCAGCACAGTTTGAATACTCACTAATCAGTCCACAGCACAGGTCTGAGGTTTCGCAAGATGGAACTAGAAGAAGAGAAGGGGAGGATGGGAAAAAAAACAGGTTTGGTTTCAAGACAAAAAATATTTTTCTTAGAGTAATAATCCGCTCCCACGCTGGGACAATTCTTAAAGGAAACCCCTTGTCACTTTATTGAACTTGAAGTCTATCTGCTGTATCTATAATGTATGAATGACCATGGACAGTAACTTGCATATAGAGAAAGTAAAGGGAAGTGTGCTTACAATAGAAACCAGTGGGGAGGTTTGACTTCTATTATAATTGTCTATGCTGAGAAACGCCTCAAAATTATTGTTCACAGTGCTTGAATGTAACATTAACCAATGTGCCAGAGAAAGATTAGATTAGATTAGATTAGATTAGGAGTATTCCTTTAACTGTAACTGCATCAGTTTATCGCAGTGCTGGCTTTACCCAATAAGCAACATAAGCAGCTGTCCCCAGTGCTGTGTGAGGGGGGTGGGGGGGTTGAGCAACTGGTAATCATGTTTCCAAAAAAAAAACAGGAAAAAGAGAAAATAAGGAGAAATGCTTAAATAAAGGTTTTGGTGGTGTAAGTAGTGGACCTGTGGTCTCACGAAGCGGATTGAGATTAGACAGCCTTTCTGACTGACTTTCATCTTCACAAAACATGCAGTTAACTCATTTTTACAATTGTAGTTAACAACTTCAGGTTTAGATACTCAGGCTGTGATTAATTCAGATTTAGGTACTCTATGATTTTTCCTTGTGAAAGTGTGATGTTTATGAAGAACAGCCAATGTCGTGAAACATTTGCCAAGGAAAGAAAAATCATACTACCAAAAAATGTAGAAAGTAAATTTATAACAGTAAAAATGCATTGCCATCGCAACGAGTTAGACCAAGCTTTAACCAAGCTTAAAGTTAGCTACTGCATTGTGAGACAGACCCCTGGATTGAGAATCCTGGGAAAAGTGTCTGTAATTTAATGTGCAACTTATTAGCACAGTGAATGAATATCCAGTTATCAGCAATACACAAATTAGTCAGTTAGAAATGTGAATTAGCTTGTGGTAGTAGTTATGTTATTAATTAGCTTGATTTTACTGTGCATCAGATGGAGCCTGCCCTGTCCCACCCCACCCGCCCAAAAAAAGTTCTGCTTTAGGCCCTCAAAAGGCAAGAGCTGACCCTTTCTTATCGAGGGTGGAATGGCAAACTCGCAGTTATATTGACTCACAGCTGCAGTAATTGTGCGAAGATTGACTGGAGAGTGAAACTGTGCAAAGGTTTGTTGTCAGAAACAGCTATTAAAGTATGACTGGATGTTTAATGAGAGTGTAAAGGAAAAGCAGGCCACTTGGTTGTTGACCCAACCAGATGGCAGAGCCTACTTGGAGAAGAAACGTGATGGGCAAAGAATCCTGTGGCGTGGAAAGGAGGGACGTCACAAAATCAAAGACACATGCTTGAAAGTTTGCTCAACTGTCTGTGGTTGCTATGTTACGGCACTGAGCCTTTCTTTTTTGCTTTAATCCAGCTTGTTTCTTCTGTTTTGGTCGGCTGTGTTTATACTGAAATGCAGTGTTCTTGTTGGACCTTTTTTGCACAGTGTAGGCAAATAACAAAATGATGTAATGTGATGTGCATATAGATAAGAATAGGCCTGCATTTGCAAATGACCTATGCAAAGGGAACAGGTATATCTGCTCTGAGATTCTATCATCTGTGAAGCTGCATTCTTGCAGAAATTTGTTGTGAAATTTGGTTAATGTGATTGCGTTTCTTAGGCCTTTGGACAAATTAGTATATGAGAATTTGTTACAATTACTCAATCAAAAAAATCGTTGGAGGAAAAATAGACTGATGGAGATGTCCATCTATATGCTTTTTTGCCATATTGTGTTTTTATTTTTTATATATATATATATTTGTGTATATGTGTATATATATTTGTGTATATGTATGTACACACACACACACAGTGGTGCTAGAAACTTTGTGATTAGACATTTTTAGACTTTGAATTTCTGCATACATTTGATCTAAAACACAATCAGATCTTCATCGTACTCTTTTCTTAAAAACATGTTTGGCAATAGCTGAACACTACATTCCAGCATAAGTGCAACTGTGAAACATGGTGGTGGCTGTATCATTGGAACTGTTTTGGTGCTATTTGCTGCCTAGATGGTACAAATTCTAGATTGTATCAACAAACTCCACAGGAGAATGTCAGGGCATCTATCAATGAAATGATAAAGGCAATTATCATTAAGTAGTATTTTTTTGGGGAGGAAAATTCCACCAGGACGATATGTAGGACTGTTCTGAGCATGATTAGATTGGTTGAAGTCAGTACTGCCCAAGGCAGAGGTTTGCATAGTTTTCTTACAAAGACATTTATTGTTGGATCACTTTGTTAAAAAAAAAGGTTTAGAATTGATGAGTTATTTGTTTTCATTGAGTTCTCTTTACTTATTATTTTGAATTGAAGATTTAATTACGTTCATGATGGTTCATAGATTTTTAAACTCAGGCATGTTTAGGTTATATGGTGGTTTGGATAGTAAATAAAGTGGCTTTATTTGTTTTGTATTGTATTGTATTGTGACTCCTGGTTCTTATTGCCACCACTGTAGAGACACCTACAGTTTTACCATTTCACATAAAAACACTGTTTACATTCCAACAAGTGAAGTATGCATAAAATTTGAAAAATCATTGTCCTTCAAATATTTTATTAAAAATCAGATTACTCAGTCATCATTAATTTATACATTGCCGATGTAAGCATTGTGTAAATGTAAATGTAACACTCTCCTTTTCCTCTTTTTTTTAGGGGCTTTGGGACCAGACTCACTTTCTCCCCATGAGTAAAGATTACAGTCCCTCTTCCTCATTGGATTTACACGCGCTAATTAGCCACCGGGCCTTTAGAATCCTTACTGGCTTAACTTTGCCCCACCACCTTGTTGCAAGCAGTTAACTCTTTGTTACCAGGCAGATCAGGCCAGTGGGGAGACATGGAGCCCATTTACGCTACAGGGATGGCAGCCAAGCTGCGTAGTCAGTGGGACCGGGACAGTGGCCTGGGGCAGAACCACAAGGCCATTAAGTTTCTGGGGCAGGACTACGAGATGCTGAGGGCGCAGTGTCTGCAGAGCAGGACCCTGTTCGAGGACAGCTACTTCCCAGCCTCTGCCTCCTCCCTGGGTTATAATGAGCTGGGGCCACGCTCCTCCAAAACATGTGGTGTGCGCTGGATGAGACCACCGGTGAGAAAATGGGAAACATCACACACATCACTATCACACTCACATTTGCCGTTTATAGTGTTAACATCATGCAAACTGCATTCCTGTGTCTCACACACTTAAATAATGTCAAATAGACTTGCTGATATGGTTTCTGACAGCATCCAGCATACTGTGTCTACAGATTGGTATGATCTTTAGCTGAAATCAGTTGTAGTAATCATCTGAAGTCAGAATGTCATTTTTACCTTTGTGAATCATAGCTCCAGTGCAAAACTTAAAGAAGCAAACTTGGGACACCAAACATGTCTTGGCTGACCGATGACATTTGGGCTAAGGGGGTAAATTGTGTAACTTAGATTTTTTTTTGCCATCTTACTCCTTTGAGGCCTTTCAGGCCTGAGTTTCCAATCAGAGTTTGCTGAGAGAAGCCAGATTTGTCTTATAAATAGAGAGGGGCTGCCTGTATTGGAAGGTGTAGGTATCTTGCTGATATAAGGAAAAAAATTTGATCAAATTTTGCAACAAATCCAGCCTGAAATAAGACTGTTGGTTGTCTTTCTTCTTGTAGGCTAGTCTCACAGGGACGTCTCGGGTGACGTTTTGAAGTTTTTGAAGTTTTTACACTGAGAGGATTGTAATGCCCACTGAAACCCACCCTCAAATTCATTTAGTCCATGGTTGGAACTCTGCCCTTGGATTGATTTGGAACTTTCACCCACCCCGATAGTCTTCGTTCCCACCTACATTAGCTCAAAAGTTCTCATGGTTGTCCCCAGACATACTGGTTAAGAGATCATCCGGTCTCAATTACCTATGGATAGTAGAGTGTTTTGAGTAGTTTGAGCATGATGGTCTACTCATAGATTCTCATTTTACATGAAGTGCTTCAACTAAAAAAAAAAAAAAGCCAAATTTAAAGTAAAAAAAAAACATTGTATCAGTATCAATATCAGCTGATGCTCAAGCTTTTGATATCAGTATCTGTATCAGCTGATACTCAAGCTTTTGAGTAGTTTTATCTCATCCTGCTTGAGCTGAACACTGATTCCTTAGATGTTTTCCTTTGTTCATCATTCTTTATCTTCTTTGCCGTCATGTTTCAGTTGCTCCTTTTTTGATTATCATCTATTTTTACACAACGTTAAACCCTGTGTGTTAGAGCAGTCTGCATGTTTGTTCCATTCTCTCCTGCTCTCTCACTCAAAGTTCTTGCCTGCTTCTCCAGGACTATACAGTTTTCCATCCCCAAACTGTGCTCTGGTCAGCGTCCACTCTGCTCTTTCTGTCTTTTTCCTTTCTCGTTTTTTTTCCTCCTCTCTTCTGCACTCACTGGCTTATGGCGTCTGGTGTGAAAACAAGCTTGCAATAGACTAGCTTGTGCTGTTATGTTCAGCGATAAACGGCACACAGTAGATTGATTATCATCATGCACAGATATAGGCCTTTTTTTGATATTGATGATTGTGATCGTGTGCTACCCTAACTCTTCTGGCAGTGGAGTAACATGGATGGATGTAACAGTACATTGTGTTTGATATTTTTATATCATGGCTAGTGTGTTAGACCGAGACTAAAATGGATCAGGTATAAGCTGAACAGTTTCTTTGTTTTTACTTCCAGGTTGAAATTTAGAGTGATGCCGTTTTCATGTCACAATAAAATTGTTCACCATTGTGTAAAATATACGCTAAGGGCCAGTGCACACTGACGAGACAGGAAACACAAACGTTTGGTTATTTTGCCTTACCCGAGTTTGATTGTTGGATGTCTGTAGACTGTTCTCTCCCACTCATTCCACCTCATTTAGTATGTCCGTTCTTTTTCTGGACATTCCAAGGCCAACATCAAACAAATCAGAATGTCTGGTCTTGTTCGTCTGGTCAGTGTGCTCTGGCCTTAATGAGAATTTCGAAAAGATTTCTCAAATTGTCTGTGTAACTAAATTTGTAAACAGTGTCATTCAGAGTGCTTTAATATGAAATACTCTATTCTAGAGAAGCTTAGTCAGAATTGTTTGTAGTGGTGATAATAGGACCCAGGCGCCTGAAGCATTTGATGTCTTTAAAAGTTCCATCACAGAACATCTACAGAATGTTTATAAATACGCTGCAAATGCCAAAGATGTTGTTTTATGATAGTTTTGAGGTTTTTGGCCCTTTTTTTTAATCCATTGGTGGCAGAGAGGTGTATGCAGGGTGTTTGTAAGGCAAAATAGTAATACCCAGATAAAACGTTTTTTAGATTTATCACTATTTTACCATCATCAGTGTGGCATAAAAATCAGAAGACGCGTAACTGACTGTTCATTTTGAACCGAAAGTAAAAAGCCACCGCTTGCATTGTAGACATCATGACTCCTGGTTCCTATCACTACTACTGAGTTGCTAAGTATCTATACAATTTACCATTTCACATCAAACCACTCTGTATGACTTTCTTTTTGCATCTCCATGGCCAAATTATGGAAAAACTGTGGAAACTGTGAAAAATTAGTGCAGTTTGCCTTTAATAAGGTAGAGCATGTAAACAGTCATTCGGACAGACTATATTCAGTGTTGAAGCCCAAAAAATAATGGATGTGCTGGTCTTTTTAAATAAAAAAGGCTGGAGCCAGATTTCCAGTAAATAAGCACAAATAAATTACATTTTTGATCAGAAAAAATGAAATTAAATTAGCTACTTTTCACCAAAACATTCAATGTTAGCATTGTATGCTAACAGCTTTTTCACAAAAAGAAGTGCCTGATCTTATATTTCTGTATGAAATGAATAACTTTATCATATTGCACTGAATTATACATTTTGTGAATCATTACAGCTTTAAAAGGCCACCAGTAAGGCTCCCAAACATCGCTTCCTGAATGTTTTCATGGGCCATTATGATGTCTTCACAGAAAACAATTTTTCTTTTTTTCTTTTCTTTTCTTTTTTTTTTTTGGAAAAGACCTGTAACATTTTTTTTTATTTTCTGTTGACCTGTAGTTCTTATACTTTGCTTGGGGGCCAAAGGAATGTACTGAAAAGACACACATGCAGAGACATGTGCATGTAGGATTGATGTACTTGGCTGACTCACATTATTTAAGCCTAAATTATGCTTTTAATAGCTTGTCTCTGCCAGTGTTGGGTTGTTGGGGGGTGGGGGTGGGGGGTGAGGGGGTATGTTTGGGGGGAGGCTATCCCTGAAATGATTTGTGTGGAATAAAAGGCAGAGGGATGGGCATCATTACTGATTTAGCAGGTTTACTCCTTGCCCGCAGGCTAAGAGTAGAGATGCTGTAGCAGCACAAAGAGCAGTAGCGTAATAAGTGGGCCACGTGCCAGTGAGAAAGCTATGAGCCTGCACTGTGGGCTTGATACCGTAGCACTTTTGAAGAGGAATGCAGAGCTAATGAAGTGTTCCTTTTATCTGTGTAAATATATATGATGATACTATAGAAAAAGAGCACATACTGTCTACAGGCAATACATTTCTGCATGTCTGAATGCATAATTGCTGTTTATTTATTAATTTAAAAGGCGCCTCGTGGAAACCATCTTCCTCAGTTTTTTATACTGAAAGAGTTTCATGCATTATAAACATGCTGTTAAAAGGTGAAACTGTGCCATTCACTCTGCAGTCCATATTTAACCCCTGTGTCTCAGTCTGTGACCTCTTACTGTGAGTAATAATCCTTCACAAGAGTTTTGGGTTCAGGCAGAAGCCAGATTTGTCTTATAAATAGAGAGGGGCTGCCTGTATTGGAAGGTGTAGGTATCTTGCTGATATAAGGAAAAAAATTAGATCAAATTTTGTAACAAATCTAGCTTGAAATAACACTGTTGGTTGTCTTTCTTCTTGTAGGCTAGTCTCACAGGGACGTCTCGGGTGACGTTTTGAAGTTTTTACACTGAGAGGATTGTAATGCCCACTGAAACTCACCCTCAAATTCATTTAGTCCATGGTTTGAACTCTGCCCTTGGATTGATTTGGAACTTTCACTCTCATTTTGTTCCCACCCCGATAGTCTGTGTTCCCACCTACATTAGCTCAAAAGTTCTCATGGTTGTCCCCAGACATACTGGTTAAGAGATCATCCGGCCTCAATTACCTATGGATAGTAGAGTGTTTTGAGTAGTTTGAGCATGATGGTCTACTCATAGATTCTCATTTTGCATGATGTGCTTCAACTAAAAAAAAGCCAAATTTAAAGTAAAAAAAAAAAAAAAAACATATTGTATCAGTATCAATATCAGCTGATGCTCAAGCTTTTGATATCAGTATCTGTATCAGCTGATACTCAAGCTTTTGATATCAGTATCGAGGAAAAATTATTGCTGCTGTTCCGTCGTGGATAGCACCATCTTTTCCTGTGGTCTGGAGGAGATGGTGTGATCACTGATGGCACTTTTTCATCAAGCTTCATTATGATGTCTTAACACCTTAAGAACTTGCTGCACCTATTTTCTTGTGTGGTTCTTTGCTGTTTCATGATCTGTCCAGAGTAGTTTTATGTCATCCTGCTTGAGCTGAACGTGGTGCTTCCTTAGATATTTTCCTTTGTTCATCATTCTTTATCTTCTTTGCCGTCATGTTTCAGTTGCTCCTTTTTCCATTATCGTCTTCTATTTTTACACATTCCTGTGTGTTAGAGCAGGCTGCATGTTTTGGGTTCAGGCACTCGTAGTGCCGAGTTCATTAGCTAGATGGATGACGGACACATTGGGGTCATAAGAAGGTAGAGGCTACAGCTCTCAGCTCCTGTTCAACAAAGCATCAACCACAATCAAACTGTTTGTTTACCATTAAGAGGCAGACCACTCAATATCCAGTGTCAGTCTAATTACTCACTAATATTAACACACTAAACAAATGATTGTAAATGCTATTGTTTACAAAATGTAATCCACATGTATTCACTAACCCTTTAACTAAAGGAATAGAGAAGAAAAAAAAAAACATAGTTTGACTGGGTGTTCAAACTTTTGCATGCAACTGTATTTATATTATTTAAAATGAATGATTGATACATATATAAATTGATGTGTGTGTGTGTGTGTGTGTGTGTGTGTGTGTGTGTGTATATATATATATATATATATATATATATATATATATATATATAAATATAGTTTAATGATTGTTTGCCTGTGTGACTGAATTTCATAATGAATACAGTGTGTATGTGTTTACAGGAGATCTGCTCACGTCCTCAGTTCATTGTAGATGGAGCCACACGCACAGATATCTGTCAGGGGTCTCTTGGTGAGTTTGTTCTACCACCTTTTAGGGGTTTCATCCCTGTTACCATGGCAGTAGCTCCGACTGAAAGAAGTGTTTAGACTCACGTGCAGGCTTGCCTTAGAGAGCAGTGCATGTGTTACAGAAAGTCAAAATAGTTTTGACAGGAAGAGAAGTTAAGACAGTAGCAGCCAACTGTAGGGCCTGAAATTTACTACATTAAGCTACATTGGCCTCAAAGCTCCATCACAAACTAAGGACAATTTTTGGAAACTAAGCATGTCTTGGTGTTAAAGGGAAAACTTGAAGTTGGAAAGGAAAAACTTAAATTTGATGTTGTTCACCATCTATTGCTTTAAATATTGCTTTTTCTTGGCATAAGCCACACATTTTTCATATTTATATATATATATATATATATATATATATATATATATATATATATAATTTATTATTATTTTTTTTAATTTCCATATTGAGTTTAATCTATTAGATTTCTCCTTTATCAGTGGCGGTTCCTATAAGATTATAGCTTCCCCTAAAATTTCATCACAATATGGCACTGAAATGGTTACTAACGTGTCTGTGTTGCTCATAACTCGTACTGCAATTCATTATTTTTAGCAATTAGAAAGTGTAAAATATTGATGCTGTATCACTATAGTATGGCACCGATGGACTGATATACACTCACCAGTCACTTTATTAGGTACAATTGCTTGTTAACACAAATAGTTAAGCAGCCAATCACATGGTCGCAACTCAATGCATTGAGGCACATAGAGGTGGTCAAGACAACTTGCTGAAGCGCAGACCGAGCATTAGAATGGGGAAGAAAGGGGATTTAAGTGACTTTGAACCTGGCATGGTTGTTGGTGCCAGACGGGCTGGTCTGAGTATTTCAGAAACTGCTGATCTATTGGGATTTTCACGCTCAACCATCTCTAGGGTTTACAGAGAATGGTCTGAAAAAGAGAAAATATCCAGTGAGTGGTTGTTGTGTGGACAAAAATGCCTTGTTGATGTGAGAGGTCAGAGGAGAATGGGCAGACTGGTTCGAGATGAAAGAAAGGCAACAGTAACTGAAATAAATAAACAAAATCTCTGAGGAATGTTTCCAACATGTTGTTGAAAGTATGCCACAAAGAATTAAGGCAGTTCTGAAGGCAGAAGGGGGTGCAACCTTTTTACTAGCAAGGTGTACCTAATAAAGTGGCCAGTGAGTGTTGTCTGCATGGATGTGTGGAATTTCAGCCCACAGAGCCCTATTAAAGCCAGGGTTCAAGTTTAGTTGGTGGCATATTCATGTACACTCTGTTTTAGTGAAACAAAGATCAGCGTTCACCGGACAGCATGCTTTTACAATATGATTTTGGGCCCCACCCAGACACCGGGCTGCACTGGGAGTCTGTGTGAGTCTCGGGAGACTTTTTTTCCAGTAGGCTTTTACAAATGTACCTTTTTTTTTCTGCTTGGCAGTTCACTTTCTGTATGTGCTGCGTTCTCAGAGGAGTGGGATCTCATAACAAACCACCAGTACAGACACTGTGCCTGACTGACATAATCTCAGACTAAAAATAGTCTTTTACATTTGCTGTTTGGAAAAAATAGTGAATAAATTATATACATATATTAAATTCTGAGTTTGGTCATTTTTTATTCAGTAAGTTACTGTTAACAGTAAGGTGTTTAGTGTCTTTTTAAAGTGTGTAAATCAGGTCTGTTTAGAGCAGTTTTTTGCTCCTGTGGAGCTGCAGTGTCTGTCTGTCTGTCCTGTCTGTCTGTCTGTCCACAGCAGCTTTATTTCCCCAGCAGCCAGACAGGTATAATGCTTCTGCACATGAAAACCTGTTTTAACCCATGCAGCGTTTAAAACTGTGACAGTGGTCCTTGTGGTAAACTAATTACTCGAGTTACCTGTGGGTTGTTCCAAATTTCAGTTTGCTAAGAGCTTTGAGAAATATGGATATAATTACTGTCTCATTATAACGTCTGATATTCTTTCAGTCTGACAGCTTCATCTAACATTACTCACACTGGACGTCCTTATTTGGGAGATTTTTGGCCCAAAATGCTTCTTCTTTTTATGGTAGTGAGCTTCTTTCATTTTAGCTGTAGATCATCATGTTTGAAGAAGTTTAGACACTGGTATGTAAACGCCGAAGTAGCGAGGGTGAATGCTAGGAAAGTAGAGATGGATCTAAGCTGAATCAGTCAGCAGGAGAACCATGCATGTTTTTTTTCTCTCCATTCATTCTGTATGTATGAATAGGGCTGTCATGTCATGACATTTTAGCTGATGAATGGTCAGATAAATAATATAAATATGCAACTATTAGAGGACAAGCCTTTAGTGTCCAAATTAAAAAGTCATTTTCACTCCCAGATATGTTTATTTAAATATCTATAGTGACACAAAACCATGTGTAGTCAAGCAATGCTACATTTGTTCTTGAGAGAGAAAATGTGAACAATAAAAAATAATTCAGCTCGCACGCATGCAAAAAACAGAATGAGCTACGTAGCTAATGAATATACTAACATTACTTGTGCTGCCATCTAAACCTGTAGGAGCACCACGTTAGATATTTTATAAGATTTTACTCAATTACAGACTCCTGTCAAAAGTTTGGGCGCCCCTGGTCAAACAACATGACTTTTGCTAAAACCACATTTTATCTTTTATTTTTTCAGTATGTTAAACTTGGTAAAAATAGAAATTGTACACTAAAATATGTATACAAACATAACATCTCAAACTAATTAACAACGGACATTAATATTTTGATCCACAAGCAGATTTTCAGTCTGGCAAGGAATGCTGGGTTACCTGCAAATAAAATAAAAACTGCAGTACGTGGCATTCTCTGTGGTAGAGAGGAACATGAACTAACTTTTCCAGAAGAAGGGTGCCAGCATGCCAGGAGGGCAATATTTTGGTTTCCAAATGAATGTGAAGAACCACTGTATGTTAAGTGTCATATGCTGTCTGTGCATCATTATAAATTGTTAAGGAATATTAGAAGCTAACTTTGTTAGTTATACATGTGGTACTTTGTGACTGAATTTGGATCACAATGATCACTTCAATTGTGATAATTCTGCAGACAATGTTTGTTTAAAATGATGCTTGATCCAAGCTTCTTAACAAGATTTCATTCACGGTCATTTTAGACCATTTATATTCTCCCGTTTATATTAAATTCACCATTTTAAAGGCAAATTCATGCATTCTCAAATGTTGCAAAAGTCATGTTTTAAATGGCATTATGAGGTTTCGAGATAACGACAATACATATAACGTATGCTATATTATATACTAACTTGAGTCACTGCTTGTCATTGCTGTTGTCTACGTGATCTTGATTTGGCATGTGTGTTTTACCCAAACAGCCTGATCATATGAGGTAGTATGGAGGAGAGAAGGGAAAGGGTGTATCTTTTTGGAAGGATTGCTCCTGGCCAGAATGAATTTTTCTAAAGAAATGGTTCCTGGTCCAGGCCTTCCCAGCCCCACATAAATAAATAAATCACATGTTTGCATATTCAAATAAATAAATGTGTCACGTGTTGGAGAGAAAGCACAGAACAGAATAGGGGTTTTAAATTTATCTAGCATATAAACCTGGGACTGAATGTAAACTGAAGTTTGTTTGTTTTTTGTTATTTGCAGGTGACTGTTGGCTCCTGGCTGCAATTGCGTCTCTCACTCTTAACGATAACTTGCTGCACCGAGTGGTTCCACATGGACAGGGCTTTAGCAGTGGCTATGCAGGCATCTTCCACTTCCAGGTACATATACAACTAAGCCAGAGCAGAAGCCAAGATTTTAAAAGAAAAAAAAAGAAAAAAAAAAAGATTATAAAATAGTTTAGTACTATTAAATGGAGCCAAATTATTTATTAAAGGGACACTTGGCCAAAATGAAAAATGTAAGCATTGCTACATTTGTTGTGCACTTACCTACTCACTTCCTTTTAGCATGTCCAGCCTAGCTACAGTTGCTGTGAAATGACACATTTGTGGGTGCAGCATAAACAGATTAGTTGACACTGTTCGTTGTAAACTTATTTGAGGGTGGAGAAGCACAAATATGATATAATTTTACTAACCAGCAGTGTTAATGGACTTCAAAACATGTTGTTGTCACATATGCAGCAGATTTCACATGTGCATGTCTCTCTTAACCTATTCATTACAGTTGCAATGTGTGAGTGCTGGTAGGAAAGCTGGTAGGAATATGTATAGACCTGTCGCCAGGCCGTCCTCTCTCTACTGTTCTGTTGTCACTTTGTGTTTGTACCTGTGGCTTTACTGTGTACAAATGCAAATAAATGCCACAGAGGGCTGCACAGTAATACACACCTTGGTAGTACAATCACAGCCTGCATTACAAAATATGACAACATGATCTCACTGTACCACAATAAGACAGCATGATGTTGGGCTCACTGTGTGTATTGTTGGCTAAAGCTACAGCTTTAAACACGTGTCTAAGTGGTGTCTCTATTGTAACAGCACAGTTACAAGGATGCTCTTCATGGCCAAAACACCGTATTTTGATTATATTGCCTCATAATGTGATATTCCTTATCAAATATTGTATAACCGTAATGGTTAAATGCTTTGCTTACTCTTAAATCATGCCAATAAAATGATGGAAAATCAGAAAGAGGAGATTAAAGAGGAGATTAAAGAGGAGATTAAAGAGGAGATGTACATGTAGCAGGATGATAAAGCAGATGTCTAGTACAGCAGGGTTTTGTGTACTTAAGAGCACTAACTGGACACAGCCTTTAACATGCACAAACACACAATGTGTAGCATGCTCATGTTTTTCTGTATCATACATCTGGTACATGTGCAAACACACAGAAAACATAATCATATTTTGCTGCTGTCGTTACAAAACCTTTTATCTCCAAAATGGTAGCTTTACAGGAGAAGGAAAAACCATGCTAAGTGAATGGAACCAGATTTTTCAGTCAATTTGGGCTGTTTATTTTAGTCCATTCTTTGTGAAATTTATACACAGTGTAAAGGGTAACAGGGTAATTCAAATTATGCTAAAAACTGAAAAATGTCAAAAATAAAGATACAAGGTTTTCTTCTGACTACAGCTATTTATTAGTTCTCATACAAGCACATACCAACATACTGCAGTATGAGTGTGACAGCTGAGGAATAGCCAGATGCGCAGAGCAGACTAAAGTAGAAAGTGTTTAATAAGGGTGAATCCAAAATCATTGTACAGAACAGGAGAGGGTCGATACATAAAAGAGCAAACAGAGTCCAAAGGGGTTTAGGCTAAAGTCGTAAACAAGAGGACAAGTGGAAACACAAACTGGAAAGTCAACACATGAAAACAAAGGCCCGGTAATGCACAGAAACGAATACAATAATTGGCTAAATGAGATACAACTGATACAAACACACACAGATAAGTCCATACAACAGGTGTCAGTCACTATAATCAGCTGAGCTAGAACGTTGATGGGTGGATTGCTGAGAGCTCATGTTCATGTGACCTCCAAGTGGGTTCCGGGAGTTGCTGAACGGAGTGAGGAATGTCGTTCTCCACTACGGAATGCGTGACAATTAGCATCCAAGTATGGCCACACGTTTATTTTATATTCACACTAAACTTGGATGATAATATAATGGTTAATAAAAGACAGGGTCATCTGGGATTCTCTGCTCTCCCAACTGCTACCGCGACCCTATCTGGATTAAGCGGTCGATGATGATGATGATGATGATGATGATGATGATGATGATGATGATGATGATGATGATGATGATGAGAATTAAGCCATAAGAAATACCATAGAAATCAGAATTCAGTAGAAAAATACTACATGTGAGCATTACATAATGTTACCTTATAGCTTGCATTTTTTTTTCTGATGATGGTATATAGTCACAGGCAAAAAGACCCCCAATCAACATTTTGTTTGGATGATTTTTGAAGTGAAAATAAGATAACACATCCTCTACAGAGAGTAAACTTGCATATGTTATAGAATACAACAGTTAGTTCCGACCACGCAAGCTGATTGGCTGATAGGCGTTCTAACTGTGCTGATATTTCACCGTAACATTACGGGTTTTTCATAAACATTGTATGACTCCGCTAAGATGGCGTTGCTAAGCGACAAGTTTGGCAGCTGTGTGAGACGCTCAAGTTTGCACTTTGCAAGTTTCTTTGTCTTACTTTTGTGCAGAAACAGAAAATGGATACTTTTAAAATCACATTTGACCGACAGCCGATTTGCTCAGCTTCTGAAGATGAGGCTACTCTAAATTCCCAAACTGTCATCAGTGCCGAGCAGCTTTTCAGTCGGCAGCTGTGACAGAAGAACAGCTAAACAACCTGGAATTGGCCAGAAATTAAACAAATACCACTCACCAAACATGTACTCTGATCTTCAGAGTCTGACCAAATCAGACTGAGCCATAAAACTGCTGCAATAGTGTAAGGAGCTGGAAAGCTCACCAGTTGGCGAACCGCCGGCTGAGTTGCTTGTTAAGAAACTGTAATTTGGTGGAAGAAATCATTAACATTAAAACAGATTAAGTGACACGTTCACAGCCACTCAACAAAATGTGATTTGGTCAGGGGTAACCAGACTTTTTTGTGACTGTAGATACCTATAATTTCTATCTATCTTAGATAAATTTTAATATTGTGTAATACCAATAACAATAACTTTATACGGCACCGATAGCATGTAACCCTGTTCCAGTGATTCAAGCTCAAGAAACTTCTTTTCCATGTTGCTCCAATTTTCTTTGTTTCCTTTGCATAGACCCCAAAATTCATTGCTGGGCTGTCAGTCTAGGTTAAAATCAAGTGTTATTCAAAGTGATATGTGTATAGTAAATTATAGCTTATACAAAGCAAGAACATCCACAAGTAAATAAGTGTAGTCATTTCTACTGCATTAATTTTTACAAAAACAGATTAGAATGATTGAATCATATGAAAAAAAATCAGGTGTCAATGAAAAAGAATGATCATTTACTTCGTATCAGCATTAATTTAACCCCTTAACAAGACATTTTTTAAATCCAAAAAAAGTCACTGTAGTTACTAAATAATAAGCCTTTGTATGAAATAAGCCTGAAATGTTAAGGGCTTAAATTATCACAATATTCAATAACATCAAAGCTACTACACAGAGAGAGACTAATGTATGTAGATGAGCCAAAAGGATGTTGCAGAAGGAAATCCTTTGAGACTTTCTGATTGAAAGAATTCAGAATTGCACTTAGTCAACTGTGAAGCTCTAACAGAGCTTTTTCATCAGGATGTGTTTACAGTAGAAACATGAGCTAACATTAACACTGGCATGAATGCAGCTGCTCTACGTGTGCTTCATTCAGCATTATAAATGCAAGGCTCTTTCTTTCAGGGGCTCTTACCTTGTAGTTTTATGCCTTGGCTCAGTGAGTGTGTTCTTATGTTTCAGATTGCATCTTTACTAGTCACTTATTTAGATGTAATTAGGAGCAGGCATGTACGGTTGTTTGTGTGTGCATTAATTTGTCCTCGTGGTTCAGAGCAGTTCTTAACTGTGACTCATCCAGATATAATTGGAAGCAGGGATATATGTATGTGTACGAGTGAGAGAAAGTCTGTTTTAATCTGTTTGCTTCTCTCTTGGTGTAGCTAATGGCCTGAGTAGAAGACAGCACAGTTCTCCTAATCCAATCTGCCACCCACAAACCTTACAATACAGTTAACTTCTCAAACCAGCCTGAGCTCAACTAACCAGGCCTTAGCTCATTATGAGGTGATGTACCCTCACTATGCTGACACTGTTAGCCTGTTGCTACATTAGGCTGGAAAGATGAAGCAAGAGTTCACACTTAAAACTGTCACAGGACCTTATAGAATGTAGAGGAAGCAACATAAGACCAGCAGCTAAAACAGAGCTTAAAAAAGAACTTTTTATAGCAGATCTTATGAACAGGTAGCGTTTAAGCATTTGGCAGATCCTCTGATATAGAGGGACTTAGTGTTATTCATGTTTCAGAGGTAGGTGACTGTTCAGTCAGGAGTCTGGCCTGTAGACATGGTGTGCTTGCCCAGGTGAGAAATCAAAGCTCAGGATTTTGCATGAGGAGCAACGTTGTTATTTCTTAAACACAAACAGAAGAAAACAAGGCCTTGTTCACACAGACAACTCCAATCCAATTGTTCTGCATATCCGACTTGAGTGGGACAGATTTTCTGCAGTCTGACAGATTTAAGCCCCGTTTTAGGTGGTTTTGGAGTTCTGGATATAGGACTCATTTTCACCTGTCAGTTCGGATTAAATTTTTTTCTTCATCTTTTCGGGGCTGGTGGTGCATGACGTCAAAATGTGCAAGATAATCAGTGGTACAGATCATTAAACACAATGAATAGAAGCTTTTGACAGATGTTTAGGTAACGTTTTTTTACCATGTTGTAGTTTAAACATAAAGCCTATCACTGAATACTACTACTCTAGCCTATAACACCGTGTGTTGACTAGGTTAACCTACAGTAATGTCATGTTCTGTTTATGGTGTAGTTAATAAAAAGTGAAACACTTATTAAATTTAGCATGATTGTTGTGTTAGTAAGTTATAGGGCTTTAGATTTGCTAAAGCCATGAGCTTACAAAGCATGAACAGGATCTCACTGCTGGATGGTGTCAATCAGCAGAGGGGTATAGAAGGATTTCCAAGGCATAAGATATACCATGGACATTCAGTATCAAGAAATAGAGAGAACTTGGCACAACAGTGACACTACAAAGAACAGGATGGCCCTCCAAAATTGGGGAGGCTGCCAAGAGACCTACAGCAGCATTAAAGGAGCTGGCAAGCTGCTCCCTGCATGTGACAATAGTCTATCGTATTCTTTACATGCCTGAGCTGTGGATTTGGGTGGGAAGGGCGGAAGCATTTTCTCATTAAAAAACAAAACAAAAAACAAACAAACAAAAAAACCTGATTCAGTTTTACATGAAAATCATGTGGGAGAAAAATGTTTTACAGTCTGAAGTTTTTGGCCATAATTTCAAAAGGTGCCTTTGTTGCAAAAATAACACAGCACATCACCAGTATGATATCATACCCACAGTGAAGCGTGGTGGTGGCAGCATCATGCTGCTTGTCTTCACCTGCACGTGGGGTTTTAATCAAGGTGGAGCAAATCATGAACAGCTCCAAATATCAGTTGATTTTGGTGTAAAATGTTCAAGAAGAGGAATTTCACCTTTCAGCACTACAATGACCCAGAGCAAACATTCAAAAAAGACTTTATCAAAAGAAGGTTACTGTTTTGGAGACTTGACCTGAAGAGGGCTTGCACATGAGATGCCTTTACAATTGGACGCATCTAGAACATTTTGCAAAATTTTAGAAAAATATTTTCAAGATGTGCCAAGCTGATAGACTCAACCTGAGAAAGACAGAGTGCTGTTAGAAGATAAAAAGTGCTTCAATAAAAAAGTTTTAAAAATGCACACATATGCAACCAGGTTGCATTTTTTTATTACTTAATTTTATATTCAGTGAATAGATTGCAATTTCTCATTAAAAGCAGAAAAGGTGACGTGATTTATCTTTTACAGGGGTTTGTGAACTTTTGTACTTATTGTATGTAAAACTTTAATATCAGCTAATATTATGTTATATTATAATACAGTATATTATAATTGTATTGGTTAATCAGTTTTTCCCTCAGGCAGCTGGGATAGGCTCCAGCACCGCTGCAGCTTAGAAGGGGTGTGTGGGTGTGTTTCAGTCAGATCCTAGCATAAAAGAAAGCAGAGAGAGTTGTACAGCATGAGTGTTTTCAACAAAGCAGCAGACAGTGAGGTCTGAGAGAATGATGTGGCTGATGGGTTTAAGAGAGGCATTTTGCTGAGACCGATCTAACCAGCTGGACATGATTGTGTGTTCCTGTTTGCAGCCCAGTGATCAGTGTGAGAGCACCACAGCCTGTCTGTCTCTGTTTCTCCCCTTCCTCTTTCTGGCTGTGAGATTGCATCAGTGCCCCAGAGCATGCAAAATTAACTCCATGCCATTTCAGTCTGCTAGTGTTGCTGCACCTGAGTGCCTATCTCCGTTCCTCTGTCATTTTACTGCTGTTAGTGATTTACGTCTCTGCAGTGAAACGTGTTTGTTAATTGTGTGCCTTGACTGTGCTGGAGTGTTCAGAATACAAAACTGTGCAAGCTATTTTGTAGCAACATTTGCTAGGTTGGACAGGCTTTACAGAACTCTGTAAAAAAAAAAAAAAAAAAAAAATCCCATTCAACCAAATTAATTTGGGTCGAAGTTGAGGTTCACTACACAACACTGAGTTGACCCTTTAGAATGCTGCACTGCTGAGCTGGATTACGTTGTAATCTTAACGTAAGGGGGGGGGCTTGTTTTATGCACCCTGCCTGGCTTTTTTGTGTGGCACACTCAAGTTCCTAGTTGAAAAAAGTTGTTTATATTAAAGTTGCTTAGTTAAAGTAGCTTAAATCATCAGACATTTTCTGTGCCATAATATGACCAGTCATATAGGGATAGCCATAGGAGGGATTAGTGGTTGTAGTCCAAAATAGTGATATAAAGAAAAAGCATCTTTTTGTTTTTGTTAGCTGCTTGTTTTGCCAGCTGTGCCATATTTACTAGCTGTAAAGTAGTTAAACTCGCTGCTTGCAAGCTATCAATTTGATATGTACAGGCACAGTTAACTGACAGTTACAATGCTGTTGTTCCTTAGCACAAAGCAGACATGCAGCATAAAGGAAGCATAACGCAGATTAACCGGCTCCCTTCCTCTCTTAGGGTGTTAAAATGAATGTTAAATAGTGGCTTTTATAGCCGATACACTAAACTGCTCATGTTGCGATGTTCTGAATGATGAATACTGTTGCAGCCTCAGTCAGCTGCTTACTCACCCAGCGTTAATGTAAACTAGTCTGCTCTTGCTCACCCAGTGCGAATGTGAGCTAGTCTGCTAATGTGATCATTGTTAGCTGCTTAGGGAGTGGGCCAGAACATTACCAGGATTCCCTCTCTGTACACAGTCTGTTCTATTACTGTACTGGTCATTCTGCCACCTGCTTGTTGCTTTTTATTTATCTTTGTTATTTCTCTCTGTTTTCTGTAGTTTTGGCAGTTTGGCGAGTGGGTAGATGTGGTTGTTGATGACAGATTGCCAGTGAAGGATGGGAAGCTACTGTTTGTTCACTCAGCGGAAGGCGGGGAGTTTTGGAGTGCTCTGGTGGAGAAGGCCTATGCCAAGTAAGATCACGGCCTGACTTTTCAATAAGATTTTACTGCAAAGTAAATCACAGTTTTAAGACCTTTTAGAAAAAGTGCAGTGCACTGTCTGATCTAAACATTAACATTGATAATAGACCTGTAGTAGAAATATGCAAATGAATTAATGTCCCCAAAAGGTATGAACAGTTATAGCTGAACAAGTTTTTCTGCAGCTGAAGGGTTAAAGATAGTAATTAGTAATTTGATGGTAAATCATGTTCTCTCCACAGGCTGAATGGCTGCTATGAGGCTCTCTCAGGTGGCAGTACATCAGAAGGCTTTGAGGACTTCACTGGTGGAGTGACCGAAATGTATGAGCTGAGGAAAGCTCCATCTGATCTCTACAGCATCATTCAGAGGGCTGTGGAGAGAGGATCCCTGCTTGGCTGTTCTATAGATGTCAGTATCACAGACCTGCTCCATTTGTAGAATATTTGAGGACAAGGGTGACTGGCATGGATTCTGGAGGACCACAGTAGGGCTGCAGCAGTTACTAGACAGACTTAATTGTTGATGCCCATGATGGTTATGGAAAAATGCCAATGTGTTATTTACTTAAAAACAAGTGTAAAACTCTATTATGGCTTCCCAACATTTTGCTGGTCATGGCCCACACAACAGACCACAAAAGCTCACAAGAAGATTTAATTGGCCCAGTTATTTAGAATTTCAAAATGCCATGCAATCAGAAAGACAAACATTTTACATAAAATATAGACATAACTAACTAGCTATATCAGTTACATCTGTTATGGATTTTGCTAGACCAATCACTGAGGAGGACTTTTCATATTTCAGTATTTTTTATTATTTTTTTTTTTACAAATGATAACACAATATTATTTGCCATGTTCAAAATGATTGGTTTGGTTAAGTGTCTAGCAGTGTCTGGCAGTTAAATTAAGTAAAAATGCAGTATTACCACAGCCCACCTGTTCAAAACCACTGCTCTGTAATGTTAATATTTTGTACAGCATAAAAGAAGAGCTTGCTTGCCGCACAGACAGAATGCTGAATGTTTGTGGTGCTTTAAAAGCAGCAAAATGAGAAAACTGCCCAGGGCGTAGTGGTTCAATTAATTGTTTCAATGAATAGTTCATTAATTAAGTGATACCCTATAGATTAGTGAATGTAGTGAATGAATACAGCATACTGCAGAATTTACTGTTTGTTCTCCATAATTTAGCATCTCCAAATCAGCTCAGGATGGGATTGCACATGCCTTATAACATGTGTTGAATAAGAGCGATCGCTAAACTGCAGTAGTGTCTAACTTCGCAGGACTAGTGTTTCAGATCCTGTTCATGCCTAATCATAAAGAATCATTCAGTAAATTGAGCCTTGTAGAGCTGTGATCAGAATTTACTGCTACATGCTGCAATACATGCACACTGATATGTACACTGACCACATGTAGTTTTAAAAAGTTATCATTATTTTGAGTCTTGAGCAAAATAACTGGAAAGGTTGCACATCATAATCTTTGTTGTAGTGAAATGTTTTCTCTTTGTGTTCCGTAGATCACCAGCAAATTTGACATGGAAGCAGTCACCTTCAAGAAACTGGTTAAAGGCCACGCCTACTCAGTGACTGCTGTAGATGAGGTGAGCTGGTGGGCTTCTAGTGAATGAAGGCAGCAGCCAATTGATAAATTGTGAAATTTCACAGGACCATCTAGGACAGTTTGCAGTTTCAGATAACAGAGCGAAGAGCACTTATGCATGCAAAAAGGAAAATAAAAACAATATATTTTACCTATCCATTTCACATACATCAATAATTTGAGTATGTGTGTGTTTTTGTTCACATTCTAGGTGGTTTTCAGAGGGACCCCCACCAAGCTAGTGCGCATTAGAAACCCTTGGGGAGAAGTGGAATGGACTGGAGCCTGGAGCGACAAGTAAGAGCAGAAAACGTCTTCTAGCAGAAGCAGAGGTAGAGTGTTAGTGCGTGCTGCTAATCACTGCTATTGTGTTCTCAGTTCTAGAGAGTGGGACAGTGTGGACTCATCCACCAGAAGCAGATTATACAACCGCAGTGAGGATGGAGAGTTCTGGTGAGTATGCAAGTGATTTTCCTCATTTTTATTTAGTGAATTGGCTAGTGACCCAAGGCATTCTCTCTGATGTATCTTTGTATATTTATTTTTCTTCCTTTCTCTTGGTCAGTGTTTATATATGTATTTATTTGTTATATTATCCATTTATTGACTTTATAATTATCTGTATTTCTTTCTTTGTCTCTCTCTTCTTTCTCTTTTTCTCTCATTATTTTTCTTTCTCTTCCTCTTGTTTATTAATTTATTTATTAATCATAATATGATATATCTATATTTATGTTTCCTTCTTTCTCCTGCTCTCTCTGTATGTATTATTTTATACGTTATTAATTTTTGAATTAGCCAAATTCTTTATTTGTTTTTCTGTATTTCTGCCTCTCTATTCAATCATTACTAGTTTTCTTTTTTATTTCTTTCAGGATGTCTTTCAGGGATTTCCTGCAGGAATTCAGTAGGCTGGAGATCTGTAATCTGACGGCAGATGCTCTGGAGATGAGTCAGGTCAAGAAATGGAGCACGTCTCTCTATCAGGGCGAGTGGAGAAGAGGCAGCACTGCTGGAGGCTGCAGGAACTTCCCAGGTTTAATTGTATATGAGTTTAGTATGAATACATCAGGTGTTGGAGAGGCAGAGCTATAAAAATGGATAAAAGTAAAGACAGAATTCAGCCTTCATTACTACTGCTCATTTGTCATGAACACTACTGCATCACTTCACCAAGCAAACCAAAGAAATGAGAGAAATACATTTGTTTAAACATTTACTTTCATCTGCTTCGGTATGTTGAAGTGTATATCATATCTGATTTCACCCAGTTATGTTTTTGGCTCTGATTGAGCAAGATTTTGACACAGTACTCAGATTTGCACACTTTTTCTATACTTTTTTCATACCTGTTTGTGTGTTACACCCAGTGTGTATTAGTGATTGTCCAGACTAGTTAATTAATATTCCAATTTAAAAACATTTTTTTCTGCTAAACAGAAAGTACTTTCTTATATAAATTGAATACTACATGAGATTAACTCCGTTCCACTACAAGCTTTGTAAGACTGTGCTGAAATACTGCCTCATAAATCAGATTTCATGAACTACTGGCAGCAATGGGAAAGAGCCGTTTGACTGACGTGCAGATCGACCGATAACAGACTGTTTTTGCAGCAACAGAACTGTAAAAAAAACAAAAACAACAACAAACTGGTGGTAGCACTTCAAACAAAATTCAGGAATAATTTTTTTAAAATGAGACCGTATGAACGCTTTCTGGTTTAGTGACTATATCTTGCTCTGAAAACTTATTAAAAGAGTCACAACTGCTTGCTACTAGCATTTAGATTAATAAGCGGTCATTTCAGATCCAGATCACGGAAGCACGGAAATCTAGAGCCCGTTTAAAATCTCTGTAAGAGATATGTACCGTTACCTGTACATATCTGCACATATTTATTCAGTATTGTCATTATATGCCGTTACTAGTGCCTCCTGGTACAGTCATCATTGCACTGCCTCTTTCATCTCAGGTTATAGATTTTATAGCAGATTATTGTATTTTTCTATTTGTGTATATGCCTGTACATAGGAACTTTTATATATATTCTTCCTGTTATATTGTTTACACCCTTACTACTGTTCTTTCGGGATCAATAAACTACCGACCGACCGACCAGGCAGTCTGTGGGCAGAGTGCCACAGTAAAATACATCAAAAACTCTTCTGAATGTCTGAGTTCTACTTCCTCTTTTGCTTTCCTTCTCTCACGATCCTTAGCTACATTCTGGATCAACCCTCAGTTCAAAATCAATCTTACAAACCCTGACAAAGTGGGCAGCTCCGACTGCAGCTTTCTGGTGGCTCTGATGCAGAAAGACCGCAGGAAGAAACGGAAAGAAGGCCAAGACATGGAGACCATCGGCTTCGCCATCTACGAGGTCAGAGCTGAAAGATTCAGATTAATGCAGGTCCAGAGATTAAATGAAGAGATTTAATGTGATTTTCTGTTCTAATGTTATGTTCTGGTCTTTTCTTTCTCCTTTCACAGGTTCCTAGAGAGGTATGGTGGCAGCTGCTCAAGGCTGGGTTAGAGAATAATAAAAACACAAACGTTGGTTAGGGTGTCTATGTATGATGTCCTCACATTACTTATAGTATGCAATAGAATTACATACATAAATAAGGGTAGAGAAGGGGAAGGGGATTTAAAAATAATTATTTCTTTACTCCATGACATGGTTATTTTGAATACTGACATTTGAGTAACTAAGATATATTTTTAACTGGCTCTTGTTGCAAATACAATTTGAAGTTAAAATATGTTAAAAAATTGAAAGATGTTTACTAAGTCAATGTTATTGTCAGGTCATAAGCACTGTTCTCTACTCTTGTCATCTGTCTGTGTCTGGCAGTGCGTGGGTCAGTCAGGAGTGCACCTAAAGCGAGATTTCTTCCTCACACATGCGTCCAGTGCTCGATCTGAGCTGTTCATTAACCTGAGAGAGGTCAGCTCCCGTTTCAGACTGCCAGCCGGAGAGTACATTGTCGTCCCCTCCACGTTTGAACCACAGAAAGAGGCTGACTTTGTGCTCCGTGTCTTCTCGGAGAAACCTGCTGACTCCCAGTGAGTGAAGGAGAGAGAGAGAAGGGGGGAAAGAGTCCTGGATCAGAAATTTAGATGGTTTTAAAATTTTGTCTGTTTAAAGCGAAAGTATGGCCCAAGCCCTGTCCTGGTGGTTGAATCTTCTTATTTGGGGAACCATGTGGAAAATAACTGTGGTAAACAAGGGAACAGATATTAATTTATTCTTTTATTTTATTAATTGATTTTTGCTTTAACTTTCATTTCTTTTTAGTTCCAAAAATAATTTTTACACTTTTTCTTCTGATAATTTTATATTTATATTATAACATAAATACTGAAACCGACACAGAAGTAAACACATCAAGTTGAAGCTTAATCTGTGTGAAATAACAGAACATATACATTTTTAAAAAAATCTTAACTGTCTGAGGCTGTTTTGTCTGTGGCCTCTTAGCCTGATGCTTTGTGCCTGAGGCTGTTTCGCCTGATGTCCAGTTGTAGGAGATCTACGACAATATTTTTCGTTTATTTAGAACTGAAGCTGTTTTTTGGATGTCTGAAACCTGACCCTGTGATATAAGGATGTGCTAAAAGGTGCACTGTACTCTAGGCAGCTTTTACAGGCATAATATCTGTAGGGAAGGCACACACAACTGTGCATTCACAGTTTTCTCCAGACATAGTTAATCAGCCAAGACATGTCTGCTGTGTGTCCAGTATTGGCTATGCAAAAATGGAAAACAGTACATGCCAATGCAGCAATAGCAGCAAACATCTTGAAGCTTGAATTTTGTCCATATTTTAATTTTTTTTTTTTAGATAACGGTCACAATGTTGGCAAACACATAAGCAATATGTCTGTTACTTATTGCAGCTTCACACAGTTTGAGCAAAGTGTGTTTAAACATAGGGTTTGCACAATGCTGCTGAATAAGGTAAAAGTTATAATGGCTACATTAGCTTGGTAGCTAACCTCACACATAAAACATGTCTTGACTGATTGACTACATGTGGGGGTAAATTGTGTAAATTAGATTTTTGGTTGAACCATCACTTTAAAGCATTCGTGAATTACATTGTGGTAAAGTACAGTTGGATGTATATAATGATATAATGTTATATGGTTGAATGCTGACAAAGTCATTTCCTCTTTGTTCTAGAGAGCTGGATGATGAGGTCACAGCTGATCTCCCCCCAGAGGTGAGTTGGAGAAGGTGCAGATACACAGACATAAAACATAAAACACAGTGAATTAACACATGCGTAAATGTGAAAGCAAGAACCATTTACTCTCTGCTTTGGAGCTAACACTGTTTCTCTCTCTTTCTCTCTATTCTGTCAGAAAACTTTAGATGAGAGTCAGATTGATGCTGGATTTAAGAGTCTCTTCAGGCAGCTGGCTGGAGCGGTAAGAGCCAACAGGATGTGTTCTGACAGGACAGATGACAAATATGCCTGTGCTCTTATTTTATCACTGTGTTTGTGTTCAGGACATGGAAATCAGTGCTACTGAGCTCCAGACCATCCTGAACAGAATCATCAGCAAACGTGAGTACGATTGATAGAGAATTTGCCCTTCACAATAACTGCCACAGTCATGATCAAAATTCAGTTCATACATTGTGCTTAAAAAGCATAAAATAGATATTGTGTGCTCCTATATAAGTGAATATTCAGAGATAAATCTCCCACTGTTCTCACAGACAAGGACCTGAAGACAGATGGCTTTGGTCCAGAGACCTGCCGCAGTATGATTAACCTCATGGATGTATCCTTATTCTAACATTCAGATTAGTGGGTTTGAAAATGTCTATAATTACACAGTATTATGTGCGAAATTAAACAACGCTAACCAGGGATCATATCGCTCCTGTTTATTAAGAACTGTGCTGCTACTTGTATCTTTCAGGATAGATTTTAAAGTTCTACAACTAGTTTTTAAGGCTATAAAAATTATCTTAAAGCTCCTGCTTAGATCACAGAACATCTGTCTATGTTCCAGCATGTTAGATCTGCAAATCTGTCAAATACAGAAAACGTGGAGAGACTCATTCAGTTATTATGCTTATAAACTGTCTTTTGGTGTTTTATCTTTTAATTTGATCTGTCATTTTCTTATATAATTCAAAATTACTCTTTTTTTTTTATTGTTAAGCTTTATCACCTGTTTGTAAAGCACAATGCTGCCAATGGCATGAAAAGTGTTATTTAAAAAAATAATAAAATAAATAATAATAATAATAATAATAATAATATTATTATTATTATTATTATTATTATTATTATTATTATTATTATTATTATTATTGTTATTATTATTATTGTTATTATTATTGTTGTTATTATTATGTCTTTTCTGTCTTAAGTATGAAAATACAAGCAAAAAGCACCAGTACAGGAGGCTACAATAAAGACGAGTAACATTGGCTTCTACCTAGCTTATGTCAGCTCAGCACATTCTTTTCTTAGTAATAATTAAAAAATACCATTGTAGTTTACTTTCTGGTTTATTTATTGGTCGTGATATTGTGACTTTTTTTATAGAAAGTATTTCAACTGAGAGAGTTAGTTTGTAAATTGTTGTTGGTTTTAGCTCAAGTGTTCCCAAAGACACAGGAGACACCCCCCTCAAGTACCATCTCACTAGATGTTTCTAGTGCCAAAAACCTAAATAACCTAAAACCTAAATGCCCTAAGCTGTCTTTCTCTGTTGGCCATTCTGAAATGTGTCTGCTCTAGCCTGCGGGGATGTCTGTCTCTTTTCTATGGCTTATTTTCTTTGATGGCTGTGTTCAGACTGATGGCAGTGGTAAACTGGGTCTCACTGAGTTCCACGTCCTGTGGGAGAAAATTAAACGCTATCTGGTGAGATTTGTTTATCCATCTATCTGTTTATTTGTTTGCTGTATCTATTTTTTTATTGATTTGTGTCCAACTGGTTTATCCCCAGTGCTGTGGTGTAAATTTCCTCAAAAAAGAGGGTTTTATTTTTACTATGCTACATCAGATAACATTCCTGCACAAAGAACATTGTGTTACAGTGTTTTCCACTCTTTATTGTTCCCCTTTTCCTGTTTCCCAAACACACTTGATTAAACAAATTGGTCCCACGTTTGTATTACATTATATTCCTGATTAAAAAGAGTTGAAAATGGAAAGTGCTTGTTTAGCTCAGGAGATATGTTCTGGTATTCAGAGTTCACAAACTACAGTAGAGGTGAGTGGCAGCAGGCTCGTTCAGCTGTGTTTGGTTGTACAAACAAGGTTCATCTCTCTTTCTCAGACAGTGTTCAGGCAGTTTGATCTGGACAAATCTGGGAGCATGAGCTCATATGAGATGCGCATGGCTCTCGAAGCAGCAGGTGAGCCCATGCTTCCATCCATCCACCACTCCTTCTTTCATGTTATCCATCTGTTCTTCCTCCCTTCTTTATAGCATCCATCCATCCATCCATCATCTTTTTTTTATCCTAGTTCCTTTTTTCATATTATCTGAACTATCACATCTAGTTACTCATCTTTCGATTCTTTCTTTTTCTGTCTGTTCTATTTTCTACCTATGGTCAGTTACTATTGTATACATGCCCAGTGTTCTGTGCTTGGTTGTAAACATGATTCCTCTCCTTTTCGCAGGCTTTAAGTTGACCAATCATTTATTCCAGCTGATCATCCTGCGTTACACAGAGCAGGACCTGACTGTTGACTTTGATAACTTTGTCACCTGCCTGGTGCGCTTGGAGACCATGTTCAGTGAGTGGAAGATGCAGACTCTCAAATTAGCCTAAATGCTAATTAATGACTGTTTTACAGGACATAATGTCAGATTTATTCATAATACATTTCATTGTGATTTAATGTTGTTCATGCGACTCTGTATTATCCCCTTTGTTCACCTCTCGTCCTATTTTGTTTCCACAGAGACGTTTAAGACGTTAGACACAGATGCTGATGGATACATATCCCTAAACTTCATCCAGGTTAGATCCTTAGCCTCTTGTTAACTACAGACTTAATACTACTTGTCTGCCACTGAATTATATATAAATTGATTGTTATTGCCCAACTGTAATTATAATCGTAGTTCAAAGGGAATGAAATGCTCCAGTGTTTTACAACCTAATCTGCCCATAGGCACTTTTAAAAGAAGCCTATGCGCAGTTGCTTCAACTACATTTGTGTGTGTTGAGTGTGGTTATTCTAAACACATGGAATTGTGTAATTATTGTATGTGTTAATCACACCATGTTCTGCAGAAGTGGCAGATAGAGATTAGTTTGAAAAATAGTGGTGTACATACCTTTTTAATATAAAGAAGATCTTATATGGGACTAATTTATTCTATTTCTGTGTTTTTACAGTGGATATCTTTGACCATGTTTGCATGAACAGACAGACATACAGATGCCTGTATGCCTGCACTGAGACCCCCACACCCCTCCCCCTCATCCAGAAGTGCCTTTTTCTTACACTTTATTTCTCAAGGTGATGGGATCAGTCAGGTTTTTATTTGTCTCTCTTTATCTGTTTGTGAATTGGTTTAGGGACTGATCTAAGGTTTTAAGGCTTTAAACTGTATTGGTTCATAGAGAACAAAAGCCAATCCGAGGGCATGCTAGCATAAGCCAAAACCTGCGTTCTGATAAAATCATAACTTCTGCCTTCATCAGTGTCCACTCTTTTTTTTGATAAGTGCCAAACACTCTAGTGACGGCTGTTTCATTTGTTTACAATGTCTGCAATGCCAAGAGACACAGTATACCAGTCATGCTTGTCCAGTGAGACAGAG